>NC_092764.1:59781840-60091044 GCF_047496795.1 Chiloscyllium punctatum | reverse complement strand
AGACGGGTGAGCCTTACATCAATGGAAGGGAAATTATTGGGTAAGATCCTTTGGGACAGGATTACTTGAGTTTTGAAAAAAATAGACTGTTGTTTGAGCACTTTAGGACCTATCAGATAGACTCATAGAAACGTACAGCACGGAAACAGACCCTTCAGTCCAACTCGTCCATGCTGACCACATATCCTAAACTAATGTAGTCCCATTTGCCAGCATTTGGCTCATATTTGTCTAAACCCTTCCTATTCAGATACCCATCCAGATGCCTTTTAAATGTTAGAATTGTAAAGGCCTCCTCTGGCAGCTCATTCCTTACATGTACCACCCTCTACATGAAAAAGTTGCCCCTTAGGTCCCTTTTAAATGTTTCCCCTCTCACCCTAAACCTGTGCCTTCTAGTTCTGGATCCCCCCACCCCAGGGAAAAATCACCCTATCCATTTCCCTCATGATTTTAAAAACCTCCATAAAGTGACCCCTCAGTCTCCAATGCTCCCAAGAGGTTTTAAATGAATTTATCCAAGTATCCCTCAATATTGGGATGGTCAAATCACTACAGACACAAGTTGGTACTGATGCAAACTGTCAGAACTTTATTCAGTAAAAAGCAACAGTAATATTTTAATACTAACAATATTGTCCCTAACCCTGCCCAATCTCCTGAGTTGTTCAATACTTCCCAGAGTTGATCGCTTTCTCTCTCACGCTGGATGGTCAGTCAGTCTTTGTCTTTGTTACAATGATCACCTCTTCTTTGTCTATAGAAAGTCCAAGAGAGTGAGCTGCAGGTACACCCAGTTTTTTTTACCTTTTTGGATGGTTTTCCAGAATGTCCTATAATTCTGGCCAATCAGGACTGCTTAATAGCTCAAAATATTGTCAATTATTTGGATGACATGCTAACATATGTTTCTTTGTGTAGTGGGATCTGGGTGCCTTTCTCTCTGGTTTTTGATTGGAAGTATGCATTCCTCTCCCGAGTTTGGTTGATACATTGTTGGAGAGACGTCTGTCCAGGTTAACTGTTGATGAGAGGTGTCCTTATATACTGTGTTAATGTCATTAGCACCTGGCTGCTGTATTTGTATTGTCTTGTTTCTGCATTTGTCCTTTGCAAAGCTTGTCTTGGCCAACTATCCCATTCCTAGCATCCTGTGCTGTTTGGCCAAGTTGGGAAACTACTTGTGGTTTAGCAGCCATGATGCCTCTGGAGGACATCATAGGGATAGTCAGCATGGCTTTATGCAGGGAAGGTCTCATCTTTAAAATTTGATTGAGTTTTTTGTGGAAGTGATGAATGTGATGATGAAGGTGAATAGTGAATGTTGTTTACATGGGGACTTTACTAAAGCATTTGGTAAGGTTCCTCCTAGTAGGTTGGTTGCAAAGATTAAATCACATGGGATCCACGACAATTGGTCATTGGAGACACAGGGTAGTTGTGCAAGGGTATTTTTCTCACTGGAGGTCTATAAGGTGCAAGGATTAGTGCTGGGACCACTGTTGCTTGTAATATGTATGTAACATAGGTGAAAATGTAGGTGATCTGATCAGCAAGTTTTCAGACAACATGAAAATTGGTGAAATTGTGGATACACAGGAAGGCTGCCAAAGGATACAGTTGGAAAGTTGGGCGGTGAAATGGCAGATGAAGTTTAATCTGGATATGTGTGAGATGACGCATTCTGGAGGTTAAATGCAGGAGGCAAGTGTATATTAGTGGCAGGACCCTTACGTGCATTATCAGACAGAGGGATCTTGGGGTCCAAGTTAATAGCTCCCCAAAAGTGGCAATGCAAGTGATTTAAAACATTAAAAATGGCATACAGCATCTTGCCTTCAATCACTGAGTATAAAAGTTTGCAAGTCATATTGCAGCTGTATGAAATTTTAGTTAGGCCACATTTGGAGTAGTATATGCAGTTCCAGTCCCCCACACTGTGGAGGCTTTGGAGAGGATGCTGGAGATAAATGGCAGACCATTCTGGTAATATGACGGCAAGAGAATTGGTGGAGGGGTGACAATGGGTCCCGGTGTCAGCATTAATGGCGTCAGCAAGGTAGGCCCAGTGGTGAGAGGTGGCACCTGAGAATCGGCATCTTTGATGTTGGTTAGGTGTGGTCCTGACAGCGACAAATTGGTGGTGGAATTGACATCATGGCAACATGGGCAGAGAAGGTGGCATCTCCAGTCAGTGGCAGAATTGGAGATGTTGGGTTTTAGCTGCTGCAGGCCCAATTTGGTACTTCTGGTATGGACTGTGACACAGGGGCATTGGGGGGCCCAGAGCCCATTGTTGAAACATTCCCCCCACCCTGATGGCCAGCAAATGCCAAGAAGGCAGGAAGATAACTCTGTTTTTACTTAACATCTTCTGAAAGACTTCCATTTTAATTTCATTCTTGTATCTTATATGTAACTCATAATGGCACCAGAGAATGGCAACACATTACACTTTTCACTGTATTTATTTGTTAATTACAAGTGACAATAAATCATTCAATTCAAAAGAGGTTTGTCAGGTTAGCCATAAAGAAAGATTGGTTGGAGACAAAAAGAAACTGGAATCCAAAATAGACTGGGCCTCAAGTCCTGTCAACTTCTGTACCTCCTGCTATTACCTGGCTTGCTGTGTTCTTCCAGCCTCCTGCCTATCTATAGAGAAAGATCGGACAAACTTGGATTGCCTTTGCTAGAGTTTTGGAAGCTGAGGGCCAACCTGAGATAGATGTATATGCAATTAAAGAAGTATATAAAATTATGTACAATGTAGGTAGTCTTTTTCCCAGGGTGAACTACTAGGGATGCATGGACTTTTCCACTCTCACCTTAAACCTAAGGGAAATGGTGAAAGAAAGTTTTTCTTTTTTTTACAGAGAGGGTAGTAGGTGATGGAATGTGCTACCAGAGGAGGTAGTAGAAGCAGATACAATAGCAATGTTTAAGAGGCATTTAGACAGACACAAAAATAGACAGGAAATAGAAGAATAAGGACCATGTGCAGACAGATGGAATTATTTTGGAATGGCATCATGGTTGGCGTAGACATGGTGAGCCAAAGGGCCTGCTCCTGTGCTGTTCTATGGAATGATGACAATAATTAGTGATAATCTCCTTCAACAGGCCCCTCTGAAATCGTGAATGAGAATCTCATCTCGATGTCTAGAATCAGTTGGAAAAAACATGACTTGTTCCCAGCATTGAGAAAGACCTCACTTGAATTGTCACACGATTCTCCCAAAATTTCCCATCATAGCCCTCATTATTCTGGGTCCAGGATGATGTTTATTATCACATGCTGGATTCAGATAACATATATTGCATGTATGGACCAGACATGCATGCAAATCTTGCACCAACAGTGCTTTATAATACTGTTGGTAGCCAAATGAATGATAGGGAACATGGACTTGTATTAGACAAATTCAGAGGTTTAGATTAGGTTACTTACAGGCCCTTCGGCCCAACAAGTCCGCACCGACCCGCCGCAGCGCAACCCACCCAGACCCATTCCCCTACATTTACCCCTTCATCTAACACTACGGGCAATTTAGCATGGCCAATTCACCTAACCTGCATATCTTTGGACTGTGGGAGGAAACCGGAGCACCCGGAGGAAACCCAAGCAGACACGGGGAGAATGTGCAAACTGAGGTGGGAATTGAACCCGGGACTCTGACGCTGTGAGGCAGCAGTGCTAACCACTGTGTCACCATGCCGCCCACAATGACAGAACAGGACCGTCAGTTCAGAAAGTATGTGAATTTCTCTTTGTAAACTGAACTCACTAAGCCACTTACCCAAAACTGGGGTATGTAAGAAGCCAAGATTGATTGAGAATGCAGAGTTCAGAGTTTGGACTGAGATCTTGCTCATCATTTGGCAATGTAAACAGGACAGGGGTTGCCCAGGAAAGTCATTCTGATAATGGACTAAAATCCCCAGGCAAATCCTGCTATTTCTCAAAAAGGTCTGAAACTCTTCAACCGTCTAATGACACATCTTCCAGAAAATTCATCCCTTAGCCTATCAATACAATATGTTTGAGATGAATGTAGAAAGTGCACCATTGGCTGAAAATATGGATGACTTCAGAGAATTAAGCTGACACTGAGTTTGTTCTATCCGCTTGTCTGACACTTCCTCACTTTACATTTCTCTCCACTTTCTTGACAGAAACTGGGTTGCTGTGCAAACCGACAAGCCATCTGCAGCCCCACATGATTGTGCACAGATGAAAAACCTCTATTGTTGGTATTCCACATGGTCCTTTCATTCCAAAAAAAAAATCCAAGAAACAGAATTAAATCTTTACATACAAAAATTAAAGGAGGCTTGAGGAGAAAGCTACTGCAACATTGAAGTCAAGCATTTCAAATCGGTTTCATAATTTGATTTTGTATTGACTGAAAGATGAAACAATTTAGATGAAAATCAATAGAGTTACAGCATAACAGGTATAAATGCACTCACTGACGAACAGATGGGCAGATTGATGGGCAGTGTAGAATTGGAAGATCAGATTTCACAATGCCTGGCGATCATGCTATTACAATATTCACAAACACACATCCTATCTCTGGTTTCAACTCCCTGCTGATTAGCGTAAGTGGATACCAAGACTTTCACTCAGGCCTCTGAAGCTTTTTGAATGGTCACAAATATATGGTCACAAAGATCTTCCGTCTTTCCAGCTATTATACTGCCTCGATCAGCTTTCTAATAAATGCCTAGATTGGCTCCAGATATACTAGTGCTTGAAGAAACAAGGATTCCATCAACACTTTCAGAAATGAAAGGGATGTATTGCAGAAAGCATCAGAGGCCCCATTAAACTCTGCAAATATGTAAAATATGGCTCACACAAACATTTCACAGGGAGCACCATGGTATTTCTGTGAAAGAAATCAGTACAGGACTACATTGACAGACATCCTTGAAATATTCCTCACTGTGGTGATATCGCACAAGAGTGAGGTTGGGTTCTAATCCTTGCCTGAGATAGTTGAAACCTAAAAGAACAAATGTGAAGGGTTTTAATGGCCATATATTGAAAATGCAAACAACAACTTCAAGGCAAACCTCAAACTTCACAAGATCTAATTCCAATACCTGTTTCCACTGCATTTTAACCAGTTATCATCATTTCCTCCCAGTCATGTTTCCCAAATTACATCTAAAGTGATCACTTCATGACCAACAGTTTATCTCCTTCCTTAGATTTTCAAAATGCTTTTCCCCCAAAAACTATCCATCTGCTCTCTTGAAATTGTAAAAGTTCCTCAAAATTAGTATCAGTATCAGTGGAGTGTCCCTCTCTTTGGTCTGTAAGTCGCAGCTCTTTCAAAACTAATGAGAAATTCATCCCGACAGAGCCTGACAGACCAGGCTGAGTTTACTGCTACAGTTTATTCCTGCCAGGCTGGGCTCAGTCATGTCTGTCTGCCTGCCTGTCCCTGCAGGGATAGTCTGAGTGAGCTTCTCCCGGCAGCAGCAGACAGACCTGGGGTGAGCCGCTCCCTTTTGAGACAGACAGTCCAGCTCATCTCCACAGGAATAAGCACACCTTACTGAGCCTATCCCTTCAAAACACCCACGCAAGATTCAAATAACCAATTCACTTCCGCAGACAGAGAAGTCCGTTATTCAAACATCGAACAGCCTCCAGATCTGTTGATAATCTGCAGCTGTCTGGAGTTGAGCACTGTTCCCAAGGGTGCAGAGATAAACTTAGCTGCAGTGTTGTTTTTTTCTCGTTGACCTCATATTACGCATACAGCATTACCTTTGATAAACACATTGCAAGAATAGAGACAAAAAACAGGAATTACTATATTCTTAGATTTTTGTGTAAATCTAAGATAGAATCATACGGCGGAATTTTCAGAGCCCTGCCTGTAACTTTTGGAAAGGTAGGCAAGAGAGAAATATTCAATTTCCCAACTGTGTGTTTGTGTTGCTCTGAATTTCAAGTTCCCCATCAAACCATTAACGATCCTGAATTGGAAATGCATTGATGTTCCTTCACAACCGTTGGGTCAAATATCCTGGAATTACCTCACTAAAGGCATTATGGGTCAACCCACAGCAGGTGGACTGCAGCGGTTCAAGAAGGCAGCTCACCATCACCTTCTCAAGGGCAGCTAGTGATGGGCTATCAATGCTGGGCCCAGCCAGCGATGCCCAGAGGCCACAAATGAATTTTTAAGAAAAGTTCTCAGCTCCTTTGGACGGTTGACTTTTCTGACCTCGATGGTTCAGGAACTCCTTTCGCATTGAGTCGCCATTAACACACATACCCACTACGGTCACTTTCAGGGGCACAATCTTACCAGGCAATAGCAGGAACCCCATGTGTGTGTTCATAACCTGACAGTGTATATATACTTGAGGTGTGCATTTAGCTGGGTAAAAAGGTCTTCCTCCAAGTGAGTAGACTTCACTAATTTGACTCCTTCATAAGCAACCTTTTTTGTGCAAACACTTACAGTTAAAGGTGAAGACTGGGCAATTGGCTCAGACAGTTCATTAAGCAACAGCATTGCAAATGACTTCTTCTACAACCTCAAGACCCCAGATGGGACAAACCAATGGAGAATAAAAGTGGAAGTATAAAAGAGGATTATATTTCCTGTTCTGTATGGGCTAGAATGCCAGCATTCAGAGGCTATAGTTTGGATATCGGTGACTTAAAGATTACAAAATAGCAAGGATCTGCCAATGAACCATTCCCATTTTTAAAAGATGCATATGCAGCTTGTCACAACTGATACTCCCATACCAACAAATAGTATTTGTGCCAAGCACTGTTCTATTAAACATTACATCTAAGTGAACAAGCAAAATGGCACATGCTAATCTTCCTTGCCACTGAAGAAACCTCAGGCCATACAATGATGAAAGAAGAAACAGCTCTTTTATTTAAAAAGAAAAGAAAATCAATGTCCTTTGTGAAAAGGCACAACTCTGCAGAATTGTGCTCAGTTAGGGTGATTGTGGCGTAAAATATTAGAGGGCCCTGTGGTTTGGACAAATTGTCAGGAATACAACATTCAACATACACCAAAGACCCTCAAACAGCACCTTCCAAACCTCCGACCACTTCCATCTAGAAGGATAAGGACATCCAATGCTATGAACACCACCACCTTCAAGTTCCCCTCCAAGCCGGTCACCATCCTGACTTGGAAATATATCGGCGTTCCTTCACTGTCACTGGGTCAAAATCCTGGAATTCCCTCCATAATGGTATTGTGGGTCAATCCACAGCAGGTGGACTGCAGCGGTTCAAGAAGGCAGCTCACCCCACCTTCTCAAGGGGAGCTAGGGACGGGCAATAAACGCTGGCCTGTCCTATCCCACAAAGTGAAGAAATAAAAAACAAAAATTCTCTGTGATCATGTTATAGAGAGGCAATATTATTACACTTTCACAGTGCTGTAAGATATTCCAACCTAACTAATAGAAGAAGAGAAGGATTTTTTTCCCCAATAACAGCTGTCCCAGTGTTGGCTCCCCCACTGAAGCCATTTTACAGTCATAGAATAACAGAGCACTACAGGACATTATTCGGTCCATCAAGATTGTGGTAGCTCTTTTGAACTGCAATCTAATTAGTTTCACTCCCTCACACTTTCCCTATGCTCCTGCAAGTTTTTTTTCAAGTGTTTATCCTCCAAAGGCTACTATTGAATGTGGATTGACCACTGCGTAATACTGTGCACGCCACATCCCTGACACTGATCATATAAAATATGACCTCACGTCACCTCTGGGCCATTCGCCAATCGCCTTAGGTCTGTGCCTTCTGGTTATTGGCCTGTCAGTCAGTGGAAACAAAACAAAAGCAAAATGCTGTAGAAGATGTAAATCTAGAAAATTCTCAGCAGGTCAGGAAGCATTGGAGAGAGAAATAGGATAGGATTTTCCCAGCTTCAGGATGAAAGGGGAGGTGGCAAAGCATATTGCCCAGATTGGAAGGGCCCACTTCTGAATGGGGAGATCATCAAGGAAACCTCCCAGCAAGTTGCCAGGTAGAAGTGGGACTCCTCCTTGATGACCGCCCCATGGTTTACAGACTACCTCATATTACCAATGCTCAATAATGCAGTAGGACTACACTGCGATCTCCAAGCCTGGCCCAGCTCACTGTAAAACTCTTATCTAGTCTTTGCAGGATAAATTCAAGTGAAGTGGGAAGACACAGGAGAAAAGAAATGTTCACTGAAGCCAATTCCTACAGCATCACATCAGTGATCATGCTAAAAATCACCCCTGCTGTTCAAGGATGTGCAGATTAAGTAGATTGGCCATGTTAAATTGCCCAGTGTCCAAGAATGTGCAGGCTAGTGGGTTAGCCGTGGGGAATGCAGGGTTACAAGGATGGGGTGCTGAGGGGGGGTGAGGGAGGTGGGATGGTCTTGATAGAATCCCCACAGTGTGAGAGCTCGTCTATTATTCTGTGCTCCGGACTCTTTATCCACATACCAACCAACCAACCTCAAACACATCCTCTCTTTTCACAACTTAAGGATGATGCAATCTCAAGGATGACAGCAGAAAATGTTTTAAAGACCCTCTGAAGTTCTGGTGGTAAAAGGCATGAATTGACAATTGATGCGCCGGAGGAACTTGCTACTAACTGCGCCATGCAGTGATACCTCATCCAAAGAGCCACAAATGTTGCAAGTAGACCGAATATACTCTGGCGCTGAAAAGATGAAAGTGGAAGGAAACCTTCCCTTTACTAAGCAGCCTCAGCACTGGGCACTGTTACCGATAGCATGCCAATGCTGCAGAGTTGCCATCCCACAACTCTGGCGGTTGATGCTTAATTGGACATGGGTTTTAGTAGCAACATACTAACTGGGCATTGCTGGGAAAATGTTTTCCCTGGATCCCATTGTCTATTGCCTACCAGCATGGCATGGCATGGCTTTAGCTCCCACTACCAGACCCAGTGGTGAGACTTCTAAAGTTTCAACTGAGTTCAGCTCAGGGTTAACATTTCAGCATAAATGAGCAGTCACAGAATAAAGAATCCTATTTCTCTCTATGAAGATGCTGCTGGACCTGCTGAATGTTTCCACATTTTTCTGGGTTTGTTTCTTTAAATTGATAACCTTTTTTGCTTAAACTGACGTGGGAATGCACTGTTTTGCAAGCTAATTCACTCTTGGCTGCAGAATGAATTCTTTATGAACTAACTAGCTTAATACCAACAGCTTCATACAAGTTATTTCTAATTCTTCTGAGATAAAACAATCACATATCTTAAAATATGACAGGCACTTTAGAAGCAGCAACGTCTTGGTGTTTCAGTACCTTTTGTTTTATTAGGTAAGGAAGAATCTTTTTCTATCACATGATTGTCAGTTCACGTAGTGGACTTTATGCTAAGAGGCCGGATATTTCTCAGTTATGTTCTTTGGTATTCCTCTTCATTCAGAAGCAGTGGAGGAATGTCAGAGCCAGAGCTGGACACCCCACTATTTTCCACAGTCCCAAGATAAAACAGCATTTCAATTTGCAGTGTAACAGTTGCCTTGAGTTGCCCTCAGCACTGAGAGGATAAACTGTTGGCCTGAATCTCAATGAATGAGGGTGACGGTCTGTGAAGAGGCAGTCAGTGTGCTGCTTGTCTCCAGCAATTGTTATTACTTCCATCATCTGTATCACATGATTATCCATCCAGCAGCAGCATCAATCAGCTTCTATTCAATCTGCAGAACTTTCATTCCATTTCTCACCAGCCCAATGCAACTAGGCAAAAAGGTTTACAGCAAAGTGAATCTATCATCAAGGCAAGAACTGGCATCTATATTGCATTGTCAGAAGATGTTCTAAAGCACTTTACAGCCAACTAAATGCTTTTTGAGGCATAGCGACTGCTGTGATGTAGAAACCTAGGCAATCACAGTAACTTCCCACAAATAGCAATGAGATAAATGGCTATCCATTATCTTTCTTTGTTCTTGAATAAATATTGTCCAGGACACTGAGAAGAACCAGAGCATCTTAGAAAGTTGCAGCTCAGTCTGTCACACCTGTGCTGGCTAAGAGAAGCTGTGCTTTATCCCACATTCCTGATTTTTGTTGGTAACTTGTACAATTCCTCATCCTCAAGAATCTGTCCAATTCCATTTTACAATTAATCATGCAATCATCTTCCACCATCTTTTCCAATTGACTTCCTGAAGGGTTATGCCTGAAACCTCGACTCACCTGCTTCTCAGATGCTGCCTGACCTGCTGTGCTTTTCCAGCGCCTCACTTTTCAACTATGACTCTCCAACATCTGCAGTACTCACTTTATCCAAAATTTGCCATTAATCAAGTTAGTCAAAAAGTTTTTTTTTTTTAATTCATTCATGGGATGAGGGTGTCACTGGTTAGACCAGCACTTATTGCCCTTTCCAATTGCCCAGTGGGCAGTTAAGTCTTCCATAATGTAAGTCTGGAGTCACATGTAGGCTAGACCAGGTAAGGACAGCAAGTTTGCTTCCCTAGAATACATTAGTGAACCAGATGGATTTCCCTTGATAATTGATGATGGATTCACAGTCAGTTAGGCTCATAATTCCAGTTTTTTTTATTGAATTCAAATCATACCATCTGGAATGGTGAGACTCGAACCTGTGTCACCAGGACATTATTTGGGTGTCTGGATTAACTGCAGCAATAATACCACTAGACCATTGCCTCCCCAGTGAGGAGTGGCAATTACAGATGGATTACCATGCACTGACTTTGTTAATGACAGCACGGAGCTGGAACCATTGAAACATTACAGCACAGAAAGAGGCTAATCAGCTCATCCAGCATGCATTGGCTGAATAACTAGCTGCTCATTCTAATCCCAGTTTCCAGCACCTGGTCCACAGCCATGCAGATTACAGCACTTCAAGTGCAGACTGAGGTTTCTTTTAAATCAGTCGAGGGTTTCACCTCAGTGAGTTATAAACACCCACTGTGTGAAAAGATTTTTTCCTCATGTCTCCTCTAGTACTTCTACCAACAACTTTAAATTTATACCCCCAATCATTGATGTCTCTGCTATGGGAAACAGGTCTTCCTTATCCAATGAAGCCCCTCATTATTTTGTAGGCCTCAGTCAAATCACCTCTCAGCCCCCTCCATGGAAAACAGCACTACTCTCTCTAATGTTTCCTCATACTGCAATTTTAATTCTTGTAAATCTCCTCTGTACTCTCTCTAGAGAAATCCTGTCATGTGCTGACCAGAATTATGCACAGAACTCCAACTTTCCTGATGAAGGGCTGTTGCCTGAAACATCGACTCTCCTGCTCCTCGGATGCTGCCTGACGGGCTGTGCTTTTCCAGGACTACATCATTCAATTCAAACTCCTGTGGCCTGAGCAGTGTCTTACATAGTTTCAGTATTGCATTCTTGCTCTTTGTATTCAATACAATCACCCGATAAAAGAAAGCATCCCGTATGTCTTTATTACTACTTTATCTACTTGTCCTGCCACCTTCAGGGACCTGGGGACATGCACAACAAGGTCTTTTATTTCCTTATCCTCTCTATACCCGCCCATTAGTGTATATTGTTTTGTTTTTCCTCCCCAGATGCATTGCTCCTAGTTGAATTCTATTTGTCACTTTCTACCCTTCAACCAAACCAGTGTTACATAGAAACATAGGAGAGAGGAGCAGGAGGAGGCCATTCAGCCCTTTGAGCCTGCTCTGCCATTCATCACGATCATGGCTGAACATTCAACTCAATAGCCTCATCCTGCTTTCTCCCATAACCTGTGATCCCATTCACCCCAAGTACTAAATCTATCCTCCTCTTGAATACATTCAAATGTTTTGGCATCAACTATTTCCTGTGGTAATGAATTCCACAGGCTCATCACTATTTGGGTGATGAAATGTCTCCTCATCTCCATCCTAAACCCCGAATCCTCAGTCCCTGGTTCTGGACACACCCACCATCGGAAACTTCCTCCCCACATTAACCCTGTCTAGCCCTGTTAGAATTTTATAAGTCCCTATGAAATCTCCCCCTCCTTCAGCTGAACTCCAGCAAAAACAATCCGAACCAAGTGGACAGCCATCCCTTTTACTATCAACTACTTTTGTGTTGTCTGCAAATAGCCCAGTCATGCTTCTCACATTTAGGTCAATATTATTGGTATATACACCAAAAGAAGTAAGGGAGCTGATGCTGAGCCCTGTGGAGCATCACTGAAAACTGCATTTCATTCACATAAACAGCCATGGACCATTACTCTTTGTTCCTCGTGACTGATCCAATTTTAGATCCAAATGACCACATTTCCCTGTATCCAGTGGGCTTTAATTATTCTGACAAATATGCCAGTGTGGGGTCATGTCAAAGGCTTGACTGAAATCCATGTATACAACATCCACCACACTACTCTCTGAAATCCTCCTTTTTACTTGCTCAAAAAGAATTCAAGTAAGTTTGTAAGACATGACTTTTCTTTAACAAAACTATGCTGACTACCTTAGATTAATAAATGCCTCTCAGAGTAACAGGTAAATCTATCTCTCAGTATCAATCCTAGTAATTTGCCTACCACTGAGGTTAAATTAAGCGACATTAATTATGTGGCCTATCCTTGTCATCCCTTTTGAAAACTGGTACAATGTTTATAGATTTCCAATTCTGTGTTATTTCATCTATATCTAGTGAGGATTGGAAAACGATCCTCAGAACACCTATTATTTCTGCCCTGGTTTCCTTTAAGGAAGCTTAGACTACAATCCATCTGGCCTTGATTATTTGTCTATCTTCAAGGAAATACCCCATTTCTCATTATGTTTATTTTATCTAATATTTCACATTCACACAGTTTCTCTTTAACCACAATGTTTTCTCAAAGGAGATGGATGATGCAGAGAGAGACAAGATACTCATTTAGAACTCTGCCCATATCATCTGCATCCACACACAAGTTAACCATGTACGTCTCCAATAGGCCCAACCCTTCCTTAATTTTTGTATTAATCTTCATGTCCTGATGAAACATCTTAGGATTTTCCTTAATTTTATCAGCCAATACATTTTCATATCCTCTCTAATTCACATCACCCCTGTACTTTTTACGCTCCAAGCTTCCTAAAATAATACTTATTTTAAGATTGTCATAAGCTTTACTTTTCTGGTTTATGTTACCCTGTATGCTCCCGAGTAACCAGGGAGATTACTAAGTTTGACAACATCATCCTTTGTTTTTGCGGAGACATGTCTATACCGTGCCTGTAGAATCTCGCTTTTCAATGCCTCCCACTGATTTGTCACTGACCTTTCTTCAAATAGACGTAACCAGTCGCTCTTTTCCAAATCATCTTTTAACTTTCTAGTTTACTATCTGCAAAATGGGCTTCTAGTTCATCTACCTACTCCGCCTCATATGTTAAGATTAAACGTAGAATTGCAGCTTCTCACATTGAGTCTCTTAACTGCTGGCTAATAAAGCTGTTCAAACATTTTGTATTTTGCATTTCAGTTGACGATTGGATAGTTTGAAACCTCCAAATATTGTTTGCAAACTCAAATTTGCATACATATTTGCAACTCTCTCCTACTATTTGGAGGGTTACAATAGTTACATTAGTTGTCCCTTTCTTGTTTCTGAGCTCAACCCATATGGTCACATTTGACGTTTAGTATATCATTCTTCCTCAGTGAATGACTCTTTAGCTAATAATGCTCCATCTCTCTTTTTGTTTTTCCAAATCCCCCTTTGTCACCCTGACAGAAAATTCTAAAGCAAGGGATCTTGAATTCAGTATCCTTATCCCTTTTTAAACCAGGCTTCCATTTTAGTAAAGTTTTGGTCTGTAATACCTCTGCTTACAAAGGTTTTTTGGGTGGAGTTGGAGACATGGTGACTCAGTGGTTAGCATTGCTGCCTCACAGCACCATGGACCCAGGTTCGATTCCAGCCTTGGGTGACTGTCTGTGAGGAGTTTGTACATTCTCCCAGTGTCTGCGTGGGTTTCTTCTGGGTGCTCCGGTTTCCTCCCACAGTCCAAAGATGTGCCTGTCAGGTGAATTGGCCATTCTAAATTGCCCATAGTGTTAAGTGCTTTAGTCAGAGGGAAATGAGTCTGGGTGGGTTACTCTTCGGCGGGTCGGTGTGGACTTGTTAGGCCAAAGGGCCTGTTTCCACACTGTAGGGAATCTAATCTAAGCTAAAAAAAAGATTGGCTGTGAGAGACTCACCTGGAACATAAACACAATCAAGGGACACAAATACACAAGCAAAATAAAATGGATGCTGGAAATCTGTATTCTGAATCCAGTATCCATCAATTGGTGTGAATAGTCTTCTTCTGAACTGTCCATTCCATGTAATTCTATGAAAAGATTAGATTACTAGATTAGATTAGATTGTGGAACAGGCCCTTCGGCCCAACAAGTCCACACCGGCCCTCCAAAGAGCATCCCACCCATTTACCCCTTCATCGAACACTACGGGCAATTTAGCATGGCCAATTCACCTAACCTGCACATTCTTGGACTGTGGGATGAAACCAGAGCACCCGGAGGAAACCCACGCAGACATGGGGAGAATGTGCAAACTCCACATAGACAATTTCCCAAGGCAGGAATTGAACCCAGGTCTCTGGTGCTGTGAGGCAGCAGTGTTAACCACTGTGCCACCGTGCCGCCCATGGACAGTATTTCCATATAAATGTGTTTTGTTTATAATGTAAAAATCCTACAGCCTGTTTTCAGGAATCTTAACTCTTTTGTGACAGACTGAATATAAGATCCTGATGACCGAGCAACAGAAATGAATGGTAGTATAGGAGCTGCAGGTTTATGACATCGTGTGGTTGGTACTTCAAAACTACCAGCAGAATACCTGAAAATATGGTAAGAGATTGGAAATCAGCAAGTCTGGCAGCAGGTGAGAAAATCCAACAACACTTTAAGCTCAGTCAGAGAAGGCATACATGAATTTCTAGGAAATAAACAAAATTGGGTCAAATAAATATCTTTGAGTTGGTTTAACAATGACAGCAGAACTGAAAGAAATCATTCTTTAAATAAAATGACCCACCCTGTTTCTTAACACACCCTTTAATGTTCTGCTGAACTGCACATTAAAAACATAAAGCTGGGGAACGTCACTCGTAGGTTCCCCCCATTGGAGATTGTGGCTTAGGCTGATGACAAATGAGAGCTCCTTTTAACCAGGAGCTCTGTGTTTCCATTGACTTCATACAAACTTAGGGAAGGAAAATCAATTGGAAAAATATCGATCTGAGAAAGGTTTATGCAACGAGAGGACAAATTGGTCAAATTCAGAAATATTTGAGAAGCTTGTCATTTTTAGGTCTGACAGAACTGCTGTGAATTCATTTGTGTACATTCCTTTTAGTAGTGGCAACTCAGGAATGTTATTTGGGAGGATCCCACAGGTATGTTGAAATAGAATTCTTCAGGCACTTCTCTTCAGAGGAGTGCCTCGAGACATGGGTACGAGAATATTTCCAATTACATTAAGATGCATTATAACCTCAGCTGGTTTCCTTGAATCATGTAAGGTGATGGCGTCAAATACTGAAACTTCAACTGGTTAAAAACTTGAGCGGTAACTATTCCCCTCCCAATGGCTACATTGGTTTGCACAGGTTGATTGATGCAATGCTACTGAAGGAATAGGTAGAGGAAAAATCTGCCACTGTGCACTCTGAACCAAATTTTAAAATGATAGAAAAATTTAACCAAGTTTATGGGGTCACTGTCACGACAATTGTTCAACAGCACCGAATGGCATAATATTATTCCATCACAAATCATGCTTACATCTGAAATGTAAGTACTAATAAGGGGGAATAACAGAGCAGCTCCCTGATCCACTCCATGGTTCAGTGGACAAGAGGGGAAATGATTGAGATTCTCTGTATGGTCTGTACTAAGTTAGTTGATTCCAGCATTGGAATACTTGGTGTGCACCAACTGGCATTAATGCCCTCGTCTAGGAGGGGTGGGCAATTATCAATCTCATTTTGCTGTTCCTGATGGTATCCAGTGATCACTTTGAGGAAATGTATGTGTTAATGAATGTTTGGAAAAGTCAGGGCAAAACTCTCTAGTGATGGTCCTTTTGGTTCATTAGTCTGCCACTACTCACTGTACAAGACCACACTCAAAAAAAATCCCTCCAGTATAAAAGATTGAAGGATGGATTGATCAAGGCATTTAAAATGTTAAAAGGATTTCCTTGGATAAGTACAGACAAGCTGTTTCATGTGATAGGGGGTGTTCTATTCCAGAAATCCAGTTGCTTACGGATAGAACTGGACCCAATCTTTACACACTTCTGCAACTATTTACAGAGTTATACATTACAGTTACTCCTAACACACAAAAAAAACTAGAGTTTCAGTCTCTCTCTATTTGAGGAGGCTCAAGTGAATGGTCAATTAATGGCTCATACTGTACACAATTAACAAAATGAATATATACTTAACATGAGTGGAGTAATCTTAAAATGAGAACTAGGGCATTTAGAAGGGAAATCCAGAAATTCTTTTTCCACACAAAGGGTACTAGAAATCTGAAACTCATTCCTAACAGGTTGTAGATGCTGGACCTTTCAAGACTGGTGTCAATAGATTATTGATAGATAAGAGTAACAGGGATGTGGAGAAAGGTAGAAAAAATGGAGTAGATCATTCAGGATCTAGTTGAATGTGAAATGGTTTGAGGAATCAAAGAGCTGAATTCCATCCTGGCCAAGTGGATGAGCACTGGAGGCTGCTGGAATGTATAATGTTGGCTGGAGAACATGAAGAAAATGGAGATAAAATCAGATGTTAATCAGAAAAGAAAGTGGTGGAACTTGTCAGTGTGGGACACAGTGCTCCTGTTAAAGGAAGAACTTCCATTGATTTTAATACATCTCACATCCACAGGGTGACGTCAAGTGCTACACAGTAAATGAAGAATAGGGACTGTTTTCACGTAGCAACAAACATGTACGCACCATCAAGGTCACACCACCAGCAATGATGCAAATACAGATAAATTGTTTTAGCAATGTTGTCTGAGGGGAAAAATATTGGCTTCTGTCCATCAACAAGATGGAATCAGTTAACTTAACTGAACATGCAGCAAACAGTCCACTCTTCAAAAGGTGCACATTTGTGATGTTCTTACACATTTCCAAATCCAGAAATTAGATTGTCTGGATCCCAACTCTGTCTGAAAATATTCCCTTTCAAACAAAGTCACCACTTCAGCTGAAGAGGGTTCATTTTATTTAAGAAGGGAAAGAAAGTTTTCATGTATTGTTTTATTGCTGCTTCCTTCTCACAAATACTTTGATTTTCCTCTTTTTTTTGTGATTTGAAATCTCAGAAGCAAAGTACATGAATCTATACAGCATCTGACACAGAATCCCTCCAGTGTGGAAGCAGGCCATTCAGCCCATCGAGTCCACATTGTCCCTCCAGAGAGCATCCCATTAACTCCCTCCTACCCTGTCCCTCTAACCCTGCATTTAGCATGGCCAATCCACCTAACCTACACATCCTCAGACTGGAGAGGAAACTGGAGCACCCAGAGGAAACCCACACAGACACTGGAAGCATGTGCAAACACCATACAATCATCCGAGGGTGGAATTGAACCTGGGGTCCCTGGTGCTGTGAGGCAGTCGTGCTAACCACTGAGCCCTCATGTTGCCCCAATTTTCAGCATGAGGTGCAAAACTTCACAGTCTGTGTTACATAAGGAGGGCGTGCTTAGCTCAGTTGGCTGGTTTGCAATACAGAGTAATATCAATAATGTGGGTTCAATTCCTACACTCTCTGATCCTACCACGAACTACACTTCTTCTCAACTTCTCTCCTCAACTAAAGCATGGTGATCCTCAGATTAAATCAATGTTTCATTCAAATAGACAGCAACCCTATGGTCTCGTCAGACTATTATGAATTTACCTTTATGACATAGTTGAACTTGAAGTCAATTATTGGGCCATGTTAACCAGAACTTTCTGCTTGTTTACATCTATCAGAGTTGGTAAGTAGAGCCTTGGTTTAATTAATCATTGAAAAGACAGCACATTCAACACTGCTGCACTCCCTTGGTAATGCATTCAAGATGCCAGCCAAGGTGTAGTGTTCAAATCTTGGTAAGGGCCTTGCAGCCACAATCATCTGATATTTATTAACCGAGCCAAGATAAACCTGAAAAGAGGACAAGTGTGATATACAGATTGAGATATATCAGGGTGGAGAGAATGGAAAGTTGTCAGGGCACCATTTCAGAGTGTGTGGGATAAATGTTCTTATATGGGAAGAGATGAAATTGGAGGACCTACAGGGGCCAGGCATCACAGCCTTTGCAAAGTAAGGCTTTACAAATGTAAAACTTTTAAAAATTTACTGGCTAGGCCTGCATTTATTGCCCATCTCTAATTGCCCTGAGGGTACTTAAGAGTTAACCACATTGCTGCGGGTCTGGAGTCACGTGTTAGCCAGACCAGGTGAAGATGGCATTAGGAAACAATTATTAATTGTTCACTATCACCATTAGACTCTTAATTCCACATTCTATCACACCTAATAGGGAACTTGCTATTACAAAAGCGAAACAGTTGAATCGAAATGATACATTTAAACAGATGAACCCTGTACACTTCGCCACTGAGTAAATATAAAGAGCTCTGTTAATGGGCGGCTTCAGAAGAGCTGATGTGTGGTTCAGAACCACAATGTGGACTGATCTGGCACTCAGTTCTTTTACAGAGACCTACGGTCGTTCTGGAATGAGAAGACAATTTGTAAAATGCGTGCTGCCAATATTTAGCTAGCGTTCCCACGCTCACCATTGTTAAGTACTGCAGCGCATTGATTTCCACATCAACATGCTGATACTTGTTCGCTGATTTTTAAAAAAAAGGACATTAGAAACGTTTCTGAAAGAAATGTCGATGAGTAGGAGCGCAAGCTCAGCAATACAGAACAACTTGTTCCAGAGGACAGGGGGAAGACTAGTCAGGTGAAAACGCCTCGGCGTACAAAGGGGAAGCCAATTACCCGTTAGTCTCCATTTAAACATAGGGCTGTCAACGGCCACGGGAAATTTACCTTGTTGTTCGATGTAATGTTGGTTTTGGCGGCACTGGTTACAAGTGTAACCGAAGGCCCCAGCAATGTCTTGTACAATATGTCTCTCTCTCTCACACACACAGCCGCCTGGCAGCTGGGTCACTGAATACGTTTCATGTAAACAGCAACACATGTCTTTCAGCTGCTTACAAATCAAGTAGAATCTCTTCTGTTTAGGAGTTCAATTATGCCAAGTGGGTCCTACCTTCACCTACCAACAACAGCAAAGTATTAGCTCGGCAGCCCCCTCACCCAGGGGGTTTCTCATTATTCCCTTTTTGTAAAGCATAGTTGATGTGGATAAAGGTTATCTAAACGTTAGGTGAATTGGCCTTGCTAAATTGCCCGTAGTGTTAGGTGGATTAGTTAGGGGTAATGGGTCGGTGTGGACTTGTTGGGCCGGAGGGCCTGTTTCCACACTGTCGAGAATCTAATTCACATTGAACAATTACTCGTGACAATTCTTGGTGTTTGGATATAGACTTTTGTTTTCTGAACCACCCCCCAACACGCTAGTTCTGTTTGAAATCAAACTTGCCTCTGTCAGATACAGGGTTCTGGGGTTGACGAGAAAATAATCGTTTGCAATAATTCGCCATGAGGAGGCGGTAGGTGCTAAGTACAAAGTGTGATATTTAACTCGGTGGAGATAATAAAACACAATATAATTCATCAATTAGTTTGTGTGGAGCTTCCAATGGCAGGAGTGAATCTCTTAGGATATCTAAAAGTCGAGTATATGAAGGATATGAGCAGAGGGCGTGAAACGTGATCCTTTAGTTTAATTCTTCAGTTTATTTGTAATTGTGCTAATTATGAAACAAAACATAATGAAACCAGTCAATGCATACAGCCAATGACCGATTATTACCCAGCAATAACTGCGTTTAAATAATGAGGTTTCGAATAAGTATCCCAATGGCTTCAAAATCAGTGCAGTTTTTTAAAAAAGTTGCATTTACATAGCACCTTTTCCTTCCTGAAGATGTCCCCGAGCACTTGCTAGTTTAAAGAGTTTTCAAAAAGTAACCCCGATGCTTCCCGAATGTGTTTCCTGTTAAAATCCCTTTCACGAGCGTATTCCTGCAGCATCCTCTAAGGTGAAGGTTAAGCTGACCATCAGCATTCATCAGCCAGAGCGGCCTCCTGCTTGAGACCTCTCCAGCTTTCGCCTTGTGGTCCTGGAGCAGCCACCGTGAACCGGTTGGGGGGGGGGGGGAAAGGAAGGAGGACAGTCATTCAACACACAATGACTCCCACGAACATCACGTAACGATGAGCAGATAATTTTGTTTTGTGGTAGACGCGTCACTGGACTCGAAACGCTGACCCTGCTTTCTGCAGCAATTTCTATCTTTCAGATCTGCTGCACCCGCTGTTCTTTATTTAATTGGAATGTTTCTGTGATGTTCACTGAGGGATAAATCTCCTCCTGGACACTGAACACAGATCATCTTTCAAATATGGCCGCGGAATATTCATGGTAATGATTCCAGGGATGAAAGGTCTGTGGACAAGTCGAGGTTGAAATGGCTTGCACTTGGTGGAAATGATAAGAATGGGGTAGGTTTGATTGAGGTATATAAAATGTTAAAACGACCGATAAGGTGGACTTTGAACAGATGTTTTCCCCTTGGGGGACAGGCCCCAACAACAGATCATTAGTTTTCAAGTGAGAGAAGGTGGGTTCAAAACTGAGCTGAGGAGAAACTGAGGGTTGTGAAATCTCTGGAGCTCACTGTCCCAGCGTGCAGTGGAGGCAGATTCCAGAAAGAAATCATGTGTTTCTGTCGAAAAGCGGGATAAAGGGCTGTGTGGAGCAGGCGGAAGAGTGGATGTGAGACTAGGATAAAATCGGCCATGATCATGTTAAATGGCGGAAGCTACTTGGATGCTGCCTGAACTGCTGTGCTCTTCCAGCACCACTAATCCAGATCCTGGAAGGGCTGAATGGCCGACTCCCACGTTCCTATTTCACATGCAGCCAAGAAAGCGGACATTGCCTTGCCGTGACATCTCAACCC
The DNA here is from genome assembly GCF_047496795.1 of Chiloscyllium punctatum. NCBI lineage: Eukaryota > Metazoa > Chordata > Chondrichthyes > Orectolobiformes > Hemiscylliidae > Chiloscyllium > Chiloscyllium punctatum. The sequence continues at coordinate 60,069,893 of NC_092764.1, read as the reverse complement.
CCACTAAGAAAGCCCCTGCGACAGTACAGCATGACAGTGGACCCACAAGCATTGGATTCTGATGCACCCCCGGGATTGTGAAGGGGTAACCAAATCCCTGCCCATACCAGTTGGGTCTGAAATGGTGGTGTCTTTTCATTGGAAGAGCAAGGGACATCAATAGCAAATATGCCAAGCTGACTGGACAGTCCCAACTAAACCGGATGTTGTGGGAAGCCTCCGAGATATTGTAACTGAGTTGCACGGTCCCATTCAAACACAACATGACTTTACACACTGAATGGATGTCCAGGCTGGGGAGTTTGAGAGTGTAGGGCCCACAGCATCTTCTAGCACTGCCGGGAATGGCGAAGTGAAGGCAACGAGAAAGACGAGTCAATGTCCGACTGACCGGGGAAAAGAGGAGTTTAAATAGGAGGAAAGGGATTGAAAATGTGAAGAACTGGGGAAGAACACGGCGGTGATGGGCGAGTGGAACTTAGAGCCAGAAACTGGTTGCTGGCAGATGAGGGCTGGAGATCTGTGGTATTCAAGAGTCTGGACAGAGTAAATGGGGAGAGAATGGTCCCGTGTGAAAGGGTCGAGATGGCGGGGGAACAGATTTAAAGTAAACGCAGCAAAAAAAAAACTGATATGAGATGAATCTTTGTCACACAATGAATGGTTAGAACTAAAGAGCAAGAATAGGCCATTCGGCCCATCGAGCCTGCTCCACCATTTGGTAGGATCATGGCTGATCTTAGCATTGCTGGGGCGGGGGGTCGAAAAGTGAGTCGCTGGAAAAAGCACAGCAGGTCGGGTAGCATCCGTGCAGCAGGAGGGTCGACGTTTCAGGTCGGAACCGGGAATGTGGACTCTCCCGCTCTTCTGATGCTGTGCTTTTTCGAGCTCCACATTTTACCGACTCTGGACAGACTTGACTGAAAAGGCTGTTCTAACAAACGGGTGTATAAATCCCTGCTGTAATTCAGAAGCGTGGTGTGTGTGTGTGTAAATGTCCCCTTCCATCGTGTAGCGCCGGGGCTGTGGAGAAGCAGCACTGTGACAGTCTCTCTGTTTGGAGAGCACAGTGTGAGGCTCGAACCATACTCTGCCGCTAGTGGTCATTATCATTGACGTCAATAGGGAGACGCAGATGTGGGGCTCGGATTTCCGCAAAGCAGCAACACACACATACACCGAGAGAGAGAGAGAGAGAGAGCGCGCTCTGCAGAGAGAGATCCCAGGCTGGCCGTCTTAGCAAATGACAGTCATGGCTGCAAGAAGCAGGGGTTGAAGGTGCTGTGCCTGCCCAGTTCCCCGGGAGCTGCTGCTGTTGCTGTATTGGAAGGTGACAGAGCCCAGCCAGAGAGCGGGAGCACCGCACTGCAGGTGAGTTCGCCTCTCACTTGAAGCGGCGCTAGTCTTTACCTGGGGCTGCTGTTCGCTTCTGAAGCTCACCGCATCTCCAGACCTCACACACCCGGCTCCAATTTTACTCAACTCTGCTTTTCTTTTTTAAAAAAAGAAAGTTAGTCATTTATTTCCCTCCCTCCTCTAGGTGAGCACCAAGTCTAATGCAATCCGTGACATTGAGGTTGACTCAGATAGCGTTCAGCCTTGAGGGGAGGCGAGGGCTTTGCATCGGTCCGGGAGGGTTGCACCAATCTCCTCACCTTTTTGCTGCTTCCTCTCTCTAGATCCAAGGGGAAAGGGTGAGAGAGTCCAGCCCTCCGACCACTACAGGCGCCCAACCTCACCCCATTTCCCCCCAACCGCAGAGAGAGGGTGACATGGCCGGGCTGAGGCATTGCTACGACGGTAAGATCGCCGGGCTTTACGACCTGGATAAGACCCTGGGGAAGGGTCACTACGCCGTGGTGAAGTTGGCCCGGCACGTCTTCACCGGGGAGAAAGTGGCCGTCAAAGTGATCGACAAAACCAAGCTGGACAAATCGGCGACAGGGCACCTCCTGCAGGAAGTGAGGTGTATGAAGTTGGTACAACACCCCAATGTGGTCAGGCTCTACGAGGTGATTGACACCCAGACCAAACTCTACCTGATCCTGGAGCTGGGAGACGGTGGGGATATGTTCGACTACATCATGAACCACGAGAGGGGGCTCTCCGAGGACCGAGCCAAGACTTACTTCGCCCAGATCGTCCACGCCATCTCCTACTGCCACAAGTTGCATGTGGTGCACCGAGACCTGAAGCCGGAGAACGTTGTGTTCTTCAAAGACCAAGGGGTGGTCAAACTCACCGATTTCGGCTTCAGCAACCGATTCCAGCCCGGCAAGATGCTGACCACAAGCTGCGGCTCCCTGGCTTACTCAGCGCCCGAGATCTTACTGGGAGATGAATACGATGCACCTGCGGTGGGTGAGTAGACCAGCTCCGGTTGGGGTCCTGTCGCCCGCTCTCACGTTTCACATGCCGAGAAAATGACAAGCATGTTTGATCCGTGCAGCCTGCGCCTGAACCACACACCGCTAGCAGTGCACACTCTAAATAACAGACTGCACATTGAGTGACCCTCGGTCACTTGCCCATGGTAACTGTAAGGCTAGCAACACGAATGATGCAATTAGAGTATGAGAAGCCGAGCTTGGCTCAGTTTTTACTGCCACTCTCTCTCTCACACGCACACAATTGTAAAAATATGAATGGAACTCATCTGCCAATCAGGTTTAATCAACAAAAGGATAGTAACATTGTAGTAACACTGGAAGTTGAATGGAAATTCTGGGATTGCTGGTAGTTTGTTCCCCCTGTTGTCTGGTGAGCATTGGAATTGAGATTGAAAAAGGTTATGCTGCTCCTGATGTATCAATGACATTGGATCTTTCAACCAAATGCAACAGCTCTGGTCATCACATTAAAAGGGGCACCACATCCTCGCTTCGCAAACACGTGACTGAAAGTTGCACTCATTTACAGTTCACTTTGCACCAAAAGCGACATCATAGAGTCATAGAGATGTACAGCATGGAAACAGACCCTTCGGTCCAACCTGTCCATGACAACCAGATATCCCAATCCAATCTAGTCCCACCTGCCAGCACCCGGCCCGTATCCCTCCAAACCCTTCCTATTCATAAACCCATCCAAATGCCTCTTAAATGTTGCAATTGTACCAGCCTCCACCACATCCTCTGGCAGCTCATTCTATTTGTGTACCACCCTCTGTGTGAAAAAGTTGCCTCTTAGGTCTCTTTTATATCTTTCCCCTCTCACCCTAAACCTATGCCCTCTAGTTCTGGACTCCCCCATCCCAGGGAAAAGACTTTGCCTATTTATCCTATCCATGCCCCTCATAATTTTGTAAACCTCTATAAGGTCACCCCTCAGCCTCCAACGCTCCAGGGAAAACAGCCCCAGCCTGTTCAGCCTCTCAGTGTAGCTCAGATCCTCCAACCCTGGCAACATCCTTGGGAAAATTGAAATGGTTCAGAAAAGATTTACAAGATTTTTACGATAGGAAGGAGACCAGAATTGCACGCAATATTCCAACAGTGGCCTAACCAATGTCCTGTACAGCCGCAACATGACCTCCCAACTCCTGTACTCAATACTCTGACCAATAAAGGAAAGCATACCAAACGCCTTCTTCACTATCCTATCTACCTGCGACTCCACTTTCAGGGAGCTATGAACCTGGTCTCTTTGTTCAGCAACACTCCCTAGGACCTTACCATTAAGTGTATAAGTCCTGCTAAGAGTTGCTTTCCCAAAATGCAGCACGTCACATTTATCTGAATTAAACTCCACCTGCCACTTCTCGGCCCATTGGCCCATCTGGTCAAGACCCTGTTGTAATCTGAGGTAACCCTCCTCGCTGTCCACTACACCTCCAATTTTGGTGTCATCTGCAAACTTACTAACTGTACCTCTTCTGCTCGCATCCAAATCATTTATGTAAATGACAAAAAGTAGAGGGCCCAGCACCGATCCTTGTGGCATCTAACCTTGCTAATCAGTCTCCCATGGGGAACCTTGTCGAACGCCTTACTGAAGTCCATATTGATCACATCTAATGCTCTGCCCTCACCAGTCGTCTTTGTTACTTCATGAAAAAAACTGTGATACATTATTTCCCACGCACAAAGCCACGTTGACTGTCCCGAATCAGTCCTTGCCTTTCCAAATACATGTACATCCTGTCCCTCAGGATTCCCTCCAACAACTTGCCCACCACCGAGGTCAGGCTCACTGGTCTATTGTTCCCTGGCTTGTCTTTACCACCCTTCTTAAACAGTGGCACTACGTTAGCCAACCTCCAGTCTTCTGGCACCTCACCTGTGACTATCGATGATACAAATATCTCAGCAAGAGGCCCAGCAATCACTTCTCTAGCTTCCTACAGAGTTCTCAGGTGCACCTGATCAGGTCCTGGGGACCTATCCACCTTTAACTGTTTCAAGACATCCAGCACTTCCTCCTCTGTAATCTGGACATTTTTGCAAGATGTCACCATCTATTTCCTGACAGTCTATCTTCCATACCCTTTTTCACAGTAAATACTGATGCAAAATATTCATTTAGTATCTCCCCCATTTTCTGTGGCTCCACACAAAGGCTGCCTTGCTGATCTTTTGAGAGGCCCTATTCTCTCCCTAGTTACCCTTTTGTCCTTAATATATTTGTAAAACCCCTTTGGATTCTCCTTAATTCTATTTGCCAAAGCTATCTCATGTCCCCGTTTTGCCCTCCTGATTTCCCTCTTAAATATACTCCTACTTTCTTTATGCTCTATCTATCCTGTCTGTACCTGACATATGCTTCCTTCTTTTTCTTAACCAAACCCTCAATTTCTTTAGTCATCCCTATAGTTACCAGCCTTCCCTTTCACCCTGACAGGAATATACTTTCTCTGGACTCTCATTATCTCATTTCTGAAGGCTTCCCATTTTCCAGCCATCCCTTTACCTGCGAACATCTGCCTCCAATCAGCTTTTGAAAGTTCTTGCTTAATACCGTCAAAATTGGCCTTTCTCCAATTTAGAACTTCTGCTTTTAGATCTGGCCTATCCTTTTCCATCACTATTTTAAAACGAATAGTATAATGGTCGCTGGGTCCAAAAGTGCTCCGCCACTGACACCTCAGTCACCTGCCCTACCTGATTTCCCAAGAGTAGGTCAAGTTTTGCGCCTTCTCTAGTAGGTACATCCACATACTGAATCAGAAAATTGTCTTGTACACACTTAAGAAATGCCTCTCCATCGAAACCTTTAACACTATAGCAGTCCCAGTCGATGTTTGGAAAGTTAAAATCCCCTACCATAACTACCCTATTATTCTTACAGATAGCTGACCTCTCCTTACAAGTTTGTTTCTCAATTTCCCTCTGACTATTGGGGAGGTCTATAATACAATCCCAATAAGGTGATCATCACTTTCTTATTTCTCAGTTCCACCCAAATAACGTCCTGGATATATTTCTGGGAATATCCTCCCTTAGCACAGCTGTGATGCTATCCCTTATCAAAAATGCCACTCCCCCTCCTCCTTTTTGCCTCCCTTTCTATCCTTCCTGTAGCATTTGTATCCTGAAACATTCAGCTGCCAGTCCTGCCCATCCCTGAGCCATGTTTCCATAATTGCTATGATATCCCAGTCCCATGTTCCTAACCATGCCCTGAGTTCATCTGCCCTCCCTATTAGGCCCCTTGCATTGAAATAAATGCAGTTTAATTTATTAGTCCTACTTTGTCCCTGCCTGCCCTGACTGTTTGACTCACTTCTGTTCTCAGCTGTACCTGTCTCAGATCGATCTCTTTCCTCTCTATCTCCCTGGGTCCCACCCCCTCACCCACCTTACTAGTTTAAATCCTCCCAAGCAGTTCTAGCAAATTTCCCTGCCAGTATATTAGTCCCCTTCCAATTTAGGTGCAATCCGCCCTTCTTGTACAGGTCACTTCTACCCCAAAAGAGATTCCAATGATCCAAAAATGTGAATCCTTCTCCCATACACCAGCTCCTCAGCCATGCATTCATCTGCTCTATCCTCCTATTCCTGCCCTCACTAGCTCACAGCACTGGGAGTAATCCAGATGTTACTACCCTTGAGGACCTCCTTTTTAAATTTCTGCCTAACTCTCTGTAATCTCCCTTCAGAGTCTCAACCTTTCCCTTCCAATGTCGTTGGTTCCAATGTGGACAATGACCTCCTGCTGGCCCCTCTTCCCCCGTGAGAACATTCTACACCGTCTCTGAGACATCCTTGATCCTGGCACCAGGGAAACAACACACCATCCTGCTTTTTCTCTGCTGGCCACAGAAACGTCTGTCTGTACCTTGGACTACAGAATCCCCTAACACAATTGATCTCTTGGAAGCCGACGTACCCCTCGTTGCATTAGAGCCAGTCTCAAGACCAGAAACTTGGCTGTTTGTGCTATGTTCCCCTGAGAATCCATCACCCCCTACATTTTCCAAAACAGCATACCTGTTTGAAATGGGTATATCCACAAAAGACTCCTGCCCTAGGTGCTGACCTCTCTTACCCTTCCTGGTGTTAACCCATCTATGTCACTGTCTCTGAGACTTTCCCCCCTTTCTATAACTGCCATCCATCACATAGTGTTGCTGTTGCAAATTCCTCATCACTTCTATTTGTCTCTCCAACCGATCCACTCGATCTGATAAGATTTGCATCCAACAGCATTTATGGCAGGTATAATCCACAGTAACTCTTAAACTCTCTTTAAACTCCCACATCTGACAAGAAGTGCAAAGGCCATTTTTGCTCCTTCACAATCTACAGACCCAGAAAATAACACCATCTTATTCCTCTACAAACACTGCCCCAGGTTAAATTAATAGCTATGGCTTATATTTTAAGTTTAATCAAGTGACTTATCTCCAAAAACATATAATCAAAGAATCCACTGTACCCACTACTGCAGTCTTTCTATTGGACAGACTTAAAACAACAATTAACTTATCTGATTCTGTGCTGTGAACTTCGCCCAACAGTTCCTCCAAGATTAGTTGTGAATTTCACTGTTTGTTAATTTTCCCAGATGCACTCCGATGTCCAGCGATACACGAATTCAAACAGCAAAGGCGGTAACTGTGCAGGTTCTCTCTCTCTCTCTCTCTCTCTCTCTCTCTCTCCTACACTGCCCTCACCATGTGCTTCCTTTGTCTGCCCTTCTCCCTTTTAAACTGCTGTTTGTTTTGACTCTTTTTTTCCCAAAGTTCCAAAACAATGTAACAACATATAAAACAGTAATTGCTGCTCCTGGAATTTGAGGAAATCACCTCCAACACCTAAAATACCTCAAAGAAAAGGAGCAGCTGTTACAGCCAGAAATTTTTCCCAGTTTCTATCTTCCTCCCCAGTCCCCACCATTTATTTCCACAAAGACGGGGCCATTCACTTAAGAAGCCTTGATAATAATTTGACTTGCCTGCCCCACTTACATGAGCTGTGGTCAAGCATTAGGTATAAGCCAAACCCAACCTTTGTACTGAGTCTGTGATTAAAAATAGAGACTCACCCACCTAAGATAGAGATAAGGCTTTTTTCTTTAAATCAGTGTTTACTGTGGAAAGGACATGGAAATTATTGAATGTGGGGAAATGGATGGTGACATCTTGAAAAAATGTCCATATTACAGAGGAGGTGGTACTGGATGTCTTGAAATCATAAAAGTGGATAGATCCCCAGGACCTGATCGGGGGTACCCTAGAACACTGTGGGAAGCTAGGGAAGTGATTGCGGGGCCTCTTGCTGAGATACTTGCATCATCGATAGTCACAGGTGAGGTGCCGGAAGACTGGAGGTTGGCAAACGTGGTGCCACTGTTTAAGAAGGGTGGTAAGGAGAAGCCAGGGAACTATAGACCAGTCATCCTGACGTCGGTGGTGGGCAAGTTGTTGGAGAGAATCATGAGGGCAGGATTTACGTGTATTTGGAAAGGCAAGGACTGATTAGGATAGTCAGCATGGTTTTGTGCATGGGAAATGTCTCATGAACTTGATTTAAGTTTTTTGAAGAAGTAACAAAGAGGATTGAAGAAGGCAGAGTGGCAGACATAATCTATATGGACTTCAGTAAGGCGTTCGACGAGTTCCTCATGGGAGACTGGTTAGCAAAGTTAGATCTCATGAAATACAGGGAATATTAACCATTTGGATAGAGAACTGGCATAGAGAAGACAGATGGTGATGGTGGAGAGTTGCTTTTCAGACTGGAGGCCTGTGACCAATGGAGTGCCACAAGGATCGGTGCTGCTTTTTGTCACTTACATAAATGATTTGGATGTGAAAATAGGTAGTAGTGGACAACGAAGAAGATTACCTCAGAGTGTAATGGGATCTTGATCAGATGGGCCAATGGGCTGGGGAGTGGCAAATGGAATTTAATTTAGATAAATGTGAGGTGCTGCATTTTGGAAAGGCAAATCCAAGCAGGACTTTGTACTTAATGGTAAGGTCCTAGGGAGTGTTTCTGAACAAAATTACCTTGGAGTGCAGATTCATAGCTCCTTGAAAGTAGTCGCAGGTCCATAGGGTAGTGAAGAAGGCATTTGGTATGCTTTCCTTTATTGGTCAGAGTACTGAGTATAGGAATTGGGAGGTCATGTTGCAGCTGTACAGGACATTGGTTAGACCACTGTTGGAATATTGTGTGCAATTCTGGTCTCCTTCCTATCGGAAGGCTGTTGCAAAACATGAAAGGGTTCAGAAAAGATTTACAAGGATGTTGCCAGGGTTGAGGATTGGAGCTACAGGGAGAGGCTGGGGCTGTTTTCCCTGGAATATCGGGGAATGAGGAGTGACCTATAGATGCTTACAAAATCACAAGAGGCATGGATAGGATAAATAGAAAAGGTGTTTTCACTGGGGTGGGGGGAGCCCAGAACTAGAGGGTATAGGTTTAGGGTGAGGGGGGAAATGATATAAAAGGGACTTAAGGGGTAACTTTTTCACACAGAGGGTGGTGTGTGTATGAAATGAGCTGCCAGAGGAGGTGGTGGAGGCTGGTACAGTTACAACATTTGAAAAGCATCTGCATGAGTCTCTGAATTGGAAGGGTTTAGAGAGATATGGGCCAAGTACTGGCAAATGGGACGAGATTAGTTTAGGATATGTGCTCGGCATGGATGACTGTCTCTATGACTCTAACTCTCTGAGGATTGAGAGTCTTTGGAATTCTTTCATTCAAAAGCTGGAAGCAGAGCCCTTGAATATCTCTAAGGAAGATGTAGATTCTTGATAAGCGAGGGAACTGGGATAGTAAAAGGTTATGGGGGGAGGTGGAAATATGGAGTAATCAGATCAGCCATTGAATGATAGAGCAGACTTGAGGGGCCAATTGGCCTACTCCTCCTAACTTGTATGTTTTGTCTGAGCAGCTCTGTAGGGACCATTGGGGATAATCCTGGATGGCGCCTCTTTACCTTTCCCTTGCCCTTAATAAGTAAGCATAAGCCTTTAACCATGCCTTTACTGAGACTTAGCACAGAGCCATCTAGAGCAGAAAGAGGTCATTTGGCTCAGTCGAGAGTTCTTTCTGGTCCAGATGCAATCAGCCCCACTCCCTGCTCCTTTCTCATTTAGCAGATCATTAGAGCTTGTGGTAAGACACTAAAAATTGACTGACCAGCTCCAGAAACATGCTGGTGAAGCCCAGTCGCAGAAGATGTTAGCATTTATCTGTGCATCAACATTTATTCACAGTAATATATTTCTAAGTAGTGCTTCAAGAATAAATTGTCTTACTTGGATTTGGAATGTGCTGGGTTATTATGCATTTATTTACTATAAGTAACATCACTAATAAATGACAGGGTAGAAATTTCTTGTATAAAGGTTATGTCACAAACAAATGACATGGTGTGACAATCTGCATTTGGAGTTTGCAATTTTCCTTGAGTACTGATCAGCATTACATATGCTTTCCTGCAGTGTCTTCATAGAGTGCAAGTATACCTCCCACACTGATACCAATGGGTTGCATTCATGAAGAAAAGTCCTAGTGTGAAACAGGGATGCATTTGGGGCTATATTACATGTATCGCTGAGTTTGACACTAAGGCATGCTGGAATAGAGAAAGGGGTTATACTCTTGATTGTTTCTGGGAATGCTGAATGCTGATTCTCAGTACCAGAAATAGGGAAGTGTACACCGTTGCAACTTAAACATCCTGTAATTTGCACAGAAAAGCTACCAAAAGGCCAACATTCCAATCTGCCAGTCTTAGTGCTCGAGAAGGTACCATTAACACGCATCTATGATTCTACGGACCAGGCTTATTTCTGAAAGATTTTGACATTTTAATTTAGGATTTTTCTATAAAGTTATTGCCAGATTGTTACAGACCATTTAGAAATCTTGAGAAATAGTTATGCATGTGAGGAAATACAAGGTTATGTTTTTGATATGCTGTATGAGAGTCCTTGGCTACTGGGTTATTAAATAGCAGCAGGATGTCCAGCAAGAAGGCTTTGCACTCACCCACAAATTCGGAACTTGCATTGTTACAGTCATCAGGAAGAATGCCATTCTATCTTGATATTGTTGTGCCCCGGTTGTCTTGAACCTGTATCAATAACATCAGTTAAAATCATTGTAAACTTAATACATCAAAAATACACTTGGTGGAAATTACTTAAATACAGAAATTATAAGGTCCTTAATTGTCCAAAGAAGAAATGTTGGAATTACTCAGGTTACACAGCATCTGTGGAGGCAGGAACTGAATTAGCATTTCAGATTGTTACCGATTGTGAAAAAAGATCATTGATTTGAAACAATGTCGGTGATCTGAAATATTAACTCTCTCCACAGATGCCAGCGTACCCGCTAAGGATTTCTGTCATTTTATGACTTTATTTCAGATTTCCAGCATCCACAGTATTTTAATTTTATGTTCTTGTCCACAAGTTTTTACAAGCTGGATAATTATCATTTATATGAATATGTAATTAGGGACTGAAGTTCATTCATTTTCTGCATGCAGTTGAATGTGATTACGCTGAAATGTCAAAGAATATTACCTGCAATAGTAATTCAGACATTTTTACCATCAAGCTGAACTCATTCAGCAGTGTAGGAGAGTTTAACACAGGCCCAGAATAGAACATTCTGCTGAAACTATCCCAATGTTTTTGCAGAGACAAATTAAGCACTTGTTTTCTTGTTGAGCTCAGGACTTGATCCCTGAACAGATGTTGAATTTCACTGTGGTTCTAGCCATAGCTGTACATCATAGACATTAGCCATGTGTTTTCCCATCTCTTTTTAATTCTGAAATTCAATTATGGCAGAATAACATAAGCCAAAACATCAGCAAAACTCTGCTACCCTCATCCTAACTTGCATCAAGTCCCACCCTCTCATCATCCCTATGCTTGCTGATATACATTGGTTTTCAGTCCAGCATCACTTCAAACGTAGAATTACAATTCATACATTCAACTCGTTCCATCGACTTATCTCTCCCTGTATGTATAGCATTTTAAAACCTTTCAATTTTGGCCTCTTGTGCATCTCTATTTTCTTCCCACCATTAGTGACTGCATCTTTAAGCTGTTTAGGTCTAAGTTCTGTTATAAGTCTCTACTATTCTTGTTCCTGATCTTAAAAGAATTCTTACTTATTTTTGACAAGTCTTTTGCACTTAATGGCTCCTTCTATGAATTGGTGTCATTTTGTTCACCTGACTGTGCTCCTGTTAAGCACCTTAGGATATATTACCCTGTTATCGAAGCTCCTTAAATGTGTGCTATATAAGGCCTCTCAAAAGAGAGTAACGTTGTTTTTCAGACTTCTGATCTATTTGTATAGATGTAATGCTGTTGGAGGACAGTAGAGCCATTTCTCTTTCTCAAACAAAAGTTCGTTATATAATGAGTAAGCTGGACTGGAGCCAGATTGTGGTGTGGTTTGAATTCTGATAGCTGAAGGTTTTTGTCCTCATTCACTCTTGTTGCATTGTAATGAGAGTGTAATTATTCTCTGAATATTTCTCCACATAGATTGGTGAAATGTTTCTCATCTCCACACTTGTCCACCATGCCCACTTCTTGGTGATCAGATTTCAAATCCTAAATGACCAAAGTAACTAAATTGCTTTCCCAAATGAATTGCCTTCTTCCTTGGCATCCCATTTGGAAATGATCTGGCCAGTAAAGACTCTGATTTTGCATTTCCACATTTGCTTTTGGTTTCTTTTAATGCACAATGAAGTAAAATAATGCAGTTTCTCTGTACAGATTGGCTAGATTTGGACGAATTGGGCAAGTGAAAGTTGGCATTGATTCTCAGCTTGGATCAGCCTTTTGTTGAAACTATTTTGGATGTGTGTTTTGAAAGAAGATCTTCAAACACACAGACCATTGATAAGTGCCAGCAACAAAATAAATTTCTCCCAAGCCCAGATCTCTTCCTGAATTCAGCCAGCCCACTTTGGAGAAACAAGAGACCTTTACATCCCACTTCCTCATTCCTCAACTCTCAGGAGGGGAATTCAAGTCATATTCTGAAAATTGTTGTTGTGCAACCTCTCAATGTTTGTTTCAGTGCAGATCCAAACCAATCGCCTTCAATTCATCCTTTTATTTTATTCACTTATGGCATGTGGGCATTTCTGCCTGGGCCAACATTTCTTTTTACCCATCTCGAGGGTAACTAAGGAATACTGGTTTATAGAATTTTTTAAAGAATCCCAACAGTGTTGAAGCAGGTCTTTCAGCCCTCCAACGGGTCTCTGAAGAGTGATCCACCCTGACTAATGCACCTAACCTACACATCCCTGAACACTGAGCAATTTAGCATGGCCAATTCACCTAACCTGCACATCTTTGGATTGTGGGAGGAAATCTGCATGCCTGGAGGAAACCCACACATCCATGGGGAGAATGTGCAAACTCCACACACTGTTACCTGAAACTGGAACTGAACCTAGGTCCCTGATTCTGTGAGGCAGCAATGCTAACCATTGAGCCTTCTTGAACCACTGCTGTCCATTTTGGTTTAGTTAGACTTAGTGCTGTTGGGAAGGGAGTTCAAGGATTCTGATCCAGTGACGCTGAGGGAACATGATATATTTCCAATGAGTGGCTTGGAGGTGAACTTGCAGGTGGAGTGTTCCACACAGATGATGCCTAATACTGGTAAAAGGAGAGAAAATACTTAAAATGGTCCAAAGTTATCCTGATTTCTCCTACAATTAAGTCTGTATTGCTGCAACAGCATATATTATAAGACACTGTCTTGGTCCATGGGGCAAGCACAGCTGCCTGAGTGTGATATGGTACCCAGCTGATCTTCAGAGCAAGTGACATTTCCAAAAAAAGAAAGAAAATGACTGTGTGGACTAAGTGGTTAATAAATGTACAAAACTTGCAGTGTGGCTGCATGCCACTCATACCTCCAATGCTATAGGCTCTAATAATTACAAGTCCCAGTCAGCTAAATGTGATTGTTTGACAGCAGCAACAGCATTCCTATGTGCCTTGTCCTCCGGTTGCCAGGGTTGTAAGTTTCTTTAGAGTGACTTACATTAATGTAACATGTCTTTTATAACCTCTGGCTGTCTGAAAACACTTTACAGTCAACAGGGCATTTTTGAAGTGTTGTAGCTGAGTAGTTAGGCTATGAATTGTCCTACCACAAGAATAGTTGAAATGGATAGCATTAATACATTAAAGAGGAAGCTAGATAAGTATGTGAAGAAGAAAAGAATTGAAAGTGATTGAGATAGTGAAAGAAGACTTATGGTGTGTGCATGTTAACATTTGGGTCAGTGGTCTTTTTCAGTACTGTAGGTTCCATGTGAGAAACACAGCAGATCATTTGCCGAGTCTGTAAATACTTAATGCACTGTGTTGGTTTAAAGGGCAATGCTGCCATATTGGAGGGACCTGTACTTGAGCCTCTGCTTTAACTGCATCAGCACATTATTTGAGAAAGCAGTGATCTGACTGTTGCTGAGTAAGCATTGCATTTTATTGCTGTTGATAACCTTGTCCATTAGTTTATGATGCTGAGCTGTCAAAGAAAATCAAAAATTCCTGCTGTGCTGAGTTGCTGATTTATTAATAAGCCAAAGTTGCAAAGGGGTGATATAATGAGACCTCAACATTTCAGTCCTCGAGTGATGGAGACATAAGTCCAAGCTCCTGCCTTTGATTGCTATACACTATATAGTGACACTTACTGGAAAGTAAACATTGAGTGAGAATGAAATTGGGTTCTGTTGCCATGAATCAACAAGTGAAAAATTTGCTTTCTGTATCACTGATTGCAGAAACGCAAAACCTTAGGGGCAATCGGCGCTTTCAATAAGAAATGTGAGAAACCGTTTCACCAAGGCTTCTTGCAAAACAAAGTTGATAGACTTCTAATGGGAAATACTTGTAGGACTGTGGGGAAAGGTCTTGCGAGTGAGTTATATTGCAGAGCTAGTGCGGACTTAACGTGCTGAAAGTTTCCAGCACAGAAACAGACTGTCGTTGATTCAGTAGGGGGCAGGGAAGTGGAAAGTACATCCAGTTCCCATTCCTAATTCAACAATAGGATGGATTGCAACTCTGCTGCTATGTTTTTACTTGGACTATCTTGAAGAGCTTTCTGGGTGAGGCTTTTCTTTAAGTTGACTATTGCAATATCATTTTCCCCTTCAGGTGAATGATATAGAAATTATGTTCCTTCTAATTATCTGGGCTTTGCATAACTTCATTTTTGTTTTGTTGCACCTCACTTCACTAAATTTCAATATCATTTTCCTTTTCTATTGAGTATAAGTTGACACTTTGGAACAAGTTGTTCCTGAACTCAAAATCTGATTCCTACTCCATACAATGGATGTTCTGGGAGATGGAGATTGGTAACCGCATAGTGAGGCAATGAGCCAAACCACAGGTCAGGTGAGGACAGCATTTTCCTCGAGTAGCTGTTTGGTCCGGGATGAGAAATGATGTGCTATTTACTGTGTAAAGTCAAAAGAACTGCATGTTACATCTTGAGGTCAATGTTCCTCTGTAAGTGAGCTGATGAGCCTTCTTGCTTTTCTTTGTTGATGGACACTGATTATTATTCAGTGTGCATCCTTCAAGCTCTGACTGATTAAACATTACTTGAGGGAGTGTTGAAGGGTTGTTAATTATCCACACTATCTACAGTCATTTATTACAAGAAGAATTGAAAATAAATGTAAGGATCTTTTTAGGCTTCAGTTATTTAGGGCATTGGTGAGACCACACCTTGAAATTTTGATCTCCTTATTAAGGAATGATGTAAATACGTGGGAGGTGGTTTCGAGCAGGTTCATGAGATTGACACCTGGAATCAGTGGTCAAGGGGCTAAATCATTTGTTTCTAGTCTTGCATAAGATGAGGATGTTGCTAGCTGGGCCAGAACTTGTTGCCATCCCTACCAGTCTTTAAACTAAGGCTGTGGATTACTCACCCCATGCCCTACCATTGGTGTCATTGCCTCTCCATATGAATGTCCCACTTCTGCTTGTATTTTGGCAGTTGAGATATCTGCACAGTTGATCTAAGAGCAGACTGCCTTAGGGTTATGGCAGTTGTAGGGATTTCACTTCATTGACTTGCAGATGTGTGGAGCTCTGAGTTCTTTGCTCAGCTGCCGATTGGTTTTGGTTGACCCCAGATACAATGTTTATGCAGAAAATGTTAAAAATATTCAAGCAGATGTCATTTTGAACTACCGGCGGAACTAAAATATTATCCATCTGGCTTACTCTCTTGTGTGTTTAACCACACTTTATTTTTAACAATTTCCGCTTTTATTTGTGATGCATTTCCACGGTTTTGTTCTCCTGAGAATGTTGGCACATTTGAAGCTGCAGTGTCCTATATCGTGTATGATGATACATTGGGGTGGATGGGGCACTCTGCATTCTGGATAAGGTGAACTAATAAAACTGGGCTGTCACAGTTCTCAGGTTGGTTAACAATTCATTGTTGCTTGCATTAAATCATGTGCAATAATTCTTCATTATACCTGTCAGAAATGATCAACTACTCCAATGGAGTTGGTAACGATTTGTGACGTTATGGATCCCCGCTCCAGAGACTGAGTAGCAAATGTTCAGAGGTGTCCCTGCAGCCTGGTAGAACTGGATTCTTTTCTGGCTTAATACACCTTTTGAACACTTCTCACGTGACGTTGTGTTTCTTGGATATTTTACATTTCTATGAAATGTTCAGAATTTACGAGCAACAACATCTTTTGGTGTGCACTGTCAAAGCCCTCGAGCATTTGTTTGTGCTTAGAAATGTCTAAGCAAAAGACTGCCAATTCTTCTTTTTTTTTCCCCAGAGAAAGTGTATAGTCAGTGAACAAATTATTTGACATCCTCCTTTCCGGACCCCTTGGGCCAACCTTTTGTAAAGGAGTTTTGGGCAGTTGAGTCGGTAGACTTCCCCAAAGCTGCTTGTCCTTCCCAATTGATTGAACACCAGACAGAACTTGGCCACCACAAGCAAACTGAATTGTGGAGTTGAGAGGATTCCTCAGTCAGCATAAGAGAAAAATCTATAGGGTACATGTAAAAATATCTTTCCATACTGCTTCTGTGTCTGAGGCATTAAAATCTTGAGTGAGAGACACATGCACTGGCCACCTCCAACAATCCCATGCAGTTTGAGTGTTCCAACTCAAAACACTGAATCTTAACAACCATCTTAACCACTGGATCTTAACAGCAGGAAGGAGTTTGTATTTACTGCTGATACAGTGGGAGTATGACCAAACGAGAGTGAGGAGTTCTCAAGTGCAAGATAGATAATACGTTCGGCACTTCATGACATTGATTGCAATCTGCAAGGGCTGGGCAATTGTATGAAATGTGGCTTTGCAAGTAAATAATTATAGCAGTGTATAAGTGTTGTCTACATTGAGCAATAACCTTGTAATGTCTGGTTCATATCTCTCTTGCTCATGAGAATAAACAAGTGCTCATAATTCATAACAATGAGGCATGTTCAGTACCAGGTGACCATTCCACCTTTGCCAGCATCCTCTTTCATTACTGATGCGTGAAGTGGGGAGTGCATCATGGCAGAGGTGACCTTCTAGGTACAGGTCAAACTCAATGTCCAGGATGGTCGAATGATGCCCAGTGTTTTCCGTACAATGTGCAGCCATTGGCAGCTTTGAACAGTGTGGTGGGTCTGCTTCACGTCCGCCCCTAGGGTCCCTTTGGTTTCTCTTACTTGCTGCAGGTTTTGTTGAACCTAAGTGGTGATACAATAGGGAAAAGACAAAGCAGCATTTGTAAAGATGTTTAAACTTATCCGGAATAATCCCTTTCCCTTGAGATCTGGAAACTGTCCAGTAGCAGAATTATCAACAGCATGCAGATTTTTGTTTAGGATCCAAAAAATGATTGAGGAGAAGGGAACTGATATAAAATTTATTGGGCATGTGGTTCCAGAAGAGTTCATTTTATAAATGAGGTGGTATTTATCCAAACTCTAGTTCCCTGAAAATTCTTTTCTAGTCTCTAACTGGTGTATTTGATTTCTTGGCTTCCCTATTATTAACTTTTCACCCTTTTTTCCCCAGCCATAAGTTCTGCATGTTTGGGTGTAATTATGGCTTTACAGTATTTGTGCACAATTTCAGTGTTTGACTTGAAACATCATAGACAGGGATCTATTATATTGACATGTTCTGTGGTTAGTAAATGCTTGTTAACGTCAGTTAGTTGGGTCCACCCCTTAACTTGCAGCTGTATTTAACAAAAAAAAACTTAGTGCTCTTAATGGCACAACTTTAAGTATTGTTGAGCAAGTACAGATGAGACCTCTTCTGAGTGCAGTTCTGGTTGCCCTGCTATAGGAAGGACATTATAAAACTGAAGAGGGTTCAGAAAACAATTTCCAGAATGTTGGGAATGGAAGTTTGAGATACAAAAATAGACTGGAAAAACTGGGACCTTTTTCACTGGAGCATAGAAGTTTGAGGGGTGATGTTATTGAGGTTTATAAAATCATGAGGGGCATAAACAAAGGTGAATGACTAGGATCTTTTCTCTAGGGTGGGGGGTCAAAAGTAGAAGGTATATTCTTAAGGTGAGAGGAGAAAGATTTAGAAAGGACATGCAGGTCATCTTTTCCACAAAGTGGTTCGTGTGTGCAGTGAACTTCCAGAGGAAGTGGTGGATATAGGTGCAGTTACTGTATTTAAAAGGCACGTAGATAAGTTCATAAATAGGAAAGGTTTGAAGGGATATAGGCCTAATGCAGGCAAGTGGGACAAAGCATGGTCAGGTGTGGACTAGTTGGACTGAAGGGTCTATTTCCATGCTGTTTGACTGTGACTCAGCCATAATTTTACTTTCGCATATCGCACAGTATTCAGCATTGCATTCATTTTGAGGTCCACAAGAACTGACCAGAACTAAATCTTTCAGTTAAATGTGCATGAGGTAATTGATCCAGAAGAACATTATACAGGCACCAATGTTTCTTTGATTTTTATTTTCTCTCTCCAGCAGGAGCCCAATACTGAGTTCTTCACTCAGCGCTGGGGACTTATTAATTGCCCAGATTGAACTCTCTCTCTCGAGTGTCTCTCTCGCGCTCGCTCGCTCACTCACTCACTCTCTCTCTCTCTCTCGCTCTCGCTCTCTCTCTCTAGTGTCGCGCTCTCTCTCTGGTTTCCTTGTTAGGCCGTGGTTTGAGATGGTCTCCCAGCCCCACTTCAATCTGCTGAATCGAAAGCCAAGAAATGACAAAATAAACCTCCAAAGAGATTTTCTTTTTCTTAAGGGAAGGCGGAAACAGAAAATTGACATCTGTCACTAGTGCCATAGTATGCGGCTCTTGCTTAGTTACTTGGGCCTGACTGAAAGACTAAGAGATGCATTTCCTTAACTTGAAGCTTGTTCAATTAGTGACACTCAACCACAAATCATTGTTTGAACAGTTCTCCCGCTCCTGATTCTCATCCTCCTGGTTTCCCTGGTGCAATTTGCTTCATGCAACGTGCCCAGTTGAGATTACGGTGTGGTTCAGAGGATGCAATTCACCAGATCAGAAGTGACTGTTTTTGGGTTTGTGGTCATCTGCAAAATGAGACACAGTTGGGCAAACTTGCTGTGTTCCAGTCCAACTGTTGGCGTGGCTCCGATCTGTTAGTCCACTGGCACCAGTTGTCTCACAATCTTAAACATGCTGGATCTCTGACCTCCACTTCACCCTGTACACATGTATGCAATTCCACACTGCCCTTGGGAGCGTATCTGATTGCAGGCACTTCCAGCCAAACAGGTTAAGAACAGCGTAGTAGCTGGTCAAAAGACTGTTCTACGTAGGGTGCTGCAACTCATCACCCACATCCCGAAAATCCCTCCAATTCGTCTCTGGTGGCTGTGGTCTAGACAGCTGGAGGCTCAGATAGCTGGCAAGCGGCTCATAAGTTTGTTGTGTCTCCTATATGAGTTTTTAGTTGGATATGAGATAGCAGGCAGCTGTCTTTAGTTGTTGCTTTTGATTGAACCTTGGCAGTGTATTACCCTTCTTTCTGTGCACCCGTCTGCTAATGTGCTTCACACTTGAAGGTTAATGTTGGGAGTTTATATTTTTAGTGTAGTTTCCTATTTTGAGAGCAAACATTGAATTTGCCATTGATAGGAGCAGAAGAAATACTGTATTATTTTCTTTTTCTTGATGAATTGGGTTAAAACCCAAGCTGAATGGAGTTCTGAAAGTCTCTGAAATCCCTGACCTTAATCTCAATGAGGTGACCCCTTGTGTAAGGCTGTGCTGACTTCTTTCTCAGATTGTAGAGCTTGGTGCACATGTGGGGGTTCTGGGTGCTGGCGTTAAATGTCATGTGCACATGGAGAAAAATTTAGAGCACGAGGTTACCGTCTTCCCAATGCCTACCCTCCCAATTCTCCCTGCCCCCACAAAGCCCATTGCACTATTGCCAATCTCTTCCCTTCTGTCCTGAAGGATTCCTGATCAATGGATCTTCAAAGTATCGTTAGTGGCGGCCTTCATATTGAGGATGCTGTGATTTTTAAGAGATGTATTTTGTCTCTTGTTTTTAGAAGTTTCAAGACCAAGGTCCTGACCTGTCTACTTGGAAAGCCAGTAAAGTAAACAGATTGTGAGGCCTTAGAATTTTTTTTTATAAGTTGAAACAATAGAAGCAGCCTGAATGGGTGTGGCCAGCTCTCACAGACCAGGGTTTCTAGGTTTTCTTCTCCAGTTTTAGGCTTAGCTTTAAGCAGTTGCTGTTGGTGTTTCACCAGGGCAGAAGCTGTTTGAAGTTTTGAAGAAGTAGAAGCTATCTTTTCCCTTTCTGTTACAACGAGAAGCTGGGGTTTCTCTCTGCTGGTTTACCTGTGAAACAAAAGCTATTTTCTGAATTTACCTTTTTTGCCAAGGGGTGTGTCTATGGAATGTTACTACGTTAGAACAGTTAATTAGTAATAGTTACTGGTATGTACTATTCTGTTAACCTTTCCAGCCAGAGTTAAGGTATTCTAAGTTCTTCTTTCTTTTGATATATTTTAGCCATATTTTGAATAAATGGTATTTTGCTTAATGCTGACTGGTTTGACCAGTTGAATTGCATCTGAAACACGCATGTTACATTTGCCTTTAAAGTAAGAAAAAGTGAGGCTCCTGGCTGCCACCATGAAACGTTTTGAGGGGGTCTGGCCTGGTCCATAACAGTACCCCATTTCAGTTGATCTCTTTCATGCATTAATTTTTGTGGCACTAGTTATGCTAGTTTTTGATCTTACCTGTTATTGTCCCTGCAGACCAGGAGTTCTAAATATGGTCTACCATTTTTTTCCAATTCAGCTGAGATGAGAATGAAGTTGCTTCTTACTCCTGGTGACTATGGTGCTCTGTACATTAACCAATAGTGCTATAATTTGATATGATTCTGCTTGAATTCAGGTGTTCACTTGTCATCTCAATGCTATCTAATAGAGAAATGGAACCCACACAGTTTAAATACTAGAATTCCATGTAGTTATGATCTAAATTCCCAAATATGACTTCTGTAACTTTTGCCAAAGGCCTGTGAATATTCTCCATTTCAAAGCTCTTGGCTCCAATAAAGCTCCCTCTATTTATAATGTGTGTCAATGCCAGCTTCCTCTTGTACAATGAACAGTCTGCTCATGACATAGGCCTTTATTGTACCTCCCATCCTTGCTACAGCTGTCCCTGACATGCCTCTCTGTGGTGGTTTAACCAATGCAGTCACGTTTCCTTGATTGTGACAGAGGGGTCTTTGTGACATTATCGACCACATGCTCTCTCAGACGGGTCAGCCTCAGTGTCCTGCTGATTGTTTGGTGAATGCTCCTTTGTCAGATCAAGGCCACAAATATCGATTGGTGTTGAACTCTTGCTTTTCCCGTTGTGAATCAACAAAGTTGTAACACCATGTATAGACAAGTGATATCGCTGTCCGCTACCAAATACAGTGGTGACAAAATATTATAAAATGTCCCCTTCCATAATATCTATCACAGCCGTGTGAAAATTCTGAGCTGTAATTAAAACCTCCAATCAGTTCCATTTTTTAAACTCATTCACAGGATATGGGCATCACTGGCAATACCAGCGTTTATTATTCAGCACGAGCTGCCTTTTTGAACCTCCGCAGTCTGTGTAATGGAAGTATTCTGAGTGTTGTTACTTCGGGAGTTCCAGGGTCTTGACCCAGCAATGAAGAAGAAATGGCATTTGTATGTTAGTAATTTGGACGTGGGTGGCATTCCCATACATCTGGTTCTCTTGTGCTTCTGTGTTGCAGAGGTTTTTAAGAGGAGCTGCCAAGGAGTATTGGCAAGTTGCACCCTCTGCGCAACAGGGTAGGGGGAATGCCTATTTTAAATGGCAAAAATCAATCAATATGTTTTGTCTTAGCTGATGTTGAACTTCTTGAGTGTTGGTGGATGTCCTCTCGTCCAGATTGGTGGTGTGAGCTTTGCAGATTGTACAAAAGCTTTGGGAAGGAGATGAATCTTAAAATGTACTCCACCTATGGCCTGCACCTGTAACCACAGTCACTTACGTGGTCATTCCAGTTAAGTTTCTGATCAATGGCAACACCCCGAGGTTATAACTGGGGGATTCGACATTGACTGTGACAGTGAAGTTGTTGGACTTTCCCTTGTTGTTTTCTGTTTTGTTTTTCACCACCTCATAACCTTTCAAAACATTTCACAGCCAATCAAGTACCTTTTGAACTGTAACTGCTGTAATAATGTAGTGAATGTGGCAATCAATTTGTAAAAAAACAACAAAGAACAGGCAGTAATGTAGTAGATTACAAGATTACCTGTTTTTTGGTGAGGGATAAATATTGGCCAGACCAAGGTTTAAGCTTAGTTCCTCTGTTCTTTGTTGCAGAGTGCTGAGATGTTTTAAGTGCTCACCTGAGAAGGTGAATGGGGCCTCAGTTTAGTGTCTATTTGAAGGCAGCATACCCCAAAGAGCATTACAGCCTCCAGCCCCGAGTGTCTTTGAATTGAGCTTGTGACTCAGTGGTGAGACTGCTGCTACATTCAACCGAGACTGACACCGTGGACTCTAACGAGGAGCAGTGAAAATGTTGAGCAAATCATGCACCTATTGGCACAAGTGTTTATAGTCAGTTTATATGAATGCTTGTCAACTGGTAGCACACTCTTGAATTGAATGGCAACGCATTCTTTGACATTAATATTACTCCATAATGCACCATACTGTAAATATTTGAGGCCCATTTTCAGAACTTCATTTTACATTTCAAGTATCCAGCTTCTAGCTCTGAACAATGTTGAGGGTTACTTTTTGTTTAAACACTTCTTGCAATCAGTCATTAGATAATACAAATTATATCCTGTGAGTACAAAGATAATTTTGTTTTTTTAATAGGTATGCATTCAAATTGACTCTAAAATTTGTGGTTTTAACGTGCATTATCTGTGAGTTGAACTTATTCCATCTATTATTTATTATTTTTTGGCAGCGGTAAGCCTTAGTAATGCTGTGTGTGTGTAACATTCAAAGATTCAGCCTCTAAGCACTAGCTGTGGGAAGCGGTTGATTCGAGTCTGTGTGAAGAATGAGGAAGTGTGCAGGGATGAAGTTGAATGTTACTGTGTTTGAACTCCAGGAAAAGGTGAAGTTTGGGTGAGGCCTGAATGAAGAGAAGGTTGGAATCATCTTACTGTAGCAGCCTGATGCTAATCCTCTGCTTGGAAACCCAAGTCACCTCTGTTTATCTCTTTGTAGAAATGTGTGGGAGTCTCTACACTAACCTGAGCTGTTGCAACCTCCTTCAACACGCATATGTGACTTTTTCTTTGTGCGTATTAGCTCTGGGGTTGCATGTGCGGACCTGTTAGAGTTTGGCTCTGTCAGGCGCAAGGATCAGCAACTGTTGGGAGATTGAGCAAGGCGTTGAGAGTTGTATGTCAACTCTGTACAGCTTGAGTCACCGTTGCAACCAAATTCCAAAACCAAGTTACTGGCTCAATCAACAGTTAAAGCAAACTACATTCCCAACTGGATTGAATATGATTTAGGACATTTACTTGTCCAGTGTTTTCTTTTGGGTGGAGCTGATCAAAACATCTTAATGTACTCTTAAGTTTATATGGCATCATTAATTTAATGAGAGCAAAACGTTTGGTGGCATTTATCTTGGATGTTGGATAACACAGGGTGACACGGTGGCTCAGTGGTTAGCACTGCTGCCTCATAGCACCAGGGACCAGGGTTTGATTACAGCCGCTGGTGACTGTCTGTCTGTCTGTCTGTCTGTCTGTGTGGAGTTTGCACATTCTCCCTGTGTCTGTGTGGCTTTCCTCCCACAATGCAAAGATGTGCAGGTTAGGGCAATTGGCTATGCTAAATTGCCCGTAGTGTTCACGGATGTGTTAGTTAGGGGTAAATGTAGAGTAATAAGGTTAAGGAAAGGGTTTGGGTAAGATACTATTTAGAGGGTTAGTGTGGACTTGTTGGGCCAAACAGCCTTTTTCCCCACTGTAGGGATGCTATAGCAGTGCTGTACGCAGCTGTTCCAATGAAAGCTGCAAATGGTTTTATTCACTTCATTCTTTCATTGGATATGGCCATCAATGGCAAGGCCAGCATTTCCTGCTCTCCTTGAACTGTTTGACTTAACTACCCTCTGAAAAGGCAGAGTTAGGAGCCAGCCATATTAAGTATGGTGTCCCACGTGGGCCAGACGAAATAATGAAAACAGCTTCCTTCCCTAAACAATGTTGATGAAGTAAGGTGGCTTTTTCCAATCAGTGATGCTTTCCTGTTCACTATTACTGAAGCTAGCTTTCATTTGCAGGTTTATGAATTGCATTTAAAATTCACCAGTTAGTTGGTGTGGTTGGATGTGATCTCATGTCACGTGTTTTAGCTTGGCATGACCAGTCTCTCTTTGCTGTTTTGAAATGATTGGTTGAACCGGGGCTAAGTGATAATGTGTTGTATTTCCAAGTCTCAGAAAAGGCTGTTTGGCCCAACAAGTCCACACTAACCCTCTTAATAGTATCTCACCCAAACCCTTTCCTCTACCCTATTACTCTACATTTACCCCTAACTAACACATCCGTGAACACTACTGGTCTCAGACTTGGAAATAGCGAGGGAGCAAGTTCCTCTGCTTAAGAATGAAAGAAAAGTGTGCATTTAAAGTACAATGTCCATGACATCTCACTCTCCCCAGTAAGTGCTTTTGAGGTATAGTCGCTATTGTAATGTATTGGGACAATTTTCACATGGCAAGGGCCCTCCAGCAACAGGGAGATGTGAGCAGGTGATCTATTTAAATGATGTTACTGAGGAATAAGTTATGGCAAATCACCAGGAAACCTCTTGCCCTTTTTCCAATACTATTGTGGCATGCTCTGTGTCCAACTGAGAGAGAAGCCAAAACCTTGGTTTAACAGCTGAAAGGCATTTATCGCAGTATTGTGCTGGAATGTCTACCTAGACTGTGTGCTCAGCTCTCTGGAGTTGTGAAGTTAGTCCTTGAGGAGGTAGTTTTCCTGTTACTTTTAAATGATATACTGGTCCATTATTTCCGAAAAGGATACACACTGGCTACGTGAAAGTCTTGCAGCAGAGGGATTTGAGAATGGGATGCTGTTCTTTAATACTTTAAACTTGGGATGTGTAAATACATTGTTTATGCAGAATGCAATGTCCGCACAGATTAAGAATGAAGCATTTCACTAAGATTATGAGAATTCGAGAAATCAAAGCATCGTCACACTTGTAATATGCCTCAAATACAATCTGTGACATTAATGCCAGCCATAAGCTCCCATCACTCACCAACAACAATCTCTATCAGTCAGGTCCTAGACTTTGTATTCATATGGTTTATTCCACCTTCACACACTTTTAACACTACTGCGTGAATTACACCCACACCTCACACACTGCCAACTAATTGGTACATCAACCAATTGCATGACTGAGCTACACTCGCTGTCAAAACAATCTCTCTCTTTTTCTGTTACCCTGCATGACGAGCCAAGGCAATAGAAATTAAGTGAAGGGGACACTCCATGCCCTAATCCCACCTCCGCTGGCCAAAATTGGGACAAACTGTTGTTGAAGCTGTGACCAGTGGCTGGTCTGAAACTATCATACTTGACCATTTGCTCAGATCTAATTCTCCTTTTCACATTCCACAGCCCCTCATCCAACGATCGCTGAGGTCCAGGCAGAAAGGGTCAGTCTAGTTTGCCACCTCCAGATGGAGGCCAGGTCTGTCTTCAGTGAAGGCTCTGCTTGCACCAGGTCACCATGAATCTTAACATCACTCTGCTGCTGCATGGAGGAGTCCAGCAATGTTGTTTCAGTGTGTCGGTGGTTTCATTCGGCCCCTCTTTTCTTGTGGCAGAGTGGCTCTTGTTAAGTGCTGGCCACTGGATGTGGGTTACATGCATGGAGTCGATGGCCATGTTATCAGTGGACCGTTCTTGTTAACCACCAATCAACTTCTGGTTGGCCATGGTAGCTCGCCTGTCAATCACACACACAGTGGCTGCCAACACTTTCCAGCTTGTGGAAACTGGCCAACTGGACACTGGCAAAGTCCAATCCCTTTCCATTCTAATAGAGAGTGCCTGCAAAGGAATGGTCAAGCACTCCGTGGTGAGCATAAACCCCCAACTGTCATAAAGCTGTATGTTTTTTTCCCTGCTAGTCTTGGGTGGAGCGGGGGGAGGGGGTGAAGGGATGAAAATAAAGTTAGCTGTTTTGAGCAGAGAACCTTTGTAGCCTTTTTCATACAATAGCAGTTGGAAATCTGAGGCACGTTATAAATGTCTCCGATTACACCCAACAGAACCGGGTACTGCAGTCACCCTCCTAGGCACTCCCCCATGACCTACTCCATCCTGACTTCAGAAGGTGGCTGATTTCTTTTGAGGACATCCTTTCCTTGCTGAGTTTCAGGCAAGAGAATTGTCCGCATGAGTCTCTCTCTCTCTATCTCTCTCTCTCTATCTCTCTCTCTCTATCTCTCTCTCTCTCTCTATCTCTCTCTCTCTCTATCTCTCTCTCTCTATATCTCTCTCTCTCTATATCTCTCTCTCTCTATATCTCTCTCTCTCTATATCTCTCTCTCTCTATCTCTCTCTCTCTCTATCTCTCTCTCTCTATCTCTCTCTCTCTATCTCTCTCTCTCTATCTCTCTCTCTCTATCTCTCTCTCTCTATCTCTCTCTCTCTATCTCTCTCTCTCTATCTCTCTCTCTCTATCTCTCTCTCTCTCTCTATCTCTCTCTCTCTCTCTCTCTCTCTCTCTCTCTCTCTCTCTCTCTATCTCTCTCTCTCTATCTCTCTCTCTCTATCTCTCTCTCTCTATCTCTCTCTCTCTATCTCTCTCTCTCTATCTCTCTCTATCTCTCTCTATCTCTCTCTATCTCTCTCTATCTCTCTCTATCTCTCTCTATCTCTCTCTATCTCTCTCTATCTCTCTCTATCTCTCTCTATCTCTCTCTATCTCTCTCTATCTCTCTCTCTCTATCTCTCTCTATCTCTCTCTCTCTATCTCTCTCTATCTCTCTCTATCTCTCTCTATCTCTCTCTATCTATCTCTCTCTATCTCTCTCTATCTCTCTCTATCTCTCTCTCTCTATCGCTGACGCACTGCGTTTACATAGAACATAGAAACATAGAAAAATACAGCGCAGTACAGGCCCTTCGGCCCTCGATGTTGCGCCGACCGAAGCCTACCTAACCTACACTAGCCCAATAACCTCCATATGCTTATCCAATGCCCGCTTGAATGACCATAAAGAGGGAGAGTCCACCACTGATACTGGCAGGGCATTCCATGAACTCACAACCCGCTGAGTAAAGAATCTACCCCTAACATCTGTCCTATACCAACCTCCCCTTAATTTAAAGCTGTGTCCCCTAGTAACAGCTGACTCCATACGTGGAAAAAGGTTCTCACTGTCAACCCTATCTAAACCCCTAATCATCTTGTACACCTCTATCAAATCACCCCTAAACCTTCTTTTCTCCAATGAGAACAGCCCCAAGTGCCTCAGCCTCTCCTCATACGATCCTCCTACCATGCCAGGCAACATCCTGGTAAACCTCCTCTGCACCCGTTCCAGTGCCTCCACATCCTTCCTATAGTATGGCGACCAAAACTGTACACAATACTCCAGATAAGGCCGCACCAGAGTCTTATACAACTGCAACATGACCTCAGGACTCTGGAACTCAATTCCTCTACCAATATAGCCCAGTACGCCAAATGCCTTCTTCACAGCACTATTTACCTGGGTGGCAACTGTCAGAGATCGGTGTACATGGACACCAAGATCCCTCTGCTCATCCATGCTACCAAATAGCCTAACATTAGCCCAATAATCCATCTTCTTGTTACTCCTACCAAAGTGAATGACTTCACACTTAGCTACATTGAACTCCATTTGCACATGCACTCAATGCCATTTTGAAGAGTCTCAAAAAAAAAGCCATAGCGTCCAGTAAATTTATACTAATGTGCCAGTTTTCTACAGATTGTAGAGATGATGTGTTTAGGATTTTCTACCCAAGACCCTGTTTAACTGTCCGTCCTACAGTATAACACTCACTCTGTAATGCACTAGTGTTCAAGTCTGTTGCATAAGGTGATGGTTCTGAAAGGGTTAACGTCAATGTTGGAGCTAGCATTAGGCTAGTCTGATGTCATTATGCTGGTTTAGGAGATATGTTGGGGCCTCATGGAGTGAAGACTTGTATCACAGGTACTATGTCTAGCTAGTCTAACTTGTATCTGATTGTTTTCAGCGTCTAATGAGACAAGAGCAGCATCTTGTTGAGATTCCAGTGATGATTCCTCTGTCACGGTAAACCAAACAGCCCCAGGCAAGGAATCAGGATGGTTGCAGCACCCATCTACCATGACTTTACTCAAACCCATAGCCTTTTAACTTTGAAACCAGACTACTACCCGAGTGAGCAACATCTTGGATTTAACCCTATAAAATGTCCCACTTCTGCTGTACCTACCCCATTTTATGAGCATGAACATTTTTTTTTGCATCTGTTAATCAAAACAGAAAAGGATGAACCAGTTAACTGGCCTTTATAATGGCCAATTGCTGGCAGATGCTGGATTAGTTCATTTGCAGACCCATTTAAGTAGGAAAGTACATTCATGTCGTCTTGCATTATACTGGCTACATATAAGATCTTTCCAAGTTTTTATGTGTTGTATGCCATTAATGTAAAAACATCTCTATTGTGTTTGGCACTCACCTACTTCACATTATTATCCTGGCGGCCATCTGCAAAGGTCAGTACCTCTAATATTACATTTGGCCTATTATAGTGACTCACATCTCAGTAATTATAGCTGGATGTTAGAAAGATTTCATTCATGTTTGTGCACATAGCACCAAACTGCTTTTCCCTTGGTGAGGAGTGCATTTAGAAAAACAGAAGCAGTGATGCACACACTTAATTTCTTTTGCAGCACTCGCTGAATCTGTCCAACGGTGGCACTTAGCAGCTTCCGTATGTAAAAGGACAGCTTCTTTCTGAATCACTATTTATTTCACATTTAAATAATGCTTGTTTGTATTCTTTTATTGGCCCATCCTAACATTTAACAGAAATTCAGGGTAACTATTCCAGCACGTTCAAATAGTTGGACTAACTTAGCCCAATTGGGAGCTTGTCCGTATATGTGAAATGTTTTCTTTGGGTTATTTTCAAAAAACCTTTCAAATTAGGGTCTTATTCTTCTGTATTGTAATGCTGGGCAGGTTTCATGTAATCGACGAGGAGAGTTTATTTTTAAGCAGTGAGTTGTAATGATCTGGAATACACAACTGAATATGCTTCAAATTGTAACTTACAAAATGGAGCTGGATAAGTACTTAAGGAGTAAACACTGGCAGGGTTAGGAGGAAAGAACAGTTGTGTGCGTGGAACTAATTGAACAACTCCTCCAAAGAAATGGTCATCTTCTAGAATTATAGTATTGTCTATATTCTGGGCTGTTATATCTCCATACTGACTGCCATGGCACTGCCACTGTTGGGATGCTAATGTTGTCAGCTCCCAGCCCACCATTTAACAACATTGTGACCTTTAACCCTGCATCCAGTGACTCCACCTATACTACTTTGCTGCCTCAGAAAGTCAGCTAACACAATCAAAGACCCTTTCCGCCACAATTATAATCTCTACCAACCTCTTCCTTTTGGGCAGAAGGTACAAAATCTTAAACGCACATTTACCAATAGATTCAAGAAAAGCTTCTTCCCTGCTGTTATTGGACTGCTGAATGAACCTTTCAAATGTCAGATTTAATATTGACCTTGTTCTTTGTGCTAGGAGAAAGTGAGGACTGCAGATGCTGGAGATCAGAGCTGAAAAATGTGTTGCTGGAAAAGCGCAGCAGGTCAGGCAGGATTCGAAGAAGGGCTTATGCCTGAAACGTCGATTCGCCTGCTCCTTGGATGCTGCCTGACCTGCTGCGCTTTTCAAGCAACATATTTTTCAGCTTGTTCTTTGTGCACCTTCTCTGCAGCTGTAATGTTGTATTCCACTCTGTTCTATTACCCCAATGCATTTTGCATGATCTGCCTGCATTGCATGCAAAACAAAAATTTTCACTGTATCTAGGTACATGTGACAATAATAAATTGAATCAAAATCGAACATGCTGGTTGAGTTTTCCAATTGGTTAATAATTCAAATTAACCAATGACCTAGAAGTACTCAATCCAAAGTTTCACAATGGTTGCCACAGTATTGTTCACACGTAAATTAGAGTTTTGGAACAGGTCATGGCTATTTATCTTTACTGTAGCCTGTCGCAGCTTGGACATATCCTATGATTATTCGGTGAGGGAGCTATTTGTAGTTTGAAAGCTACTTGTAAATGCCTGGCTTGGGGAGGAAGACAGGTCTGTTTATCAAGGCCATGTGACATAAGGAAATTATGTTTTCCTGTGATCCAAAATAGTTGTTTTTCATTTGTGGTTGAGTTCAATGTCGGAGGTTTATTTTGAGAAAAAAGTAATGATTATTTACCCAGTGACATACAAATTGACGCTTCAAGTAATGAGCCCTTTTAGGCCGTCAGTCGGAGAACAAGGCTAACGCACAACAGTGTAGCTTGGCAACTTTCCTGCTAACTTTAACTCAACTCATGGCACAGAGCCCAGCTTCCCTTTGTCTCACTTGTACTTTGCGAATACCATCAATCCTCAGCAAGCCCAGTGTTGAAAGTACGATAAGTTCCTGATATGCGACAGCGGAAGTCATCTGTCATTTAGACTCTTCGCACAAATGTCCCATTTGAATTAAGGGCTGGTTACCATCCAGTCTCTGTTTTTGTTGCTAAGTGTGCCTTTTTGTTTGGTTGCCTTGCTGTAGAGATCTGGTAGAAAGGCTAGTTAATCTGGAGCAATCCATTAACCATTGCCCCAAAGTGCTGAAGTAATTTGTTTAGGTTAGGTATCGGAGGAACCAAAGTTATTCAGTTTTAGGGTGTGGTTTAAACTTAAACTTTCAACTGATGAGTATTACTTTTGAATGTAGGGGCTTCTAATATGAGAACAGTATTACATAATTATAATTGGATAAGAATATTGGAAGTATTGTGATGCCCTTCCTCTCCTCTCGGAGAAAGTGAGGACTGCAGATACTGAAGAGTCAGAGTCAAAGTGTGACGTTGGAAAAGCACAGCAGATCAGGCAGCATCTGAGGAGCAGGAGAGTTGATGTTTCTGGCATAAGTCCGTCATCAGGGAATCCTCTCCTCTTGCCTTACCAGAGTGGTGCAAAGACTCATAGTATGCCGCCTTGTTCTCCTAATATTGAGTAATGATTCTCCTAATATTGTAGTGTGTGTGGAGATACCATCGTGACTGAAGTGATGGGTAGGAGCATTGAGGAATAAGTGTGTAACACTTGACCATATGTTCAACAACAAAGTGGCAAGAACCCTACATCTGCAAATTTGTCTCCGAGAATGTGCAAGTCCAGAGAAATGCTTTGAGGTGGCTCGATCAATCAAAACAATTTGGCAGAACTCAGAGGTTAAGTGCACTCCTTTTGGTATGCAACTGAAGCATGTAAGTGAGGTCCCATATTTGAGTTTAGGTCTGTTTGTCCTCTTGCCAAACGTGCAGGAATTGATCCCAGCCCCTTGATTAGGGTGGTGCAGAAAGAATGAAGTGGGAATCATGTCCCTGAACACCATCTGGTGACCTATACTGGAACTTAAGCATGCCTGGACGAGAAGCTTGTTCTCTCATGCCACTTTTTGAGATATCCCAAAGTGCTATGCAAACAAGGAAATATTTTTCAAATGTAATGGCTGTTGTATTGTGGGTAACACCATGACCAAATAGCATGCTGCTAGTGCCCTCCAAGTAGTAATGACCTGACCACATGTAGTGGCAGTAGTTTGAGGGATAAATATCGGTCAGAACAGCAGTGAGAGCGCTCCTGCTTTTCTTTGCATGATGCCTGTAGAATTCTTGTAAGTCCACCTGAAAGCACAGACCTGTTTACATGTCTTACCAAAATCATGGCATTTTCAACAATGTAACATTCCCTCATACTGCACTAGAACCTTGCATTCAAGTCTCTGGAATGGGACCAGTGTACAGCCCCCTCTGGCTATAAGACACTGAGCCACATCTGACATCAGATGATTGGGCGCCACGATCAAATCTCCCAGGCTCACGAGTGATGGATGGACACTTTGAATGAGATAGTTTATAGGTTGTGAATAGTGGACCCTAAGACCAGTCACTGCCTGCAGCAAGGTAAAGGAGGTGCAACAACTGTTTTAAACTATGTTTTGCTTTGCAGTCCACAGTTTAACTGTGCTGGAGTTTTGAATATTTCAGTCTTTTCACCTTTTGTTAAATCCTCCAGACCATGATTCCACAGGAGTTTCCACCTTTCTGAGATTTGACTGAGCAGAAGCAGAGTCTGACTTGAATAGGAGCTCGTCACATTAAATTCTAAACTTTTATGCTGGGGTTTATTGACGAGCACAATTATTGACAAATTCTTTCTATTTCATGATAATTAATTTAGTCAGTTAGCGTGTCAGGGAGTTGTTCTGGTTCAACTCCCTTATGCATTCTCTACCTCGTTGAGCTGTTCAAATCTGCATAAGAAGCAACCATGTGGTGTACTTGTCAGGACAATATTCTTTATAATATAATCCATTGACCATACTAACAACAGGAAGCAGGGGGAAGAATCAGCTCAAATTGCAAATATTTCTGTTTAACACTACATAAGTTCATCCCGGTTGACCGGTTCGATAGTGCAGACAGTGGATAGAAATTATAAAATGATTCCTGTGTTAGTGAGATATTAACAGCAGTGTGAAAAGAAACAGTATAGTGGAAAAGTAATATTTGCTGCTCTTCCAAGCATTACCAAAGAAATTTCTGAGCCTTTTTTACTCTTGCCTTGCACTCTGCTGAAGTGGCTATGTTCACCTCCGTGAGATAACAGCAAGTGCATGGGAGCATCATCACCTTCAAGTAACCTTCAGGTCTCTCT
Source organism: Chiloscyllium punctatum (assembly GCF_047496795.1). Classification (NCBI taxonomy): domain Eukaryota; kingdom Metazoa; phylum Chordata; class Chondrichthyes; order Orectolobiformes; family Hemiscylliidae; genus Chiloscyllium; species Chiloscyllium punctatum. The sequence continues at coordinate 60,036,869 of NC_092764.1, read as the reverse complement.
CTGTGCAGTCTTTGACTCAGCAATAATGAAGGATAGGAGAAAGTGAGGACTTCAGATGCTGGAGATCAGAGTCGAGAGTGTGGTGCTGGAAAAGCACAGCAGTTCAGGCGGTATCCGCGGAGCAGGAGAGTCGACGTTTTGGGCATAAGCCCTTATGCCCGAAACGTCAATTCTCCTGCTCCTCCAATAATGAAGGATGTACAGCTATGTCCCAGTATTCTCAAACATGCATCATTATGGGAGCACCTTCACATCTGCAGTGGTTCAAGAAGACTGGTGACTGCCATTTTCTTGAGGGTAACTTGTATTTTGGACAATAAATTCCAAACCTTGCTGGCACACTTAGATCTAGACAACTATTTTTAATATGTTCTAAATCTGCTGCTTTCTATTCAGTCCTCATCAATAGTGTCTCAGATGGTGATTAACAGAGGCAGCTCCTAACAATTTGCCCATGAATTGTTTTGTGAATATTTCTAGGAGAAGGTAATAGGTGAAAACCAATGCTTTTTCCACAGTTTTATTTCCCTTAGTGGTACCTATTTTAGTTTCAAAACTGTACAAATGCTTGAGTTATAATTAAGTGAAAGGTCCATGGTGTCACTGTTTAATTTAGTAGATGGCAGAGCCACCTAAGAAAGGAAATTGTGCATGAAATTTGTCTAATCATTTTGCTCTGATAACCAGCTGTCTTCTGATGGCTGGTTTAAGGCATTAAACAGGAAAACTTCTCACTCTCTTCATAATGCTGGGGAGCCTCACCATTACAGCAACAAACAAAATGGCAACCTCTGGAGATTTCCACTTCTGAAAGATGTACACTTTCAAAAGGAAATCTAAGACGGGGCTTCAAAGACAGACAGAATTGAGCACGGATGTGCTCTCAGGCATGCCTCTTTCTACTTGGTGTTTTCAAACTGTTACCGAAGCAGTTATCAGAACCCAAAGTTCCAATGCCCATGAGAAGGAAAAGAAATCCTTCAATCTTGGATGTTCAGATTTTTGATTAGTACAGAAATAGTGACAGTACCTTGTTTTACCAGTGCCTGGGTAGGACAGAGTGAACATGAGATACACTGTCAAGGTCATCAGTGAGTGCATGGCATTGTGTGCTGCTACTCCCAGATGCTATTTCACATTTTCCTTGCTTGCTCGCTGTGTGAAAGGTTGGTGCTCCTGATTGCCATCCCTTTCTGTCTTCCCCATCAGTTAGTGATTTCAAACAGAATTGCCTTTCGTGAGGGGTGCTGTCAGCTCTTGTTTTATCAGGTGCATGTTTCTTGGTTTAACCTTGGCAGCGGAGCTCCTGAGCCTTGATGCAGGTATTTATTTCTGCAGCTTAGCTTATTCCTAATCCTCTTTATCCATTTTCTTTTACACCACCTCTTGAGCTGAGTGCCAGTGAGGTAACCAGTTGAAAAGCTCCCTGGTGATTGAGTTGAATGTAATTAATATAAAACTAAATTAATTTGTATGCGTGTGTATGTATGTTAAGCAGAAAGAATTATACAAGAATGAGTTCTTTGTCATAAAGGCAATCTGGATAGCTGATTAGAAAGAGTAATGTAAATTGAAGGCTGGGAGTTCATTTGGTTGTGTGAACCCACACGTTTTGTAAGTTTTGATCATTCCCATGGATCAAACTGAAAAGGTGAATCCTAACGACTTCAAAGAAGTATTTAAATGAGTATTGAGCATCATAGCATACAAAGCCACAGAACAAGTGCTGGAAAATGGGATTAGAGCAAAGCGAAACTTAGTGACTGGTGTAGTAATCAAAGAGTCTCCTTCCTAACTGTAAAACGCCAACTCTGAGTTTCATAAAGTTAAGGTTCTCTGGGGAACCTTGCAGTTTAAAGGAATTGATGGAAACTAACTCTTTTCCACAATTGTCTTTTCTTATGAATGCCTCTTAATAATGACGAAAAAATTACAAGTAATAATTTTAACCATGTGTGCGATTTAACCATGCTGGTGGGAATATTGTTCTATTATTATCACTGTTATGGGAACTGTGATCTTTATTGCTGTTTAAAGGAATTTGCTTACTTAGACCCGTGCAGATTGAAACTTCTAAGCTATTCTGTAAAGCATTCCAGATACATCCTCAAATACACATTGCAATAGCTGGACAGTCACACAATGGAGTTTAGGGTTGCATGGCATCCTTGGCGCTACACACACGTTTGAGGTCATTCAGTGAGAGCAGTGCTTTCTGGAGGCTGCAGTGGCATCAATGAGGGCTTTGGTGGTAGTTGAGCTGAGAGAAAGTGTGGCAATGGCAAGTAGTCTGATTCAGCCTGAAGGAATGGTTAAAAGGGAGAGGGGGGCCTTTATTCAGGCTGTGGTTGCTATGGTAAGGGCTGAGGGCTGAAGTCATTGGTCTTGTCAGTGATTGGAACAAAAGTGAAGCTCCCTAAAGCTAGATGTTAGCTAACTAGTGTAAAAGCATCAAGACATTAAATGGGTCAGAGAGCTGGTGAAACGTGGAGCTGGGAATCAGCCGAGTATGTGAGCTCTTCCCCCTATATCTTCTTGCGTAGGTAGTTGCGTTGAAGAGTGGCCAGGAATGGTTCTGAAATCTTTGCATAGAGGCCAGTATCTGATCACCTAGTCACCCTTTATTTACACAAGGGACCCAGGTTCGATTCCAGCCTCACGTGACTGTCCGTGTCCGTGTGGAATTTGCACATTCTCCCTGCGTCTGCATGGATTTCCACCGGGTGCTCCAGTTTCCTCCCACAGTCCAAAGGTGTGCAGGTTAGGTGGATTGATCATGGGTGATTACCTGTGGTGGCCAGGTATGTGTAAGCTAGGTGCATTAGTTCATAGGGAATGTGGGTCTGGGTCAGGGAGGGATGCTCTTCAGAGGGTCGGAGCAGACTCAATGGGCCAAAAGGCCTCTATCTGCATTGTAGGGATTGCATGATATTGAAGAACAAAGGAAGGTTGGAGACAGAGTGATAATTGGCCAGAAGAGAAAGTTTGAAGGTGGTTGGCAGTGGTTTTAATGAAGTAGTAGAGAGTACCCAATGCGAAGGGAGCATTTTGTTATGTTAGCTGACATGGAGGCCATGAACGAAGATTGGGTGAAAAGAGCAACAACAAAATAATACATTGTGCATTTGAAAGCATATAATAAAGTCTGCCTTTTTAAAAACTGCAGCATTGTATTTCCCATCAGGAAAGCCGGGAGATATCCATTACAATCGAGACAAAATACAGAATACAGCGTACATCCATTGGACGCTTCAATTTCCTCAATGGAAATAAAGCCAATACTTATCTGCAGGTTTACATAATGTAAATAATCCAGTTTCTATCCAAATCCCTGAACCATGAATTGTAGACCAGCTGCCAACAGTAGAACCTGTGGAGAGAAGAACTTGAAGGAAGAGTTATCACACTCAAGTCTCTCTGTCTCTCTGTCTCTCTGTCCTGGGTTTTTCCAAAACTTTGTTATATTTGTGTCTGCAGCATCCACAGTATTTTGCTTGTAACATTTGAGACATTTTCCTCACTAGGTACTCATGATTCAGAAAACATTGCTTTGTTGGATGACGTCTGCCTGGGATACTCTGCGACAACTCAAACACTTCTCTATCTCTGCAGCTGATTACTGGTTAGGAGGCTAGCTATGCCTCTGTTGACGGTACTTTCATCGGAGTCTGAAATCTGTGGGTTCCCTGCAAGGCTAGGGCATTTGAGCACAACATCTCAGCACCACGCAATACTCAGTAGAGGTGTCTTCATTCCAGTATGACATCAAGCTGAGGTTCCAGCTTCCCTGTTGGGTGGAAATAAAAAATAATTCCATGCCGCTATTTTGAAATGCGTGAGTTCTCTCAAGTCCTGGTTAAGAGTCATCCCTCAATGACATCACTAAAACTGTTAATTATCACATTGCTGCTTTTGACAGCTTGCTATGTACAAATAGGTACTTTATTTCTGACATTATAACAAGTGCAAAGTACTTCATTGGTAGGAAATACCTTACAGATGTTGTGAAAGGTGATACATAAAGGTAAATTCTTATTGTCCTGAAACCCGACTGATGGTAACTAATGTCATAGAAGACAAGCTAGTTAACCATGTAAACTTACTTCCATGCGGGATGTGCTAAACCTTTTATTTTGTAAATTTTATTCCAAAAACGTTTATTGCAACATTCCCCCTCTAACATGTAGCTAATAGTTGTAAATGGTATTAAAAGATGTTGTATTTCCATGGGCTTTAGCCAAGTTTCGGTGCCTCTGTTCTTCCTACCAGTATGCAGCTACACATGACAATGTTTGAGGAATTGAGCCAAGATTTAGATGAGAAGACGAACTTGCCAAATGAATCATGAATGGGACTTAACCAGCTTGAATTAATCAGTGTTTACTCCAAGACTTAAACAGATCCAGTTCTTAATTCCAATCTGCTTAACCCAAGGAGAAAAATAAAAGTTTAGCAGTGGTGGAAGACTGATAATACTGGAGTTCAGGTCACAGACCACGGACAAATAAAGAACCTAAACTTTAAAGTTTGTTTTTGCTTTTAACAAATGACAACAACAACAGCTTACTGTGGACCATTAAGGTAATGGGCTCAACTGCAAAATGTGCTATGATACTGCACATCGAAATAAAGATCTAAGAACAAATAGAAGCCATCCAGTTGTTCTGTTTTGTTTTCCCCATTCAGTCAGATCATGGCTAACCTGTACCTCCATTCCATTTAACAACTTGGTACCATATCCCTTGGTATTCTTTCCAATCGGGGAAAAGTGCGGACTGCAGTTGCTGTAGATCGGCGTCGCAGAGTGTGCTGCTGGGAAAGCCCAGCAGGTCAGGCAGCATGCGAGGAGCTGATATTTTGGGCATAAGCAGAACTCTATCCATCTTAGTTTGACATTTTCAATTGACTGAGCTCCAGCAGCTTTTTGAGGGGGAAAGGATTTCCACTACCCGAAGTGCAACAAAACCAGTTCTTATTCAGCGATGATAGAACATTTTATCTGAAAAAACACAGCAGGTCAGGCAGCATCCAAGGAACAGGAGCATCCTTGGATGCTGCCTGACCTGCTGTGCTTTTCCAGCAACACGTTTTCAGCTCTATCTCCAGCATCTGCAGTCCTCACTTTCTCCTATCCCATTTTATCCTTCATTTCCCTTTTTATGACCCAGTCTTGAAGTGAAGCTGGTGGGTTTTGACTAGGGACTGCAGTTGGATTTTGATTCCCATTTGAGAATTGTATTGTATTTTTTTAAAGTTCCAAGGTACATTCCCAAGTTCGAAGGTTTATATAGGTAGTTCCAATTATACCAATCAAAGTCTAATTAGCCTCCTGTACCCTTCATAGGGAAAGGGTGTAGTTGTTTATATAGGCAATTTAATTAATGGAAATATCCATGGGAATTTGGATTGGAAAAGTTACCTGGAAGTGTACGGAATTGTAAGATTTCTAACATGTGAAGTGATGTCAAAAGAAAGTAAAACTAATAAATTTGACAAAAAAAGAATGAAGAGTCTCTGAACCTACCAGAGTTTTGAAGTTTATTTAAGATGATGAAAATTATCAAGTCAGCATGTTAAAATAAGCACATTTTTAGGAACTTGCATCAGTCAACACTTGCCAACTTAAACAAGTGAGTTGGTGTACTGAGATACAAGGATAATGTGTTACAGTGTGGCGTAGTAGCAGATCCCAAAGATCTTAACACTTGCACTAAATACAGATTAACCTTGACTGGTCACTAGAAATTTGTTCGGTAAAGTAAAAGCCTTATCAGCTTGGGTGCTACAGAAATAATTAGATGTAGCAGGTCATGAAAGTTCCAACTTTTTCCCATCCTTCCCTGTTGACAGCAATCTTGGTTTAAATACTTTTGTGTAACAAACTAAAAAATTGTTAGGACAGGGAGAGAGACAAACCAAAAGGTAGTGCAGATTCTCAAACCTATTAATGTGTGTATGCGCAGACAAGGTTACACTCAATGTACCTTGTGTTCATTGTGTGTAACTGTAGTGAAGGCAGGAAATAGTTATATGGGATCTTTAGTTTTTACACAAAATGCTTTTCTTTTGGCAATTCCCTAGTGCAGTCACATTGTAGCCAGGCCCTAAGCCAGCTGACGTGAAGAGCACTCACCACATGCTGTTGATTTGGATGAGTCTGGTTTGTAGGTTGTTTATGCATTATGCAGCAATTGCTCACAAACAGGGTTACTCGGGCATCATAGAGGAGCACATTTGCATTCATGTTCTGAAATTTGTGCAGAAATAATTACCTTTCTAGCAAACGGGCAACATGTGTACATGTCTTGTCTTGAATGTTCTGTCAGGTTAGCAATTTGGACCCCTCTACGTATCTGTGTGAGACATGATGTGCAAGTGTAACCTGCTTGGGAGGAAGGGGTAGCTATGTTTGCCAGAATTCTTACCATTGGGATTTTCCATGCTTCATGTCTGAGTCTAGTTAGAGGTTAAAATTGAGGGATTAATCACTCTCTGTATACTCAGTAACTCAACTATTGTTACAGCTACCAGGAAGGTAAAATACAAATTAACAACATGATTCTTGGAAGAGACCAGATGTTTGCATCTGTTGGCTAATAATTTAAGTTCAGCAGCCCAAGCTGGGACACTGACAGCCATATGCTTTACTGAAATAAGACCCTCTTCCAACTGGTAGATTTCTGCAAGGGCATCTGAAGTGTGGAGGACAAGGAAGGATTAAAAAGATGTTTATGTAATTACCATCCTATTGTTGCAAATCTGACAAAATGAGATAGTGAAGGCAGCAACTAAAGAAAAAACTTGTCAGCTGTGACTCAGGATAGTTCTTTCACTCCTTAATCAGAGGTTTGTGGGTCTGGGTCCAACACTCTAGGTGAGCACACAATCTAGACTGACACTTCAGGGTAATACTGAAGGAATAGAAAAAGGTGAGGGCTACTTTCAGAGAAGAATATTAAGCCAGTGCTTTTTATTTTGGCAGTGTTAGGTGGTTGTAAAAGCACTGTTTGAACTTCTCCCTGGCCAATATTTATCCCGCAATATCATGAGAACAGATTATTTGGATGCTATTTTCTTGCTGTTTGTACACTCTTGCTACGCAAAAATTGTCTGCCATGTTTCTCTAGCATTACAATAATGATTGCATTTCAAAATGCTTCATTGACTGCAAAGTGCTATAGTCTTGGGAAGTGGTATATACTGTAAATGTAAGCACTCTCCTCTTTTAAAGCTTTTTCTATGTGTCCTTGGTGAATTGTGCACCCATCAAGATCGGAGCTGGGAATGGAGCTGCATCTGTAATGTAGCACTGCTTGTTTCTCACAATTCATATTAATGCAACAAAACTGTTTCATGCTCGGCATAGTGCTCCATTGAATTCCTGCAGTCAGCTCTGCACTAGTGTACTCCTGTCCTGGATACATACAGGTGCTGGAGATGCTGAAATTTTCTTCAAGTAATTTTTGTAGATAAAATGTACAGTTTCAAGAAGATTTAAAAGCTCCTTTTATGTCCTCCAAATTTAGATTGTTGTTTTGATTTGCTAATTTGGGAGTTCACTCCTTTTCAATGGTTTTAATGAATACTAGGTGTAACTTGCCACATCTGATGCAATTTAGAAAATTGCTGATCCCTTAGTTCAGTTGAGCTCCTTCAAAACTTGTCAGGGTTCTTGTGGTACAGAGGTAGTGTCCCTATCCCTGGGCTAAAGGGTCTGGGTTAGAGTCCCACTTATCCAAACAGGTTGCAATAACTCCACCCAAAGGAATCCTATTGTATTTTGCACTTAAAACATGTTTTTAACTGCGTGCTGTAAGGTGATCTTACACCTTTTAATGTGGTTCTTTTATCACAGAACAGTCAACTCCCTAACTTTACAGCATTGACTGCATTTCAAAAGTAGCTCATTAGGTGTTAAGCACTTTGGGCTAACCTGTTGTGACAGGCATTATATAAGTGCACGTTCTTTAAGTTTCTATGTTTTAGTGCAGTGACACTTAAGAGATGTGCTGGAGATAACTTGCAGTTTGTCTGCTCTTCATCATTTCCATCTCTCTTCCTTTTTCAGTCCTTAACTGCAACTGAGAAGGATTTGGGGTTCCTCATGCATGATCACAAATAGCTAGCATTCAGATTCAGCAAGATGTAGGGAGGGCAAATGGAACTTAGGACTGTTTTTGTTCCAAAGAGAATAGAGTATACTGTTAGAGAGGTTTTGCTAAAACTATACAAGGCACCAGTCAGACCACAAACTGGATGCGGTGAACAGTTTTTTGATCCCCTTAACTTAAGGAAAGACACACAGCCATTGGAGGCAGTCCAGAGAAGGTTCACCAGGTTAGTCCTGGGGATGGAGGGACTGTTTTCTGAGGAAATTAAGTAGGGTGGACCTGTACTCATTGCTGCTTTGAAGAATAAGAGAGGAGACCTTACTGAAATAAAGAAGATTTTTAGGAGGCTTTTCAGGGGTAGATGCAGAGAAATCATTCCCCCCCCCCCCCCCTCTGTGGGAGAGTCCAGGACCAGAGTGCATCATCTCAGAGTAAGGAGTTTAAGACCCAGTGAGGAGGAATTTCTTTTCTGGGAGCGTAGTGAAACTGAAAGTCCTTACTGCAGAGGGCTCTCGAGGTTGGGTCAGTAAGTATGTTGAAGATTGAGACATACTGATATTGAATCAGCAAGGGAATCAAGGGGTGTGAGGCTAGGACAGGAAAGAGGAGCTGAGGAATATCAGATCAGTCATGACCTCATCGAATGGTGAAGCTGACTGATGGGCTGAATGGCCTGCTTCTACTCCCGTGTCTTCTTGTCTTGGTTATGGTCCCTGCTTTCCTCAATGTCATGGCCACAGCTGAGATTCAGTGCTGCTCCCTTCACTTTAAGATGGTGCTGGATTGTGGTGCCACTTTTTGCTGTATCCTTCTAGATATATATATGGCAATAAATACCTCCTGGTTGGTGCTTATTAAGAAGCATAACATTCCCAGGATGGTAAAAACAACTTGAATCCATGTAGTCCCTATTAAAATGTAAATGTTCCAAGGCATTTCAAAGAACGGTACATTGGTACTGAGTCGTGGAAGGATTCATTCGGAGAAATGACAAAATGCTTGGCCAAAGGGATAGGTTTTAAGGAGCGTCTTTAAAGGGGGAAGAAAAGGGGATTCTGGAGCTTAGGATCCAGGCAACTGAAGGCAAGCAGCCAAAGATAGGATGGAGGAACTAGGACACGTACAAGTGGCCAGAATTGAAGAAACACAATTTCTGGAATTAAGGTTGAAGAGATAGGGAGAGGGTAAACTCCTGGAGAGATTTGAAAACTAAGGTGAGAATTTGAGTCAACTTGGAGCCTATGTAGTCTGAATGAACAGGACTTTATACAAATTCGCATAGGGTCAATAAAGTATGAAAGGCCAGGTAAAAAATATCAAAAGCCCTCTTATTACAGAGTGAGATAATTGAACAATTATTTATTAGCTTTTTTTGTTTGTGGAAAAGTGCCGCTCCTGCAGTTTGTAACCATTCACAGGAACTTGCAGGATAGGGATTCACTCATGGAGTCTTTATCTCTCTAGGTTGGCCTTCTCTGAACTTAATGTCAGCAAGCAACAGCAATCATTTAAAAAAAATAGTAATTGGAAAAAACAGTTGCAAATAGTAACCTTTTGTAAAAAAAAAACCTTAGTTCTCGCCAGTGTGAATTTATTCTGTGTGGTGCACAGGGAGGAGCGCTGCAGGGGTTTCAGAAAGGATGTTGCAGCTACTAGGGCGTTCTGTAAGAAGTGGTTTGCATATTGCTGTGCTCTGCAGCTTTTCCATCGCATGTGTTATTTGTTCAGACATTCACCTGGCCCCACTTGGATCTCATAAACATTTTCAACTGAAATTACACCGTAGGTGAGAGAAACAAAAGTTCAATACGTACTCCAACCATACTTTCACTGAACTCATGGCGCAAATGGGTTATTTTTAATGTTGCTAGGTGTGACAGAATTGATGATTTCCTGAGAATGTGGTTTCTCTCTGTTACATACGTGTATTTGCTGCTGGTCACAAACCACAGAAACATCACCACCATTAATATCAAAAGCAGATACTTTGTCTGAGACGCTGAGGAACTGCATGTAGGGCAAGTGCATTTCCCTTCATTGCTCCTATCAGATGCTGCCTTTGCTCTTCAGAGGCCGAGTCCTAAACTCAAAATGGATGGCACATCACACTGTACAATGAACTGAAATGAGAGCCCGGGAGGATTGGCCCTGCATGAGAACAATCCTATGTTGTTTGCTGTTTGAGACAAAGTAATGAAACTCTGAAGGTTTAAGGGTTCTTGCAGCACAGTGGTAGTACCCCTGCCTCTAAGCTGAGGGGTAGGGGACTTGGGTACAAGTCCCATCTGCTCCAGATGCATGTCATAACACGTCTAAACAGGTTGATCAGAAATATCGTTCCCAGTGGGAAGTTGACTTCTGGATAAATCTCTGAATAACTGCATGAACAGCTTCAAAAGAACTTGTATTGGGACCATTGTTGAATTTGAATTTCTATGTAGGAAGTTGAAGGGTAACCTTATGGAGGTTTATAAAATCATGAGGGACACAAATAAGATGAATAAAAAGGGTCTTTTCCCTAGGTTGGGGGAATTCAAAACTACGGAACATATGTTTAAGGTGAGAGAAAGATTTTAAAAACAACACGAGGGGCAACTTTTTTACACAGCAAATGGTTTGTGTGTGGAATGAACCTCCAGGGGAAGTGGTGAATGCAGGTACAGTCGATGTTTAAATTTGGATAAGTTCATGATTCGGAAACTTTTTGGAGAGATATAGTCCAAGTGCATGCAAGTGGGACTTGTTTAGTTTGGGAATGTAACCAGAGTGGACTGGTTGGAGTGAAGGGTCTGTTTCCATGCTGTATGACTCTGTTTGGGCATGAACAATAATAAAAAATATTACATGTCATTTTGTAAAATAGTGAAAACATATATTCATTAACAGATATATGCACTTATACGCACCAGTGATTTGAAAACAGGCTGTTGTTTTTGTGGAGCCAGTTAGGCCCGTTATTGACTATATTTAACTCAGGTGCTGGCGAGCTGAAGATGGTATTCTTCGATCACAAAGAGAAATGGTGTGGTTCATTGGATTGAGGTCCAGCTGGAATAAATGAGAAGTGATTTTATTTCTATGGAATCTCCTGTTTGAAATCAAATCTTGTTAATGTCAACTGTAGCACTTTGTTATACGCTATGTGAAAGTTACATAGAAAGATAAAACCTTTGTACTTCATAATTCAGACCAATGTATTTATATTGTAAAGCATCATTATATCAGAGTATCATAATTGAGTAAACTGCTGAATATGCATGAATCTTCTTAGCAGAATGGAGCTTGCTTCCAAAGAGACACCATGTCTAACAACTTAAAGAAATTAATTAATTTAAGAATAGAGTAATGCTCTTGATTTTAATTGGCTAAATTGCTCTCTCTGTACAGTACTACATTAAGCAGAAATGAATTTGTTTTATAGGTCACTGAAAGTTGCAACCACATCTCTGCATATGAAAGTGATTCTCTTAATTATATCCTCTGAAACCATTCATTCTAGCTCAGCTTCAGGAAGCTGTCAATGTCCCATGACTGTCCTTTCTGCAAAGTGCATCATCACTGTCAGTTGGGATGATGAGCTGAAGAATTCAGGGATGCAAATGTTTTGTTGGAGCAGAATATCTTTCAATGCAGACACTGCGGAGCTCACTGTTGACTATGTTACCCCACCTCTTCCCGCTGTCAGTCAATGGCATTTATTGAAATGACTGATAAATTAAATTGCCGATTTAGCAAGGCTGTTTGTGTGCAAGTTGGGTTTTGCTTTAATAGAATTTGACTGCACATCACAGACCCATGATTAATGCAGTTGCTCACTAATGACCTTGATTATGATGTTGTTTGAGCACCGACAATCGAGCATTACAAGAAGCAGCATTGTTTGGTAATATGATTAGAAAAGCAATAAACACCGGCACAAGAAAAGACTTGTGTCATCCATGTACCATTCGTGAGTGCCATTCATTTTTAAAAGGACGGGTTGGTGTCAGAATAAAACATGAGTTTTGGCAGTAGTTCTGTTTCAGACTGTTCCCAATATAAAACCAGTGACCTGAAAATTGTGACGTTGGAGCATTGGATGGTGGAGAGTGAATTGTCAGAAAAATAAACTCATTTTGACTGACAGTTGAACGAAGAAGGCTTACTCTGTAAAGGAGGCTTAGCCTTTTTTCCTATCTGGGCTATTAAAGGATAGGGAAAGCTTCCCTATCCTTGAACAGGAGCAGCTGTTGCTCAGTGTCTCCCCTCTTTAGGCTCAAGTCCAACCCCAGAGAAATCTACATTAAATCCAGGCTGACACATCAGTGCTGTGCTGAGGGAAAGCTACATTGTTAGGTGGGCTGTCTTTTAGATGAGATGGTAAATGGAGATTTGTAAACCTTTGGTAAATGGAAAAGATCCCATGGCACTGTTTATGAAAGAGCAGCAGATTTTGATATGAGGCTTATATTTGTCTCACAACTAACATCATCAAATACAGATGATCAAATCATTATCTTTTTATTTTTTGAGTGAGCTTTCTGTCTGCAACTTGGCCATAATAACTCCTATATTGCAAGAGAAACTACACTTCAAATGGACTTAATTGACTATAAACTGTTTGGGGTCCTGATATTGCAAAAATAACATATAAATACAAGTGTCTTTGCTTTTCTTTTTCATTTGTCCTTTTTTCTCCCACTTTATAGTCTCTTTTCCTCTCTCTCTCTCTTCCAGCTTTCTAAAACCTAGTTCCTCTACTGTATCTTTAGTCTCTCAAAACAAAATCCCTCCATTTCCTGCTTAGTGTGATTTCTTCCCAAGTATTATGACTTTGTGATGTAGCACTTCTTACATTGAATGGAAGTTGTTTTAAATATGAACAAATGCTATGATAATGGACATCCACATAGATGATAAGGAACTTGACTGAAGAGGGGAAGGATAATGAGGTAATGGGAATAAAACAAAAAAAAGGGAAAATGATGCTTTCCAAAGTTAGGTTGTTTGCAACATGGTGCAATGAAAACAGTCCGAACTAAACCAATAATTGTTTGTTACTCTTAAGATGAAAGTCCAATCCAAGTGAAGGCTTCTGTCAGTGTATGTATTCACACCTGGATAAATCGAGCAGTGAAAGAATGAAAGTTTTGCATTTCTGTAACGCCCAGAATGACTCAAAGTGCTTTATCTCCAGTTAAGCATTTTTTGAAGTGTACGCATTGTTGCAAAATAGCAAATTTGGCAAATTTCTACAAATAACAATGTGATAATGACCAGCCAATCTGTTTAGCTGGTTATTAGTATATTTTTTCAAATGTTGTGTTTACAATTACTGGCCCATTAATTAACTGGACTTCAACTGCTCACAAGCAAATTCTGGTTCCAGCACTCCTTTATAGAAGGATCTGAGTTGATTAGAGTTTTCCCATAGTTAAAAGAAATTCCATTAAGTGTTGCTGAAAAACTATATTTTGTCATAACTTTTCATTTCGTGTTCATCAAGGCTGGTCACGCATATACTAAATCTGAGGGAAAACTAATGTTATGCTGCATGATAGGAGAATGCTGATTAGTTAACAAGTTGGCTCGGATAGAGAATGCACTAATTAATTATTGACAGTTAACAGCTGAGCTTTATTTAAATTTGGAATCAAGCAGGTTCACTCTGGTCAGCCTTCTTCCTTGAGAAATGTACCAGCGAATGGCTATCACTGATTCTGTTAAATTGAAACAAGTGCACTATGTTAACATGTCCTTTCTGGCTACAAAGAACAATGCATATGTGTAGTTTCCAGTATGCATGCAGTATAATTGTTGGCTTTCTCAATGAATTAGGGTCTTGTGAATTGCCTTGAAGAGCGCAAGACATAAAGCGTTGAGAAAATATGTCTTTTATCAGCATTATTTCAGTTAAGTACTACCACATTCCAGTAAATATAAATGTCAAATCCAAGGTAGTGCCTCATTGTCAGAGCTCTGATACGGGGTTCTTTGAAATGGCGGTAAGTGGATCAACTTCCCAACTGTCTAACCCTGACCTTTTTTCTTTTCACTTGCAATGTAGAGATGTTTAAGGGCTGTTCTCAAGCTGTGACCCTCACAGCACATTAGGGCCTCAAGCCACTAATGCATAGACACACACAGGTGTTTGGTTGTGGTGGTTCAGCATTTAGAGCTCGAGACTTAGAGCATTTGACTTGAAGAGTGTTAAATGATCTGGAAGAATCTTATTTACAATTAGTTTTCAACCACTTTTGTATATTCCTGAAGGGGCAAAACATGTCTGCAGTTGAGGATAATCTGCACAGGAGATGGCTTTCTGCAGGAGAAGGGATCTGTGTAGTCAGGTGTTTATCTTGGCAGCCTCAGGCCTTTGTAATCCAGTTTGTTTTGACTTGCCCCTTTCCCTTTGAAGTTCCCTTGGCTCCTTAAGGTGTGATATTCCAGGATTCCTCTCCAGACAGCCACTGAGTTCACAAATGCAGTCATCTGTTGGCAGTATGGCATCCTTTTAACATACACATTACGAATTAAGAGTTCAATTAGTCTGTAAGTACTTCTTGATTCTGATGTGTCGCAGTGACAATGTCACTGTGGTGGGTAGACGAGTGCCTGTGGTAGGAAGACGAGTGCCTGTGAGTGATGGATGGGGTTAAATAACAGTGATTTATTTTCTGACAAGTGAAGCAAAGTGTGAGCCAGTAATCCTTTACACAGTCTGAGCAGTGAACAACTATTTTACTCTTCCTGCGGGACTGGTTTTATGTAGCTCTTATGGAGTCAGGAGATATTCCACTTATGTAAAAGTGAATTACTGCAGATGCTGGAATCTGAAACCAAAAGAGAAAATGCTGGAAAATCTCAGCAGGTCTGGCAGCATCTGTAAGGAGAGAAAAGAGCTGACGTTTCAAGTCTAACTGACCCTTTGTCAAAGCTTTGACAAAGGGTCAGTTAGACTCGAAACGTCAGCTCTTTTCTCTCCTTACAGATGCTGCCAGACCTGCTGAGATTTTCCAGCATGTTCTCTTTTGGATATTCCAGTTATGTTTTGACTATTGATGAGTCCTTGTTTTGCTTTTTAAAACAAGCCTCATGATGCTCAAGACTCATGGTTGGCTCCTGATGTTAGCAATGGTTTCAGAAATTATTTTACCATCCCATGGAATCACCCTTCCTGCAACCCTATCCCCTCCCAAACCTCCCTCGCTTTCCTCCAACAAAAACCTATCTTTTTGTTTTCCCCCAATATTTGAGGGCCATTTCCCTTCATTGCTCCCTTGGCTTGAGGCTAGGATTTACAGGAGAGAGGTTTATTTGAATAAGGACCTGTCCACATTGGTGCTGTTCATTTGAAGTACAGGATTCTAGACCTGTGCAGTGTACTGCATTTTGTATTAATACATTTTGAAAATTACATTGCCAAATTAAGCCGAGGACTGTTTGACCAAGAAAAGTGAGTGAGTAGTAAGACTTCATTAAAATGAGGATTCATAAATACAATTTGGATGAGTAGTTTTGCATAAATAAAGATTCAATGTTGCTCTTCACAGAGACTGCAGGTTCATTGTACTCTTCACCAAAGGTATAACGCATATGATTATTTCATTACGCTACTATATTTTATGCTTTACATGATCACACTTCAAATTTTAAATGAAAAAAGGGAAGAGCAATTTCCTTTATCTTCCTTTTGTAGCTTGCAATCGTTGCTCTTTACCAGACTTCTTTCTTAGCAAGGGATTCACTTTTAGTGATGTTAACAATCTCCTTCCAATTCAAGATAACGGTTTCCTCCTTTCCGACTTACATCTACTGTCTCCCAGTCTTGTTGCATCTGTCATTCAACCCTCTCTTCTGTAAGTATTATTTATATTAAGAACGTTCATTCTTAGATTATGGACATTAGTGCAAGGTTGACATTTATTAGCCATCCTTTATTTACTTTGAGTTAAATTTCAATACAACCTAGGCCATCTCAGAGGGCAGTTAAGATACAAATGTTAATGTCTAATATGGTCAAAAGGAATGTCTGAGACCTAATAAAATGAGGTAAACATATGGTGGATTTATTAGTTAATTGGGGTGAATTGCTTGTGTAAGTACAGGAGTGTGTTTTATGGAGTGTGGTTAACTTAAATAATGCTCTCACTAAAAAGTGTGGATGGACTTGAAGTTTATTTAGATATGGTTAACTTGCTGTGTATAGCAACAATCTCATTTGTATAGGGATCAGCTAAGAACAGTGGGTCCTCTTTCCTAGAGAACATTAGAGCCATTAGTTGGCCTGAGACAGCGCACTGGTGACATTTTGCAACTCTGTGGAAATATATTCATTATATATTTTTAAAAATCACATTATAAATTATTCCAGTAACTTGAAAGGATACTGCTGATTTGTAAGATTAACAATTTTTTCCCCCTTAAATGTGACCGCGATGTGATAAATTTAAAATCCCACAACGCCAGTTTATAGTCCAACAGGATTATTTGGAAGCATTAGCTTTTGGAGCACTGCTCCTTCATCAGGTGATGGTGGAGTATAAGATCGTAGGACACAATTTATAGCAAAAGTGTACAGTACAATATAACTGAAATTATATATTGGAAAAGACCTGGATTGTTTAAGTCTCTCAACTTTTAGAATGACCATGTTGGTTTCAGTTATTTCATATGTTAATTACAAAACTTTCTTAAAGTTACTTTCTCATGTAAACTTTAACAAGAGGTGCCATGTTGGCCTAGATAATGCATTGAAGGTGTGAGGTGCCCTGTGTGAGGCTGTCTGTGCCCCAATGTTCTGACTGATTCTATTTTTAAAAAAGGGATTTGCAGAATCTTACATGGGTTCATGCAGTTTTTGAGCAAAATAAAATGTAATTCTGCAAGTACAAATTCATTCTACAAACTTGTGTATTGGGAGGGTGGAGTGGGTGGGGTATATGAGTGTCTGAGAGAGTGTATATGTGCGAGTGTAAAGGGGCATAAGTCTGTGAGAGTGTGTGGGGATGTATGGGTCTGTGAGTGTGTCTGTCCTTTAACTTTGTACATCCCAGTCTAATGCCGGCACCTCCAAATCAAGTGATGAGGTTAAAATACCTAAATATTTACAGCAGGCTGTCCTTGAGTATTTATACACAAAATAAATTTTCAAGCGATAGTTCTCATCTTTGACATTCATTTGGAATTTTATGCAGTGTTTTGTCCTGTGCTGCTTCCAACATTTAAGCAGTTCATGTACCAGAGGAAAATTGCTAGAAGTAGTGATGAAAATGGATTAAATGCTTCTGGTGCAACAATTTGCTATAATTTTAAAGTTCTACACTATCTGGATCAGTTAGAGGAAATGTGTTTGTGTAAATAGTAACTACTGGGTTTAAGTGTTTTTTGTTTTCCAATACGATGAATTATTTTTGTGCCTTTTCGTGTTCTGCTCTTTGCTGTTCTAGTTTGGCTCATATCGTTCCGAGAGTGGCTTTGCCAGACATTGGGTTTTGTGTGGTGATTCTTATTTTTGTCGGACAAAGAATTGTTGAACCATCCAAGAGATTCCATCTGGATTTCCTCTTGTTCTGGTTGTGTTCCAGCTGCAGATGTTTGAAGGCACTGATGTGTATTTGTTCTTTATTAAAGTGGATCCATGCTGCTGTCACACCATAAAAGCCAACCCTCGTATTGAAAGAAAAAGACAGCTTTGAACCTTATGAATGGGTCAGTGGCTGAAAGAGGAGCCTCATCTGATTCCAGAATGTTTTTGGAGTCCTTTTATCACTTTTATAGCTGTAATCCCAATTCCAATTTTTTTTTTGGCAGGAAGTGTTTTTGACTAACAAAGGAATGTTTCAGCTGGCAAGACTCTCTCTTGGTAGTTTTCACAGAATCCTTTTAGGTTCTCCTGAAAGTTTTATACCATTTGCCAAAGTCCCAGAGGACCATGAGGCTGGACTCTTATTAGAGAGAGAGAGAGAGAGAGGCCTGATGGTTGTTTAACCTGACGGCCACCATGCCTCTTGTGAAGAGTGAAATTGAGAAGGTTGGACCTTCACAGTGGGGGAATTGCACACACGCACACTCCAACTAACTGGTTACTAATTGAGGGCAGGCCATTGACAGATGTGCATTAACTAATCTCATTTGCTAGTGCTCAAATACACAGTACAGAAGCTTCTGTCCTCCTGTTCCTTGATCTGTGATGACAATAGTGAAGTAAGAGTTGGAGAATAGATCTCCAGTAACACAGCCAGTTTACCAAGAGTGGGCTCCAATGGAGAGAAATACTGAATTGACGATGGTCTAGCCTGCTGGACTTGACGTGGTAGTGATGGGAATGTTTGAAGCTTATGTTGAAGCAGTTGGTTCTAAATACTTATTCTTTTTAAGTACTCTCTGACTGTGTGATGAGCAGATTTTAGGCCAATTTGGCCATGTTTTGAATGCTAGATTTTACTTGATCCTTAGCTGTAAAGGCTGTAAAGCTGTAAAGTCCCACCTCCTCATGTACTCCCGATAAAGAGCTTTGGAGTTGGTGTTACAAACGTTGAGAAGTGAACAGGCCAGAAGTTGACCCCTTCTGAATGAGTGGAGAGGTGGTAATATTTCTATGAGGTCTCATAAGCCAGTAGCTCAACTTGGTTTACTTTTCAATCATACGCAGTCCACATATTGAACAAAGTGAAGCACTTTAATGTAGTAGTAGAGGTGTTCAGGTAAGTTTGGACTATTCAATTGAGCAGTCCACCCAGAAGTGAAATTCTCCGGTAGCCAAGTTGTCGGGCAAACTCTAGCGAAAATGCACTTCAAGTGGTAATTCTAGATTAGTCTCAATGTCTTGAAAGGCAATGTGAATGTAATGCTGCTGTTATTGGGTGAACTCTGTTTTTGGTGGTTTTAGCTGAGTTTTTAGTTGAAGAGAAAGTTGAATATATTTGCACACTTGAATAATTTTCCACAAAGGACAGGCTGATTGTTGAAACACTCAAGCCTGTGGAGAGAATGGCAGCTACAAAGTCTGATTACAGAATCATAGCTGTTGTTACATCATGAAGAAATGGACAAATTGAAAACAAAGCTTCAAACCAAAGCTAAAGTAGGTTCATTAGTAAAAGGCTGATTTACGAGTGAGGTCAGGAAGCTCAGTCTCTCACAGAGAACAAACAGTTGAATGTTATGTTTGAGAGAGTGCAGGATCCGTCAAGATAAATTGGTCTAATGTTTTTGACTGATATTTCCACTGTACAATTTTGTGTCAGACATTTAATACCATAAGTATTCCAGAATTGGAAAATATCCTGATTTTTAAAATCATTATTTTTAAATTTTGGACAGCAATTCTTTCTGGGGTACAGTCGCATGAAGAAATCTCTGAGCCTGAACCTACTGTCATTTGATGCCTGCATATCTACAATTGGAGTCACTAACTAGCTGATAACTAAACTATAGGTGAGGGTTCACAAAGAACTGGAACTCTCTTCCTGAAATGGCTAGACCAATGGGACTGAGATCAGGTATGGATCAGTCACAATCTTAATTGAATGGTATATCAGTCTTGAGAGCCTGAATGACCCACTCCTGTTTCAATAAATGGGAGACCCCACTCTGGCCAGCTGTTAGCAGTCAAAGTTGTTGGAGTCAAACCTGGGACCTTGGGCCCTCTAATGGTAGTGTCCCTACACCTGAATTGGGAGACTTGGCTTCAAGTCCCACCTGCTACACAAGTGTGTAGTAACATCTCTGAACAGATTGATTTAAAAAAAAACCAAAATGGGTTAAAGCTAGGACCATCTTGGCTTACGTGCCTCTGTTCTGCATCAGGCAACAGACATAATTGTTCTGAGCAAGGGTCACTGGACCTGAAACATTAACTCTGATTTCTCTCCACAGATCCTGCCAGATCTGCAGTGCTTTTCCAGCAATTTCTGTTTTTGTTTCTGAATAGATATGATTGTGCTGTTGAAAAGGCAAAAGGACATTTTTTGCTTCAAGAGTGAAAACGTATATCTGTTTTCTTGTGGTTGATCATGTTTAACAGGCGCCTGTTGGCAATATTTCAGTTCATTTTTGTTTTGAAACACTGCCCCGGTAAAATTAAAACCACATCTGCATGAACAATCTTTAATATGAATAGAGCAGTGTCTGAAATAGGCTTTTGATCTGGTAAACTTGGGCCTTGAAACCACAACATGCAATATTTCATGTTCTATATAAAGCTAAATAAATATTAATGTTATGCTGTCCAAATATTTTATTGCGATAGGGAATGGCAGCCTGCTTTTGTGTTTGCCTTATTGCATTTCTGAGAATCTGCAGACTTAAACTCTGACAGAGGCTTCATATAAACATAAGCCAAAGTGGAAACCAGAGCTAGAATACACTGGAATGTTTTTAAAAACAGATCTGCTTAAATATTGCAGGAATGAATGCCTGAGAGGGAGAAAAGTAAGCAGTTCTCATTTAAAAGACTATTTATAGAACGTACATGCTCTGGGTAGAGCCATTCCTTAGAAGGACGTGACCCAATTGTAATGTGCAGACAAAGGGCTTTTGGGATTAGCAAACTGCAGGAGGCACCAAATAATAGACACAAAAGTTAATTGGAGCATCCTTTTGAAGAGAACAATTTCCAAGCACTGATTCATTCCATTTACATTCCAAAAACAAAAGAATAACCTACTGGTTTATAACAAAATGAAATTGTAAGGAACAAAGTATACTTAAGGCCTGGCAAAGATGAGGCATGGGAATACTGAGGAATGTAAACAGTTCCATGTGGATTTGTGCTTGCAAATAGATCAGCCTTGACTAGGTGTCCGTCTTGTGCTAAGCATTCTATGATCTTGTTGCTCACTGCACCTTTTAGTATGTTGGATCTATTAGATCCTCTCCCAATTTAACTTGTTTACTCAGGATCTTAAAGCTTAAATACACTTTACGTCACTAAGCCTAATCTCTTATTCTTCCAGCTTTCAGGCTTTTAACCACCACTCAGCCGATTACCCCCGGTGATGTGCTGCACCTTTGCCCTTAGCCCAAATGCTAAGTGTCAGTTTCCCAGGAACTTGATGTAAATGTGGAATTCTACTGCAGAAGTGGGGTAAAGAGTTCTCGGGAACACTTTGTCAGTGAATCTTTGCAGCTTTAGACTTAGTTTTAGCTATCCACACTTGCAAAAGCCTATCTTATAGTGCCATTTCAGTAGTCACCTGTGGCTACTGTTTTTAAAAAAAAGAGAAAGAAAACACTCAAGTGGTAAAATGTTTGTGTGTCAGATCTGTATTGACTGCAGCTAGTTTCAATTTGTTTGGTTGCCTGATTGAACTTGTGTAAGTAACGGAGTGGAACTCATTGATGTAGGTATTCTACCTGGCTGTGGTATCCTTGGCAGGTAGCTGATGGAAACTGGAAACTCGTTCAAGGTGTTGGGGATCAACGCTGAGTGATTCCCGTAAACTACACTCAAAACAATGCCTTACACTAATGAAGTCTCAGAAGAAAAGAAATAGCAATTTTGAGAGAAACTTTGAAATAATGAAACAGAGGGAATCTTTATTCACTTTCACCAATTATGCTTTCATTAGTAAGAGGAGAGCACATCTGGTTTGAGACAGATGGGAAAATTGGCTGAGGAGATTTTCTGCTGAAGGTTTTTTAAATTCTGTACTCTTCGAAACTGGAATCTGTGCTTCCCTTGGTCCTTTCATCTGTCCACGTGCATGAGACAACTAGTGAATCCATCTGAAACAGAGGAAGGTGTGGTGAAGCATGTCTGATCAAGGTTACCTTCCCTTCACAGTGATATGACTGTAAATCATAGGAGTAGATGTAGGCCATTTCAGTTCTTCAAGTCTGCTCGACCTTTCAGTGAGACCATGGCTGAAATGATAATCCTCAATTTCACTTTCCTGCCTTATCTACAGATTACAGATTAAAAATCTCTCTAAATTTGCCTTGAATATAAGACCATAAGACATAGGAGTGAAAATAAAGCCATTTAGCCCATCGAGTCCACTCTTCCATTTAATCATGGCTAATGGGCGTTTCAACTCCACTTGCCCACCCCTTCTAATCCTAAGGCTGTGCCCACAGGTCCTAGTCTCCCTGCCTAATGGAAACCACTTCCTAGCATCCACCCTTTAAGTTTCTATTAGATCTCCCCTCAACTAATAGAAACTCTAATCCATACAATCCCAGGATCCTCAGCCGTTTATTGTATATTGGGCCTACCATTCCAGGGATCATCCGTGTGAATCTCCACTGGACACGCTCCAGTGTCAGTATGTTCTTCCTGAGGTGTGGGATCCAAAACTGGACACAGTATTCTAAATGGGGCCTAACTAGAGCTTTATAAAGTCTCAGTAGCCCATTGCTGCCTTTATATTCCAACCTTCTTGAGATAAATGACAACATTACATTCGCTTTCTTAATCACAGACTCAAACCTGCAAGTTATCCTTTAGAGAATCCTGGACTAGCACTCCCAGATGCCTTTGTACTTTTTGGCTTTATGAATTTTCTCACCGTTTAGAAAACAGTCCATGCTTGTATTCTTTTTTCAAACTATATGACCTCACACTTGCTCACGTTGAATTTCATTAGCCATTTCCTCAACCACTCTCCTAAACTGTCTAAATTTTTCTGCAGCCTCCTCAGTACTACCTGCCTGTCCGCCTAACTTTGTATCATCAGTGAACTTTGCTAGAATATCCCCAGTCCCTTTCCAGATCATTAATATATAGAGTGAACCCTGCGGGACACCACTTGTCATCGGCTGCCATTCCAAAAAAGAACCTTTTATCCCAACTCTCTGCCTTCTGTCAGACAGCCAATCCTCAATCCATGCCAGTAGCTCACCTCAAACACCATAGGCCCTCACCTTACTCAGCAGCCTCCCATCAAGGCCTTTTGGAAGTCCAGATAGCAGCCACTGGGTTTCCTTGGTCTAACCTACTCGTTATGTCTTCAAAGAATTCTAACAGGTTTGTCAGCCACGACCTCCCCTTACTAAATCCATGTTGACATGTTCTAATCTGACCCATGCACTTCCAAGAATTTAGAATTCTCATCCTTGACGAAGGATTCTAGAATTTTACCAACAACCAAGGTTAGGCTAATCGGCCTATAATTTTCCATCCTTTGTCTTGATCCTTTCTTGAATGAGGGGGTTACAACAGCGGTTTTCCAATCATCTGGGACATTCCTTGAATCCAGTGACTTTTAAAAGATCACAACCAATGCTTCTGCTATTTCCTCAGCCACCTCACTCAGAACTCTGGGACGTGGACCATCGAATATAATTAAAAGGGCCCAGCCTTCGCAGTAAAGAGCTCCACTGAGTGAGAGAATTAATCCCTCCTCATCTCTGTCTTAAATGGGCAAACCCTTATCTGAGATTATGTCTGCTTGTCTTGAATACCCCCACAAGGGGAATCAAACTTTCCACATCATCCAGTAACCTGCAAATGCAAGTTAGCATGATGATTCAACCTAGAAGATTCGATGTAATAGCCCTGAACTGCCACTAGATATCTCCAGCATGTATAAAAAGTTGTTTACCCTTGGGGTATTTATTCCTGCAACAAAATAGCACCAACTAGTGGTTAGAAAAATGTTTGCACGGTTATTCAGGCAAAATCGACCTCAAGGGAAATGGGATTAGCTCCAATCTTTTGTACTGTCAGTTTTTACCCTCCGTTGAAAACCGGGGAGCTTCTCATACTTAACTTGGAAGTTATACCATGTATTTTGAAGGAGACACCATCGATATCTTTTCAGTCTGGCGAGAGAACTTTTTTTTTAATTTAAAAACTGCCTAAGATTGAGTTGCCTTTATATGCTATCTCTGAGTGCTTAAAATGGTAATTTTTAATGACCGACATAAAACCATACTCTCGGAGAGGCTGGTCTCGTGAAGCTATAGTTTTTTCTGAACATTCACTCAGACTGGCTGTACAGATGAGAGAGACAGACCCAGGTGACTTTGCACACAGACTAAGCAAGACCGAGTATGAATGCAGAGGAATAATGGCCTGCTATTTATAGGGCTTTTAACTGTTACTAATGTTTGATCTAGAAAACATTAATGAGAGAACGTTTAAGCTAGAGTGTGCTGCACTGCACTCTCTGCCGAGTGATCGTGATGTGCTGTGATCGTTAGCTCACTGTCGACCAACATTAATTACCCCTGTCGCATAGATTTTTTTTTCAATTTAAGAATTGAACACGAGCTGTCACTAAGGCACTCCTCATCCAGTCAGAATAGAGTCTTTGCCAGCACCTGTAGTTGAAAAGAGTTAGCAGCGCTGAAGATAAGCAACGATGTGGTTTTCACCCTCCGTTAGCGAGGGAGTAATTTGAATTCCAGCTCCTGTGATAGAATCAAACCTTTCTGCGTTTTGCTAACGCTGAGATGTCCTCCACACTGTCAAACCAATTCTAAGTTATCAAATTGGCAATGAGGCTCGGGAGCAGGGAGTACGTGAATTGCACGGTTCAGCATATCTGTCTCATGTTGGAACTGAACTACACAGGTGTGCAGAGTAGAAGGTGTTTGATTCTGCATTTGGGGATCTTTGTTAGTAACTCCCGGGGTGGTATTCGGTTCATTAGACCCTGAATAGGAACGAATTCTTCTAACTCCCTTCACCCCTCTGGAACAGAAAAAAAACACACACACTAACCTGATACAGAGCTTTTGACCAGGACATTTCAACACAAATGCCTTTATTCTAAAAACAGAATGATGTCCCACAGTAGAACTCAAAAGTTACAGTCTCCAACATCAAATTATCCCTTAAAACCTCTGCAATGAGGGAGGGCACATCTTGGAAAAATCCAAATGCTGATTATCAAATGCTCCAACTTGGTTTGACGAGATAGTCCCTTCTCTCTGGTTCTAAAATAACCTTTAGGAATGGGAGCATTTCATTTGGGCTGCATACCTAATGGGATTAAAAAGGTTATAAGCAGAGAACTGTTTTCCTAGACCAGCCTTGTGTGTCCTATTGCTTAGAAGATTAAGCTTAATTGAGATGTTTGATATGGTTAAAGGATTTGATCAGATAAATAAGAGAGAAAAAGATTGGCTGAGTCGAGAACCAAGAGGCAGAGTTTAAAATGAGACCTAGTTCATTCCTGGTTGGTGTGCCCGCACTGCCTCACTGTCTTAGCCCGGTGGAAATCCCCCACTTCCACAAAAGATAGCCGATGAGGTTGGATCCATTGATCATTTCAAAACTCAGATTGATGGGGTTTTGTTAGACGTGGACAATAAAGGGAATTTTCAATAGAATCGTGGGATGTGGCCGGTGTTAGCAAGATCACCATCCCTAATTTGCCCAATGGGGAGTACAGAGAACAGGATTAGGCAATGACATGCTGAGTGTATGATTCATCTCGCCTCCTCCAAATCTTTCCACTTAGTTTTTAATCATCCCTTTGATGACGATTGAGAGTATTCCGATTGGAAAGTAATTGGCACGATAGGGTTTGGGCTGCTTTTCATGTACGGCATGCACCTGGGTAAGTTGTTGGATATATGTCATGATTGCAGCTGTATTTGAACAGCTTGGCTAGAGCACAGCTAGCTCAGAAGCATGAATTCAGTGCCATTGAATGTGTTGGGACCTGTAGCCTTTACAAATGTGTTCTCCATTAACAGCCGAGCCAAAACTGCAACAGTTAGTGTGCTGAAGATACTCCCATGGCTGGTGGCTTGCTGTTATTTAGAGAGTTTGGGGATTTTGCAACAGTGAGCATGATGTGAAACTTGGAAGTGGAGGTATTCCTATATGTCTGCTGAACGTGTCCTTCTCACTGATTGATGGGAATTGTTATTGAAGAAATCTTGATGGGTGGTCAGTTTATAGATGGTACATAAAACAACCATGGTGAAGGTCATATATTTTAAGGACGTGGATGGAGTTAAGTTTGGCACTTTTCCAGGCAAATGGAGAGTATTCCATTGCACTCATGACATGTGCCTTGTAGAGGGTGGAAATGGAGACAGAGGTGAGCCACCTTGTGGTCTTCTATCCACAGTAGTGGAATGTCAGGAACAGTCTTAAAAAGACTGAATGGCCTATACTTGTTCCTATGATCCCAGGAGTCTTGCATTGCATAGGAGCAGATGTACACCACTCGGTCCCCCAAGCCTGCACCGCAATTCAGTAAGATCAGAACTGGTCTGATTACTTCACATTCTCACCCGACCCGATAATCTTTAACCGCCTCGCTCATCAAGAGTCTGACATTAAACATAGTGAATGACTTGGCCTTGAGTGCCTTTAAAGGAAGAGAATGCCAAAGACTGTCAACCCTCTGAGGAAACATTTCTCCTCACTTCTGTCATAAATGGGCGATCCACGTTATATTGAAACAGCAACCACTGTTGCAGTTCTAGATGCCCCCACAAGAGGAAATGTTGTTGGAGGTGTAACCCTTTGGATAAAATGTTAACCTAAGGTTTCAACCTCTTTGTTCTATTGGTTCTAATGGGCACTAAAAGATCTGTTGTACAACTTAAAGATGAGCAGTGAGCTCTGCCAATGTACTGGCAACATACCTCCCTTAGCCACTGCTATTCCTATGATGAGGTAATACATTATTGATTATGCACTATCTATGGATATATTAACGTCACTGCTCTCCAAAGAGATTAGTTGCATATGAATTGCCTTGAGGTATGTTTCATAGAATCCCGACAGTATGGAAGCAGGCCATTCAGTCCATTTGAGTCTACACCCATCCTCCGAACAGCATCCCACCCAGATTCACTCCTACCCAATCCCTGTAACTCTGCATTTTCCATGACTAATCTACTAAGCCTGCACATCCCTGAACACCGGGCAATTTAGCACGGTCAATCCACTTAACCTACACTTCTTTGCACATTGGGAGGAAGCTGGAGCATCCGGAGGAAACTCACGCAGACACACGGAAAATGTGCAAACTCCACATAAGCAGATGTCTGCGGGTGGAATTGAAACCCAGGTCCATGGTACTGTGAGGAAACAGTGCTAATCACTGAGCCACCATTTGAGTGAAATGTGAAGTGATTATTGAGTGTGCCTTTTGTTTGACATGGTCAGAGGTCTTGCGGAGGTTGGGCTGGAATCAGTGGGCGCGATATATCTTTGTCAGTTATAAAGTGACCAGGGGCTTTAGGGATTAACTGTTTGGAGCTCTGAGGATAAGTGATTTCAACAAAACCTGCCTGTTTGGAAACTTACATTAATGGGTCAGTTGCCTATTTTGCCCCTTCCTGTTTTCAAATTCTCCTCCATCTGCTCCTACCCCATCATTCAAAACCAATAACTGAGATTGATGTGTAAGTTTCTCAGAGAGGATTTCCTGTTGACAGGAATATTTTCAGTAGGCACCATTATGTAACAGCAGTTGCCTGCAATAACACATTACTTTTTTTACATCGCACTCCCTGAACATTTGCAGAGCTGAAGGTCAGAATCATTCAGCATTGTTCTTGTTTACCATTGATTAGTTCTCCAGTCTAGTGACTTGATGTGTGGCAGGGATTGGGCATACTGGGGGATGCAGCAGAGCAGAGCAGCCCAATCATTATTCTTTTAGAGGGATGTTTTCCATCGCATCTTTGAATGTTTCCTGTAACTGCTAATGCACAGAGTGCTTGTGCCAGAATATTTTTAGCTGTGCTCCTGCAGGCAGCATTTCCAGAGACAGTTCAAAGCCAACATTAATTGATTTCTGATGTACTTGCTTAGTTCTAAATTGTAGGGTTACATTATTCCACTGGGATGTGTACATTCCAGAATGCGTCCCGATTAGCTCAGGTTCCCCACTGCAGCAATTCCACACCCCACACAATCTTTGTCAATTTGTGAAAGCTATCAATTTAAATTCCGATCTTTGCAGTATTGTCATTCTTTTCACATTGAGCACATCTGGCAGTACAAGATGATGGACTTTTAAATGCTCCATTTTAAGTGCATCAATACACTTTAACAGCATTATCACAAAATAATACATTCTCCAGGATCAGATCAGCCACTGGAAATGTCCAGAATTTAAAGAGACATTATCTTATGAAGACATTAGCTTGCATGCATTGACAGAGATATGTCACATTGTTCATATGACTTTGCATGCAGTTTCAGAAGTGACATCTGTGCAGTGAAGGGAACAGCATGTAGATTAACCCAGTCCTTATTTTCAAGATCCTAACCTTGGCTCAGTGTGGATTCTTGTTTCTGAGGAAAGCGTTTGTGGAATACTCAGAAACAACTCATAATCTTGACAAAAAAAACTTGTGAATGGTGGAAATCTGAAACAGAAACAGAACTTGCTGGAGAAACTCAGCAGGTCTGACAGCATCTGTGGAGAGAAAGCAGAGTTAATGTTTTGAGTCCAGTGACCCTTTGATTTGATTTTATTGTTGTCACATGTACCCAAGTACAGTGAAAAGCTTTTTGTGTGCAGTACAGGCAGGTCATAGCATTCAAGGACATATAAATCGTTGAGTGTTTAGACAGTGAGGCATATAAGGTTTATGGCTGCACAGGAGGTGCACGAAAGCAAGATCAATGTGACATTTGATGTTGGAGAGGTTCATTCAGCAGTCTGATAACAACAGGGAAGAAGCTGGTCTTGGCCCTGTTGGTATGCATGTTTACACTTTTGTATCTTCTGCCCGGTGAAAGAGGTTGGAAGAGAGTATAACCGGGGTGGGAGGGCTCTTTGGCTGCCTTTCTGAGGCAGCGAGAAGTGCAGATGGAGTCAATGGATGGAAGGTTGGCTTCCATGATGGCCTGGGCTGTGTTCACACCTCTCTGCAGTTTCTTACAGTCCTGGGCAGAGCGGTTGCTGCACCAAGCCGTGATGTGCCCAGATAGAAATGCTTTCTATGGTGCATCTCTAAAAGTTGTCCTTACAGAGTCGTAGAAATGTACAGCATGGAAACAGACCCTTCAATTGACGCCGACCACATATCCCAACCCAATCTAGTCTCACCTGCCAGCACCTGGCCCATATCCCTCCAAACCCTTCCTATTCAGATACCCATCCAGATGCATTTTAAATGTTGCAATTGTACCAGCCTCCACCACTTCCTCTGGCAGCTCATTCCATATACGTACCACCCTCTACGTGAAAAAGTTGCCCCTCCGGTCTCTCTCATATCTTTCTGCTGGACTTCCCTACACCAGGGAAAAGACTTTGCCTATTTATCCTATCCATGCCTCTCATAATTTTGTAAACCTCTATAAGGTCACCCCTCAGCCTCCGACGCTCCAGGGAAAACAGCCTCTCCCTATAGCTCAAATCCTCCAACCCTGGCAACATCCTTGTAAATCTTTTCTGAACCCTTTCAAGTTTCACATCTTTCCAATAGGAAGGAGACCAGAATTGCATGCAATATTCCAACAGTGGTCTAACCAATGACCTGTACAGCCGCAACATGACCTCCCAACTCCTGTACTCAATACTCCCTGTACACCATGGGCGGAACGGTGGCACAGTGGTTAGCCCTGCTGCCTCACAGCGCCAGAGACCCGGGTTCAATTCCCGCCTCAGGCGACTGACTGTGTGGAATTTGCACGTTCTCCCCGTGTCTGCGTGGGTTTCCTCCGGGTGCTCCAGTTTCCTCCCACAGTCCAAAGATGTGCCGGTCAGGTGAACTGGCCATGCTAAAATTGCCCGTAGTGTTAGGTAAGGGGTAGATGTAGGGGTATGGGTGGGTTGCGCTTCGGCGGGGCGGTGTGGACTTGTTGGGCCGAAGGGCCTGTTTCCACACTGTAAGTAATCTAATCTAGTAATCTAATCTAATCTAATCTAATTGTACTCTGTTTCTGTTTTCTAACATACAATTGAAGCTGGTACTGAGCAGTCCTCCACTGGACATGCTGGCTTCCAGATAAGACATTAAACTGATAGCTATGTGGCATCCCGATCCTTTGGTTCATTGTAGCTTCTGAGATAAACTGGCTGCTGTTGTTTCCTACATTACAAGCAATAGGATGTCACTGGCTGTAAAAACATTGTGAAGTGCTAAATAAGTGCAAGTTCTTGCTTTAATCAGAGATGTTCTCTGGCCAGCCTGGTAGAATAAGCATATTTGTGATTTGCATGCTTCATTTTTTTCATCTTTATTCTTCTTTTAAATTGTTTGCAAAGAATTTAAGCAAATGTGAATCTGGATCGAGGTGTAACTAAACAACCAGGAAATCGCATGCGGAGATGAAGATTTCTACATAGATTAAAGAAAACAATCTCATGGAATGTTATTCCTGGATCAAGAATGAATCTGGATCATATACACTACTTAATCAAATTAAATGAAAAATACTGTGAAGTTAATACAGTTTATAGATAGCAGATGTAGAGAACCATTTATTTCAAATGTCAATTAATCAGAAGTGGTGAAGTGTTGTACTTCCTTTTGCTTGTGTTGGTTATTCTGGGCCTCTCTCTTAACACCAATGTCTGGCGATAAGACTTTGTCTGGGAAGCTAACCATAGTAATTCCTTTTCAGAGGGCTTGCTTGATGCTGAATCTTTCCAATGGAATCCGGGAAAGGTACAGTTTGGAGAATGTTACCAGATTGACAGGTTAGGCGAGCTGCTTCCTTTGCTTTCTGATGGGCTCACCTTCTGCAGTGCTAAGCATTCATTAAACTGAAATTAGTCATTACAGTCTCCAAATCGATGGAACAATTTTAGTTAGAAACAGGTTCTCCAAATACATCCCACACTTGTATGCAAGACAAGTAAAGACATGCCACCCAGCTATTAAAATTGGCGTTACGTTTCGGTGCCTATTTGTAGACACCATTAATTTTCTCTTCTGTTCAATGAACCTTGTGCCTGTTTTCCCCAGCTCTTTCTCCAAGGATCAAGTTTAATATTTAGCCCAGAATCTGGGCATTTAGTTTGTAGGTAACAAAGGCACAGGTGGGGTTTCAATAGTGGAGGAGTTAGACAGTGTTACTGAGCTTGGAAAAAGATGGTCTTGATGCTGGGCTATATCAGCATATCTCCTCAGAGGAGACCTGTTAAAACACCACTATGGCCAAATTTTTCACCACCCCACGTCCATTGGTGATCACATCTAGTTTCAGCTTCCCATGTGTATGCTGATACAGCCTAGCATCAAGATCATCTTTATTCAAGCTCGGTAAAGTTGTCCAACCCTTCTACTTCATCTGTGCCTTTGTTAACTGTAAACCGGATGCCTCCTAACTCTTCAATATCACTTCATCCCTGTATTTCTGACCTCCTGTACCTCCCTGGCTTAAGTAGCTTTACTATTGAGAGGCTTTATGCTCTGGAATTCTCACTCTAAACCTCTCTGCATCTCTCTCCTCCTTTACAATACCAGCATTTTTGGACTAAGTGTTTGGTCATCTGTCCGAACATTTACTTAGAGTTTGGTATGAAATATAGATTGATTACATTCCTTTGAGACATTTTGGATCATTTTACTGTACTAAAGAGGCTATATAAATGCACATTGTTGTTTCCAAGTATTGAGTCTTCATTCTGATGAGGGATCTTGTGCCACTTCATGAATAAATACAATATATATTTAAATTAGTGAAAACAGTTGCAAATTTAACTATAAAGTTCCAAAATTAGTTTACAAATTACTTTCCCAGTGTACCTCGGTTAGTATAACAAGGAAAGAATTTCTAATAATGCTCTTTTTAATGTAATAGTTGTGTGGGAATGTACTTTCTCCCCCTAAAATTAAATGGAAAGATAAATAGAGGGGAAGTGACATTTTGAAAATGAATCTCTATTACCTGACTTCCTCCTTCTCCTCTGCTGAATTGCACTGTATTTTCTTTGTTTTCATTGTCAGCTCTCATTCAAAATTAAATCCAACTTTATTAGCAACAATAATATACAAATGGAACAGGTTTAAAGCCTAAATTATGTCGTGCACATTTTATTAAAAAACCTCTGTCTTCCTCTCTGGCTTGTCTATAAAATCAATAGCCATCGCTTGGGAAAAATATCAAATTATCCTTCATGTTGGTTATTCTGCAATATGTGCTTTTTTTCTTCTTCAAAGGAAGGTCATGGGCTCTCCTCCAGTTTCCTGTATTCTTGCTGCTTTGAAGTCCTCACTCTGTTAAAACTCTGGTTAATCTTCAAGTGAATCTGGATTAAATTGTGGAGTTCCTTTATTTCCCCTTCCAGTTACAGTCCACAGGCTGGTTGCTCCAAAATTGGTGTCATCTAACTACTGCTTTCTGACTTACTTTGTTTATCACCTATTTGATCTTTGACTGTTCAGTACCCTGAGCTGTGTTCCATTACTGATTTTTCCCTGTAAATAAATGGTGTACTCCTTTAACCCCTGTCTCTAATGAAATGCTGAGTTAAGCCCATTTGTCTCTTATTATATGGTGTATGTAAAGACCCGTTGAGTTAAAGATCACTTTAGAACAGATTGATGCTATCTCCTTGTATCTATTTCAGGATAATTATTCCCAAATCAGGTTAGCATTTAAAGGCAAGATTGATAGAGGTACCAACATCACAAACAGCTAAGAGATTGGGTTAAGTTGGTGGTCAGAGGAGGTTTGGTAGTGACATGACTGCACTATAGAAATCACAGAGGAATCCAGCAGCAATAGGTTCTAGTCATATACAACACTGTCCCCAAATCACTGAAACTCAGTCTTTTTACATGGTCATTCAACATATGCAAATCAGTCTGCAATAATAACCCACAGAGAGGTTTTTTTTGGAACTTGATGAGTGTCATTTCTCCAGATGGTGTTGGCAGAAAACCGTCGAAAGCTTTTGACCCCCTGGTGGGTTAAGAATAATTATCATTAGGAAATAATGTGAAAATGAAGTTGAATGAAGGATGTGCAGGCTGCTATTGTGCATTAATCAACAAAATCATATGACATCTCTGCATTCAAATTTGTTCTATTTTCTTAAATCGGAAATGCTAATATACAGTGATTTGAAATTGAGGTGACTGGAAATGACCCA
The DNA here is from genome assembly GCF_047496795.1 of Chiloscyllium punctatum. Classification (NCBI taxonomy): domain Eukaryota; kingdom Metazoa; phylum Chordata; class Chondrichthyes; order Orectolobiformes; family Hemiscylliidae; genus Chiloscyllium; species Chiloscyllium punctatum. The sequence goes on along the minus strand of NC_092764.1, from coordinate 60,003,805 downwards.
CTGGGACTAGGAATTGGAGTTTGAACTAAGCTTGGCATTACCATCCATCATTATTTCAGATCCCAGTTGGAATAATTGGAAGCTAGGTTTTCCCACTGTAATAGCACAAATACTCTCCTGGTCCTCAAAACTTTGATTAGTCTGTGGGTTTGATGTTATTACAGGTTTATTTTACAGTATGTAAATCCATCAAACTGACTTACCACAATCACAGATGTTGCACCTTACTGTGAAGGTGAAGATCTTCAGTGTGATGAAGACCAAAGACATAGGTTCAGGTCACTCAGATTTTAACCACCTCCTTTATCTCCTGTGGCAAAAGAAAACATGAAGTGATGTTGGATGAGTAGTTAAATAATACTTACATTTTTCTTTTCATTCATTCAACGGTTGAGGGTGTGGCTGGTTAGACCAGCAATTATTGCTCATCCTTAATTGGCCATAAGGCAGGTAACAATCAATCACATTGTTGTGGACCTGGAGTCACATGTAGATCAGACCACTTAAGGACAGCAGATTTCCTTCCTGAGAAGGCATTGGTGACCCAGATGAATTTCAATGGCAATCAACATTGGTCACTTGGGCACCATTAGGGCAGTATGTTTTTTTTTCCGTTGTCATTGGACAATCAGTGGCATAGTGGTAAAGTATGAGGAAGTCTAGAGCTTAAATGGTCATCAGGAAAGCATTTCCTCGTGGTAATCCTTCTTCTCTCAAAGAAATTTTCACTAGTTTATCTAAGGAGCTGTCAGACAGGGCAAAGTTGTCTTTCTGGGTTTTAGGATGAGTTGGTTTGGACCATGTTGCTAATTCTGAGTAACTTGGTCACCCATTGCAGCATCCAAACTTGGGGCTCTTTGAACTGTTGAGAAATGTCAAACTGAGTGCAGTGGCCAAGTGGAAGACAGAGTTATAGTGTCATCTCGATGCAGTTTATGAACACTGGTGGCAGGGGGTAATCCAAAGTATGCAACCACTGTAAAATTGTAATTGTGGTGATGAGCATTTCTTTGGTTACTAACATTATCCTGAGTTCCATTAAATAACTGTCCCAATTTCATTCAGATGACATGTCCCCATCAAAGTTATGGGTGTCATAACAAAGAAAGAAAGATTTGCATTTATACAGCCCCATTCATCACCTCAGGAATAATTTGAAGCCTTTTTAGCCAATGACATACTTTTGAACTGTAGCCGTCACTGCAATGTAGGAAATTCAGGAACTAAATTGTGCACAGGAAGCCCCAACAAACATCATTGTAATCATATCTAATACTGTAATATGTTTTGTTGAATATTGGTTGAGGAATAAATGTTGTCCAGGACACACTAACATTTTTAATATCAAAATTATACCCCATTCATAAAAATATCTTTATCTGCATATGTAATCACTAAAGCAGTTTGGTTCTGTACAGTAGCATGTGCTGAAACAAACATTGGAGTTTGGCTTGACCTAACAAACATCCCCAAAGGCATTTCTTACTTGTACAAGACTGTATTTATATATATTTGAGGCATGGGCATGGTCCAATAAACTGAACTGACCCCCATTTAACTTCAGTAAAAAGACCTCACAATAGTCTTTTCCCCACTGCGCCTTGACTGCAGCTGCCCCAAACTTTAATCCATCCCTCAGTCCTGGATCTTGGAATGTGTCAGTCTGCAACACTTATTTGGGGTCAACCCCTTGTTCTGGAAGACCAACAAGATTCAGGAAGACCAAAGGGCATCTTGCACTGAGTTGGTGGTGTACAGGTGCGGTCGATGCTTGACTCTGTGTGCATCCCGGGGAGCAGACCTACGTGAATTTTTTTTATTGCAAAAGTATACTTTATTCTTGGAAGGAAATCTTTATGTACGTAGTTAATGAAGCCATACAGATCTCTACAGTCTTTACTGCTATCTCTATGTTCAAGTTAAAATATTGGCATTTAGCTGAGGCATCAGAAGGGTCTGATTACCAGATAGAACCCCATTATGCTTTGGTGAAAAGACCTTAAGAGGTGGTCTTTTCCCACTGTGCCTTCGCGGCAGTTGTCCCAAGCTTTAGTGCATCCCCCACACATAGTCCTAGATCTTGGAATGTGCCAGTCTGCAACACTCAGCCGGGGTCAACTCTTACACCTGGAAGACTAGTAAGTTTCAGGCAAACCAAAGAGCACCTTTCACCAAGTTGATGGTCCTCCAAGCACAGTTGATGTTTGTCGCGGTGTGCATCCCTCGGAACTGACCACAGAGCGCAGAGTCCCCTGTCATGGAGCTGCTCGGGACTAACCTCGACAAACACCACTGCATTCCTTTCCAGACTTCCTTTGCATAGGCATATTCCAGAAGGAGGTGTTTATCAGTCTCCTCCCCTCCACAGCCACTTCAAGCATTGCATAAAGTGACGCAGAGAGTCTGGGCATGTATGAAAGATCTCGGGCAGTGCCCTTCTCACCATCAGCCAAGCAATGTATTGGTGTTTGTAGGAGAGCTCTGGTGCTGAGGCATTCTGCCAAATGACCTTGATAGTTTACTCTGAACCACATGACAGGATCTGCCCTCTCCTTTTCCTGAAGGGTCTTGAGGATGCTATGTGCTGACCACTTTCTGTTGGACTTGTGGTCAAAATTGTTTTCCTTCACAAATTTCTCCACGAGGGTCAGGTGATATGGGACTTGGAGTGTTCCGCGGCAACAAGGCCATTCCCATCCTTCGTGACACTGGGGACAGGTAGAACCTCATTACGTAGTGACACTTGGTGTTTGCATACCGAGGGTCGATGCACAGCTTAATGCAGCTGCACATAAAGGTGGCCATCAGGGTGAAGGTAGCATTGGGTATGTTCTTCCCTCTTTTGTCCAGTTCTTCATACATAATGTCCCTTCAAACTTGGTCCTTCTTCATCCTCCCAAGGAAATGAAAGATGGCTCAGGTGACTAGAGCAGCGCAGTTTCGGGTATTAGGCCAGATCCATGCCACATGCAACAACATGGAGAGTACTTAAGACCCAATGACCAGGTTTTTCCCCACAGTGGAAGCGACCAGTGCTCCTAACTGCCTAGTCTCTACCTCACTTTTGTGACATGGTCCTCCCATGTTTTGGTGCATAGCCCTCCAAAACTTATTCAGTAAAAGTGCAATAATTAGTTAACATATGCACACCGCAACATAGAAGTATAAATGCTTATTCCTATAAATATCCACAAAATACAAACACAAACACATGTACTCTTCAAGCAAACAGGAACATATTGATTTCTCTGCCGCAATTGGTTTTCTGAGAAAATGGCCAACAGTTATTCTTGAAGGCAAAAGGATAAAGCATTGGATGTTCTGAACTCTGCTGTCATGTCCTTTCATGTGGTCATTGCTAATCATATCCTTGAAAATATCCTTGAAGTCTTGCAGACTCAGTTTGTTGAGGAAATACAATCTTCAGATGTTCTTTGATCACTCTCTTTCAAAAGTACAAAGAAGTTTCAACCCTGAACTGTGCAGGAAGTTTAATTCTCAGAAATGAGAGAAATCAGCAGGGCGGCTTGTCTCCAGCAAACTTTCCTCCAACCCTGAATGTGCTCAGCAGGCTTTCCTTTGACTTGGCTTGTCCTCAGCAGACTTTTCTCTAACTGACTGAACCAAACAAAACAAGAAGCTCTCCAAGCCAAATAGCGTTCCATACAGCCCAGCAGCAGGCAGTACAGCAAAGCCAGCAGTTCTGACCAGGCATGTGATTTCTAGGAAACCTGGTTTTAAAAAAAAAACTCTACTGTCCGCAGTGAATATTCAATGACCTCGAAGCTCTCCAGGTATGTCCACCAAACTTAAAATAAATTCCTTTCTCAACTGGGCAACAGGAGACCGAGAGCAGTAGTGGAAGGGAGCTTCTCAAAAATGCGGACCTGTGATCAGCAGTGCCCAACAGGGATACATGCTGTGATATACATAAATGATTTGGAGGAAGGTGTAGGTTGCTCCATTAGCAAGTTTGTAGATGACGCTAAGATTGCAGATAGTGAAGGGGACTGTAAGAGAATACAGCAGAATAGAGATAGATTGGAGTGTTGGGCAGAGAAATGGCAGATGGAGTTCAATAGCGATGGAAACAAATGCGAGGTGATGCATTTTGGAAGATGCAATTCCAGAGCGAACTATTACAGTAAAGGAAAAGTCCTTGGGAAATTTGATGTACGGAGAGATCTGGGTGTTCAAGTCCATTGTTCTCTGAAGGTGGCAATGCAGGTCAGTAGAGTGTCAAGAAGACATATGGCATACTTTCCTTCATTGGATAGGTTATTGAGTACAAGAGTCGGCAGGTCATCTTACAATTGTATAAGACTTTGGTTCTGCCACATTTGGAATACTGCATATAGTTCTAGTCGCCACATTACCAAAAGGATGTGGATGCTTTGGAGAGAGTGCAGAGGAGGTTTACCAGGATGTTGTCCTGGTATGGAGGGTGCTAGCTATGAGGAGAGGTTGAGTAGATTAGGATTATTTTCATTGGAAAGAAGGCGTTTGAGGGGGACCTGATTTGAGGCCTACAAAATCATGAGAGGTGTAGACCGAGTGGATAGCGAGAAACATTTCCACAGAGTGGAGGACTCAATTACTAGGGGTCATGAGTTCAAAGTGAGAGGGGAAAAGCTTAGGGGAGATATATGTGGGAAGTTCTTTACACTGAGGGTGGTGGGTGCCTGGAAAGCGTTGTTAGCAGAGGTGGTAGAAGCGAGAATGATAGCATCATTTAAGACATATCTGGACAGATACATGAATGGGCAGGGAGCAAAGGGATACAGATCCTGAGAAAATAGGTGACAGGGTTAGATAGAGGATCTGGATCAGCGCAGGCTTGGAGGGCCAAGGAGTCTGTTCCTGTGCTGTAATGTTCTTTGTTCTTGAACTCTGTTCCACCCTCAAAAACCAACTTGAATAAAACTAGGTATGCAATCCTGGAAGTAACTAAATTCAACTGTTCTCGTGGGGAAGTTTAGTTGGAGGAAGAAAGGTAATATATAATGTTACATTCTTTGTACTCAGGTACGTTACAAAATTGGATGTGGGGCAAACCATTTGTCATGAGCCCCTTGTGTAGAAGTCCATGGGCAGTTTTCAAAAAGAAACAGTCTTTCTTTAAAAAGAGTGTTGTTCAACTGAGTTTCTGAACTACTGAACAATGTGTACTGCACATAAATATGGAAAGCAGGAAATCAGTTGCAACACAGGTAAGAGGAGTGCAGTACCAAAGCCAACGTCTTGGAATGTGTCCATGAATTCTTTTAAGGTTGAGCATGTGATTTTACTGAAAATACATAAAAGTAAAGGGTGAAAAATTAGTAAATGGAAATAAATACCTGATATTCACCTTTCCTCCCTTCCCCCCCACCCCTCCACAGCCTGTGTGAATTAGCCTTAATATATTGTTCCTTTTCATTTCTGTGGTAAACTGTGACATACTTGCCAAAGTGGCTACTATTTGGAATCTGTATATATATATGTGTGTGTGTGTGTGTGTACATGCACCATCTGTTTCCTATTTAGGCAGCCTTTTAGTTTCTGAGTACTGAAAACGAGAGCGGATTATGTGAATGGAAACCAAACTCCTTTTTGTGATATTTATCTAGCTGCATCATACACTCATTCCAGCAGAGGATGGGGGGGAGGAATGGGGATTGAGGCTAGATAGCCCAGTCACACGCAAGGCTTCGTGAGATAAGTGAATAGCTGGCAGATGTCTTGGCGCCGTGAGGCAGGATGACAGACGTATGGCAGGAAGAAGCAGGAAACCAGACCTGTTAAGTGCTTTGGATTAAAATGCAAAAGGGTCCCCGGTCTTGGTCAAAACAATCTGTCAGTTCCCAGGGTAATACGCTGTGATTAACTTTACTTGTATCGATCATTGCAGTGGGAAGATTGGGTCTGTGGCCAGGTATGAACCATCCAATCTTTTTCAAGTTTGGTTGTGGGAATTTTTATTTTCCATCCAATAAACTCCTAAGTGAACAATGCTAAGTTTTACACTGTGATCTAATAGCTGCAGTGTGTTTTGCAACTAGATTTGAAATGACGTGTATTGTCCATTTTAATGTGGAGCATCCTGCATGCTTTGCTTCAATCAATGACTGGCCCTTGTGGAATTGAGCTTTTACTTAAATAAGCTTTGAGCAACTGATCTAACCTCATCCTTTTATTTTGGTTTAAATTGCTAGAGATCATGGCAACTAGAAAACCAACCAAAGGAAGAAGAAAACACTTGGGTTTATGATGTTTGTGAACATTCTGGAACAGCGAAATTGTCCATAGTGTTCAGGGATGTGTAGGTTAGGTGTATTAAATGTAGAATAATATGGTAGGGGAATGGGTCTCGATGGGTTTCTCTTTTGGAGGGTAGTTGTGGAGTTGTTGGGCCAAATGGCCTGTTTTCTCACTAGGGATTCCATGATTCTATGATAAATCCTGAAATGATTTATAATCAATGAAGTATGTTTATTGAAGTGTAGTCATCAATGTAAAATAGGAAAACACATCGGTCAATTTGCACACAGCAGGCTCCCACAATCACCAATATCATAATGAGCAGATAATCTATTTCAGCATTGCTCTTGGAAGGCTAATATTGGCCAAGATACTGGGGATAACTCCATTAGTGCCATTTTATGTTTACATCTGCTAGAGAAGACAGTCTGGATGTCCAGCTTAGTGTCTCACTTGAAAAATACCATCTGCAAGTCGTGCAGCACTTCTTTAATGTGACTGAGCCCACAGCCTCTGCCTCAGTGTGTGTTCCCATTGAGACACAATTAACAGCTAACATACCCTCAGCCATTTGATTTGATTTATTACTGTCACGTGTACTGAGGTATGGTGAAAAATGGTGTCTTATGTGCTTTACAGGCAGATTGTACTGTACGAGTGCATCAGAGTAAGAGAGCGCAAGACACAGTGTTCGAGCTGCTGAAAAGCTGCAGAAAGAGAGATCAACATTAACTTTAAAGAGGTCCATTCAAAACTTTGCTAACAGTGGGGAAGAAGTTGTTCTTGCATCTGTTAGTACGTGTATACAAACATTTATATCTACCTTCCAACGGAAGAGGGTGGGAGAGAGAATATCCGGGATGGGAGAAGTCTTTGATTATGTTGGCTGCTTTCCTGAGGCAGAGGGAAGTATAGATGGCGTCGATGGATGGGAGGTTGGTTTGTCTAATGGACTGGGCTGTATTCACAACTCTGTAGTTTCTTTTAGTCTTGGGCAGAGCAGTTGCTATAGCTGTGATACATCCAGATAGGGACAGATGAGTCATTGCTTCAGGGTTTAGCTAAAAGGGGGACAAATCATTTTAAAAGAAGTTGAATTGATGTTTACTGTATATACAATATGGCTGAGTATTGCAGCAATATTGCAGTGAATTCTCACCTGGATGTTAAGTTGAGATGGTAGATCATTTGCCCGTTTTGCTCACAAAAAAAAGTGTGCCAGTACAACACACAATAAAGAGGGCTAATGAAATGCTAACCTCTAGAGCGAGAGGAATTGAATGTAAAAGGAAGGATGTAATGCTTTGTTACACAGGTGGGACCACATCTCAAATACTGTGTGTGGTGTTTCTATTTAAGTGAAGATTTAAATGCATTGGATGAGGTTTATGAGATTGATATCTGAAATGAGGATGTTGTCTTCGAGGAAGGTTGGACAGGTTTAGACTTGTTTCCATTGGAATTCAGAAGAGTGAGGCCTGATCTATTCTGAATCAAATTGTGCACAGAAATCTAATGTTATCTGCTAGATGGAAATGTGGCATTTGAAACGCAAACAAATCTGTTGTGATCTTATTGAGTGGCGGAATAGGCTTGAGGTGCTGAAATACTTACTTCGGCTCCTGATATGTATCTTCGCATCTATAGAAAACTGCTGCTGTTATTACTATTGTTTCTAAATCTGAAACGAAGAACTGGTAGTTAGTCTTGGCTTTTAGGGAGCTTTGAAGTACTGAGAGTACAGTGAAAGAAGACTAGTGAAGCCAAATCTCAAAACCTCACTCTTATGGTTTTGTTATGAGCGACAGTCACTTGGCGGGCTGGGGGGAGTGGAGGTTGGTATCTAGTGGAAGGATGGATGGGTTGAGGGACAATAGGAAGATAAAAATGTTAAAACTCATTAGTCTGCCACCAGTTCATGTGATTCTGATTTTCTGCAAGGCAGAGGAGGGACTGGCAGGCAGCCAATTGGCTTTTGGATGTCACTGCAATCAGTTTTAACTGGAGTTTTAATTCTAATGCATGGAGATCCTGGCAGGAGAAGGTAAATATCTTCTTCAAGCATTGCTTGTGGGCCAAGAGGAGCAGGATCATTCGCCCTGTCCCAACAAGCTCATCACCACCTGAACTAGATCCCACAATTCGACTGATTCCCTACCCACTGTGATGTCTAACCCTCCCTGGCAACATCCAAAACGTTTCCCACTCTTCTTCCACCACAATCCACCCACCCAAATGACAATCTGATTATAGAGTGGTCAGTGACTGTTGTCTTTTGTCTCAGATTTTATTTATTTAATTAAATTCAAATTTCACTGTTGCTGTGCTGGGATTTGGCCCCGTTTCAGGATCATTCGGTCATCCCTCAGGATTACTAGTCCAGTAACATAAAGGATTATAGAGGCGTAAGAATTGATATTCATTGAGTCAAATGATGAAGAGTAATGGTCATGAAGCTGGACCCAGCCCGTTTGAGACAGCGAATGCTAACCCATTATGATGTGATGGATTGGCACTGCTCTTTTGCTTAACAGTGGCGAGTCATCACTCAAACACTGGCACAAAGCAGCTACTTTGAAATATTGCAAATTCAGGAAAAAAAAAGTCACTTTATTGTTTGACTTCAGATGGTTTACTCAGTAAAATTTCCACACACACAGCTTTTTATTGCAGATCTGCATAACCGAGTCGTTGAATGTTTTCCAAGCTACATAGCTGTTCAAAGTGAGAAACGCAGAGGAGGGAACTTCCTGGATGCTTCAAAAGGAAGTTCCTTTAGTACTGGCTTGGGATGTAATTTTAATGTTTAAAGTAATTACAGCATCGGAGCTATATATTAAACATATAAATGCATTGCAAAGGAAACGAAAGTACTTTCTTCCCCCATCGTCATAAGGCAACAAATTAGTTGATAACCATAATGGGAACCACTAAAGATTGCTAAGGTTCTGGATTTCATTTCTATTTCTGATCCATGGTTTATTCTACTCGGACACCTGGAGAATGGTTGTTACTATTTCTGGAAGTGAGGGCAGAGACAAACTTCATTCATGAGTAACGTTAACATCAAACCTCCCACTTAACAATCCTGTAGGACTTTGGGAAACATTTAGGAGTCTCAATTTAGTACCTTCTCAATGTGCTTTACATGATTAAAATTAGCTTTCCCTTAGATCATGCAATTCCTAACAACAGACCTCGATTTCTGTTGCTGAAAATTTGTCACCTGCTTGTATCACCATTTACTATTATATCCTCTCATCAACATTTCCCACTCAGTTTTGCTTTCTCAAGCATCATTTTATTTTTAACCATTCATTTCTGGGATATGGGTGTTGCTGGCAATACCATTCCATTCCTAATTGTCCTTGAGAAGGTTGGTTCTTGCATACAACCAAGTGGCTCCAAGAACCTTCTCTTAAGGGTCAACCCCAATGCTATAAGCCTGGAGTCACTTGCAGACCAGACCAGGTAAAGGTGACAACTTGCCTTCACTTGAAGAACAGCAGTGATACCAATTTTTGTATTCATCCATTATTTTTATGATTGCTGTTACTGGGTCTAGTTTATTATTGCAAGCTTACTAACTAATTAAACGTACACTTGCTGACTCCCATGGTGTAATATGATGACAGTGGCAGCTTTAGCCATTAGATGGCTTTGCATAACAAGTTTTTGAAGTCTGCTTTCTAAATTAATCAATCATCATTCTCTTTATTGAAAATCAAATAATCTCGAAAAGCCCACAGACAATGCCCATGCAATTTATAGGAATATGTTTAACACAATAATTTTTTAAAAAGCAGGAGCAGGCCATTTGAATCTTTTGAGCCTGATCCATTGCTTAATCAAATCATGGACCTCTAACTTCACACACAACCCCTTATCCATTAACCCTCATTGCATCTAAAAAACCTATCGACCTCTGTTTAGAATTTACTCAAAAACTGGCATCCTCAGCTCTCTGGAGTAGAGGATTCCAAAGACACACAAGCCACTGTGTGAAGAAATTTCCCCTCATCTTAATCCTGAGACAGTAAGCTTGTGTCCAAGACACTCCAGCCAGGAAAGAACTCCTCAACATCTAGTCTGTTGAGTCCTGTAAGAATTTTATGTGTCAGTGAGACTTTTTTCATTCTTCCAAATTCCAGGAAATGTTGAGCCAGTCTATTCTCCTCAGAACAATGTGGTCAGCCCATTGACCAGCTTTATGAACTTTCATTGTACTGCCTGTAGGGGAAATACATATGCACCCTTTAGATAGGGTGATGAAAACTGGACATGGTCCTCTTGCCAAGTTTCTGTGTAATTGTAGAAAGACATTCCCTTGCACTCCAATCCCTTTGTAATGCAAACTACTGTGCTTGCTGTGGTTTAATTGTAAGATTTTTGTTACATGGACAAGAATGCCCATGTTCCTCTGAATGCAAACATTTCTCAGTCTCTCACAATAATGTTCTGTTTTTTAAATATTCCCCTACAGTGGATAATTTTGCAGTTTATTCTTCCTGCCATGTTCTTGCCCACTGCTCTCTCAACTTGGCAATGACTCTTTGGCATTTTGATATGTGGCCACTGAATGTCACTAGCACAATTAGGAATCATGGAATAATGTATTTGTTTGTTAAAGTAACTCCCTCTCATTTTCCTCCTACCTCGTTTAGGCAAAAGTGAGGACTGCAGATGTTAAGAGATTAGAGTCAAGAGTGTGGTGCTGGAAAAGCACAGCAGGTCAGGCAGGATCTGAGGAGCAGGAGTGTCGATATTTCAGACAAAAGCCCTTATCCTCAATGGCCAGTGGTGTTTTTTGCTTTTTGGGAAACAGAAGGGAAGTTATTCGCTGCAGTATTTCTAGTCTCTGACCTGCCCTGGTACCCACCATATTTATATGCCAAGTCCAGTTAAGTTTCTGGGCAAGGGTAAACCCCAGGGTGTTGATTGTTGATGGGGATTCAGAACAGTTGAATACCAAGGGACGATCTCTTGTTGGAGATGGCCATTGCCTGGTACTTAGAACTGTTACTTGTCACTTGTCAGCCCAAACTTGAGATTTTCCAGGTCTTGCTGTGTTTGTACATCAACATTTGAGGAGTCATGAATGGTGCTGACCATTGTGGAATCGCAGTAAATCTCTCTCCCTTTGATGGTAGGAAGGTCACTGATGTGCTGAAGACGATTGGGTATAGGATACTACCCTGAGAAGTTGTCTTGACACTGATATGATTGACCTCCAACAACTGTGACCACCCTTCTATGAGACAAGTGTGACTTCAACCAGCAGAGGGTTCTCTTCCTGATTCACATTGATTCCAGTTTTATGTCATTCCTTGATGCCATTTTTGGTCAAATGCTGCCTTACTCTCACCTCACCTCTTTTGTCCATGGCTAGTTAAATTTAATTCAGCTCTTTTGTCCATGGTCCAAAGTGGCAATGGAACCCAAAGTGAGAGTCATTGACAAGCTGATTCCTTTGCAAGTGCTGCTTGGTAATACTGTTGACAAATCCTTTCATCACTTTGCTGATGGGGTGCTAATTGTCCTACTGTTTGTGCACAGGACATACCTGGGAAATTTCCCTCATGACTCAATAGAATCAAGTGTTGTAGCTGTATGGAAGCAGTTGAATGCAAACTTAGTCATGTCTCTTACACTGATGTGTTGGCCTCCCCCAGCATCGATAATGGGGATATTTGTGGAGCCAACTCGCCTCACAAGTCGATTAATTATTCATCTTGATTCATAACTGGTTGAGGCAGTACTGCAGAGCTTAGACTGTTAGACATGGTTGAGCAAACACATGACCATCATATACACTGCTTCCACTAGATTGAAATGAGATCAGATTGACATTTCATTTCTGTGTCTAGTACTGCCTCTGGCAAGTCTTGGTGCACTCTTCCTTAAACCAGGGTTGATCTCTGGTTTGATGATACTGGCAGATTTAGGGGTCTGTCAGGGCATGAGGTTATAGACAGCAATTAAGTACAATGCAGTGCCTCATGGATGCCCAGTTTTGAGTTGCTAGGTTTGTTTGAAATCTGTCCCATTTAGCACGGTAATATTGTCATGCATCACAATGGACAGTCTCCTCAATGTAAGAACAGAATTCTTTTCTCCACAAGATCTGTGGTGGTTCCTCCTACGGATACTGTCATTGACAAATGAAAGTGTGATTGGTGAGGGCAGGATCAAGTAGATTGTTTCCTGTTATTGGTTCACTCAGCATTTTCTGTAGATCTAATCAGCACAATAGCTCAGTGGTTAGCCAGGGATCTGGGTTCAATTCCAGCCTTGAGCGATGTCTGTGTGGAGTTTGCACATTCTCCCCGTGTCTGCGTGGATTTCCTCCAGGTGCTCCGGTTTTCTCCCATACTCCAAAGATGTGCAGCTCAGGCGAATTGACCAGGCTAAATTGCCCATAGTATAGGTTAGGTGCATTAGTCAGGGGTAAATGTAGGGTAGGGGAATGGGTCAGGGTGGGTTACTCTTCTGGGGGTCGGTACGGACTTGTTGGGCCGAAAGGCCTGTTTCCACACTGTAGGGATTCTATGATTATAGTCTAGCAGCTATGTATTTTGGGAATTGGCTAGTAGCGGTACTGTCAGTCTTAGTGATGGACATTGAAGTCCTTTTTGCTTCCTCCAAGCAGTGTTTAACATGAGATGATTCAACTACTATTGAGGAAGTAGGGTAGGTGTAATCAAAGAACAAGAACAAAGAAAGTTTACAGCCCAGGTACAGGCCCTTCGACCCTCCAAGCCTAAGCCGATCCAAATCCACCATCTAAACCTGTCTCCCAATTCCTAAGCATCTGTATCCCTCTGCTCCCCACCTATTCATGCATCTGTCCAGACGCATCTTAAATGAATCTACCGTGCCGGCCTCCACCACCCCTGCTGGCAACATATTCTAGACACCCGCCACCCTCTGTGTAAAGTACTTGCCACGTGAATCCCCCTTAAGCGTTTCACCTCTCACCTTGAAAGCGTGATCTCTCGTTATTGAATCCTTCACCCCGGGAAAAAGCTTGTCTCTATCTACCCTGACGATGCCCTTCATTATTTTGAAAACCTCAATCAGGTCCCCCCTCAATCTCCTTTTTTTCTAATGAAAACAAACCTAACCTACTCAATCTCTCTTCATAGCGAGCACCTTCCGTACCAGCTAACATCCTCATAAACCTTCTCTGCACCCTCTCCAAAGCGTCCACATCCTTTTGGTAATGTGGTGACCTGAACTGTACACAATATTCTAAATGCAGCCAAACTAATGTCTTGTACAATTTTAACATGACCTGCCAGTTCTTATACTCAATACCCCGTCTGATAAAGGCAAGCATACCATTTGCCTTCTTGACCACTGTATCCACCTGTGCAGCAACCTTCAGGGTACAATGGACCTGCACTCCCAAATCTCTCTGCTCATCAACCTTTCCCAAGGCTCTTCCATTCACTCTATAATTTACTCTAGAATTCAACTTGCCTAAATGTATCACCTCACATTGGATTGAACTCCACCTGCCATTTCTCCGCCCAACTCTCCAGTCTGTCTATATTCTCCTGTATTCTCTGACAGTCCTTCATGCTTTCTGCTACTCCACCAATCTCAGTGTCATCTGTAAATTTGCTGATCATACCAACAGTGCCCTCTTCCAGATCATTTATGTATATCACAAACAACAGTGGCCCCAGCACTGACCCGTGTGGGACACCACTGGTCACCTTTTCTCCATTTCAAGAAACTCCCTTCAACTACTACTCTCTGTCCCCTGTTGCTCAACCAGTTCCTTATCCAACTAGCTAGAACACCCTGCACACTATGTGACTTCACTTCCTCTATTAGTTTACCATGGGGAACCTTATCAAACGTCTTACTAAAGTCCATGTATATGACACCTACAGCCCTTCCTTCACCTATCAACTTGGTCACTTCCTCAAAGAACTCTATTAAGTTGGTAAGGCACAATCTCCCCCACACAAAACCATGTTGCCTATCACTGATCAGCCCATTCTTTTCTAAATATAAGTAGATCCTATCCCTCAGTACCTTCTCCAGCAAATTTCCCACCACCGACGTTAGGCTCACTGGTCTATAGTTACCCAGAATATCCCTACTACCCTTCTTGTACAGGGGTACAACATGAGCAACCTTCCAGTCCTCTGGCACCTCACCTGTGTTTAAGGATGCCACAAAGATATCTGTCGGGGCCCCAGCTATTCCCTCTCTCACCTCCCTCAGCAACCTGGGATAGATCCCATCCAGGCCTGGGGATTTGTCTACCTTAATAGCCTCTAGCATACCCAACACATCTTCCCTACATATGCAATGTGATCCAGATTAATCAAACTTCCATCTGTAATCTCAATCAGTGGGAGGTTATTTCTCCCAAATTTGATGCGATGTTATAATGTTTCATGGGTCAGAAGCTAATGTTGAGGGCTCCCAGGGAAACTCTTTCCTGATGGTGTTGTCACTACTGGTGGGTCAGGGCATACCCAGGGTTGGTGACAGTGACATCTAGGAGCTTGACTGTCTGTAAGATGTGACTCCATGAGTACGACTATGTGTCAATCTGCTGCTTGATTCCACTGATGTTGGTGAAAGGGGTCTTTGCAGACAATGGTAGAGGGTCACAGGCCTAGGTTTGGTGTTGCCATTTCCTATACCAGGATGGCCCATCATTTTTCTATTCCTATTTTTTGTAGTGGTTAGATACAGCTGTGGCTTGCCATGTCATTTCAGAGAACTTTGAAGAGTATTTGGTGTGTCTGGAGTGTCACGGAGGCAAGGTAAAGATGATTTCCTTCCCTACTGACAATCAGACAGCCAAGTTAAATGGTCGCCATTAGACTTAGCTTTTAATTCCAGAATTTATTGAATTCCTATTCCACCATTCGTCATAGAATTTGCCCCCATGTCCCTAGAAATATTAGTTTGCGGCTGTGTTGCTAGTCCAGTGACATTACCACTATTTCGCAGCCTCCTCTTAGTCTATCTATGTGTCACCTTCCACATATTAGACTAGACTTGCACGATATTTGACTGTAAGTGTTATTCGTGTGAAATATTACGAGAAGAGGAAGTGGGAAAAACTGGAACAAGACTAAAATTACACTGTACGAGAAAGGGAAGAATGATCAATAAGGTGAGGCAGGCAACCATCCATCCAGAGCTGTGGGAAAGGGAGGAAGCTCGGAGTTGTCTTGCTCTGTATATCTGTGCAGCCCCTTTGCAATGACGCAATTCTTCATTACTCACCGTGGGATTAGCAAATCAAGCTTGGCACAGTGGAATATTTCTCACGCGGGCTAAACTTTGTTCCAACCCGGTAACATTTTCAACATCAGCGATTTGAGATTATTCGTCAGATGTTTCCTGTAACCTTTGCAGTCACCCTCTCCTGAGAATATGTCTTGCTGTTTGCCGTTCAATGGGTCGCGCCAGTTGGCGTAGTGTCCATTCGGACCCACATTCTGGTTCAAACCCACCTTTAATAAATCTGAGGGTGGGACCTGCAAGATGAGAACTGTGGTCAGGGTACTACCGCGCGAGAAAGCAGCAAAAAAACGAATAACCAAATGTGTATTGTGCCCTGCTTTGAACGTGAAAGCTTCACATTTTCTGACTCCAGTTTCCAGTTGGACGCTGGATTGTTTTGAAAGCTGCAGCGCTGGTCTGGGATTTGTAACCTGATTCACGTGCTAGGTGCCCAGGGGAGTTACTGGGCAGGTATTATAAAGAGGCTGTTGGCCTTTGAAGGATTTCTTTTTGAACATATGCGGCACATTTTAGCGAGCTCGAGAGCTGTTCACACGTGAAGCAATATCTCTGGAGGGTTCCAGTTTCAGGTTAGTTAGAGACTGCTGGCAGAACCGTCAGAAGCTCTGCGGGCGGCAGCAGCAGCAGCCTTCCAAAGTGTTCCCCCTGATGGAGCCTTTGCAAAATAGCCTGAGTGGCGGAGAGAAACTGATAGCCTGGACCACCACCAGTATGACATTAATCATAGAGCTTTTAGCGCTGACTAAAATTGGCATGTAAGAAATCAATAACAGACCTATCGTTTCATCAGAACATAACTGCCCAGAATCTAAATAGATGATACGCGGTTAATAATTGATGAGCGGCAGGGTCAGCAGTTTTCATTTCTTCCACAAAGTACTTTCGCAGTAAAAACATTTAAAATTGGCCGAGAGTTCAATTATACTTTTTTTTCCCTTTTCTTCCCCCTGTGCGACTGTTCAATGTAAGCAATCTAGAGCCCGGCCAAGATCCCAGCTCCAGCCAGTTCTGCTATCAATAGGGTTTGGTTTCGACACTTCATCTTATGTGTTCATGCACTGCTTCCCTTAAATGTGTGTACACCTCACACATGGGAACCTCACACATGGGAAGCACTTCTCGGAGTAACTTGAAAAATGTAACTCAGCCTGCACTTGTCCATTCATGTTGATGTACACCCAATCTTGCCCACAAACATATATGAGACCTAACTCTCTCGCCACACACATTTGTACATTTGATACACCCCTGTCCACCATCACCATTATAGTTTTCTAGCAGGACTGTGACTATCCTGAGAAAAATCAAGAAATTTGATAAGGTTATAAGATGCCTGCACTGTGGGACAGCTGTCCACTCCAGGGCCACCTTGCACTCCAGCCATGGATACGGTGAAGAGCCTGAGTGACCACGATTTCACGCAGAGGATGCAGTGTATATGGAACGAGCTGCCAGAGGAAGTGGCGGAGGCTGTTACAATTACAGCTTTTAAAAGACATCTGGATGGGGACATGAATAGGAAAGGTTTGGAGGGATATGGGCCAAATGCTAGCAAATGGAATTGGATAAGTGTTAAGATATCTGGTTGACATAGAGGAATTGGACGGAAGGGCCTGTTTCTGTACTGTACATCTCTATGACTGTGTGATCTGTAGGAAGTATTTCATTGTCTCAACTGTTCAAGGAGTTTTTGTTTTAAAGAATTAGAAAGGAACAAATATTTGTTCCTATTATTCTGTATTAAAGCTGAATCGTTTTTAAGGTAGGGTGGTTTTATGAAAGGATTCCTGGGACACCGAAAATGCAGTATTTTGCATCCCATCCTTTGCTAATGATGTTCCTAAATATACGGAGAAGTACAGGAGCATTGTGCAGTCGGATGGAGAGGGTGCCTAGTTTTGATGAGTAGCGTGTGGTATATTAAAGCAGAAACACCAAGCTTTCGGGATGGGTTAGCTTTCTCAATACTAAACACTTAGTATTGCCCGATCACCTCCATTTGTACACTCTCACATGCATCCGTGCCTGTGTCACGTGTCGCCGTCTGTCTGACACGTTTGTTTTCTGTCTCCAGAACAATCTTTCCTGTCGCTGCTCTAGCATTAGACAGGATACTCGGCAAAGGAAACCACCAGGTGTTGCTTAGCAACAAAACAGTGATAGGCTGCAGCAACAGAAGTTCATTTCCGAAGTTATCTCCTTCCAATTATTTTAGACATTCCAGCACACTCTGGTATATTTGTGATTACTGATTCAGCGAATTATTCATTTGGTATCTCCTCATTTTGACGATTACTGATGGATGTTAGGAAATCGATATTGTTCCTTTTGGCTTGTAAGCCAAATAAATAATGGCTATCTGGGAAGCAGTAAGCCTGAAATTCAAATTGTTACAGAGAATCAATGTGGCCTCTTAAAGTAATGGGAAAGGAAACCCATAGATGTTAAAGGGCCTGTTGTCTATAAAGGGCATGTTCTGTTCACACAGGTACCTGACAATGGATACTAACCTTATTATCTTATTGTCAGGCAAATAAGAGTGTTCTAGGCTTGTCATTCATTGACTTCCTATCCAAAAATGACTTTATCCTGCTTTTTTTTCCTATCATTTGGAAATCTCAGGAATTTGTTTAGATTAATGTAACAATACAAAAGATAGAAGCAGGAAGGGAAGCAGGAAACTGTTCCATCATTCAGTATGATAACATTTCATTGTCAATGTTGACTGTACTTTCCTGTCTGATGTCCATGTGCTTGAATCTCCTGAAGTCGGAAAATCTATCAGTCTCAACTCTGAGCATCCACAGCTCTCTTTTATAGAGAATTCCAAAGATTCACTACCTCTTGAGCAAAGAAATTTCTCCCCATCTCAGTCCCAATTGGCTGACCCTCCCCCTGCCATACCTGGAGACTGTAATCTCTAGTTTTAACCTCTCCATGAGAGAGAACCAACCACTCAGCGGCTACCCAGTTAACCCCTCTCTGAATCTAATGCAGTTCAATGAGATCACTCCTAAGCCCATAAAGATATAGGCCCATTCTACACAAACTCTTCTTGTAGGACAATCCTTTTATCCAGGAATTGACCTAGTGAATATTCATTGCACCCCTCAAAGTCCTTCCTTCCATAGGTTAAAGCTGCGCTCAGTTCAGTGGTGCTGTGATCTCATTAAAGCCTTGTACATTTGCATCAAGAATTCCTCATTCTTTTGCTTCAACTCCTTTGCGATAAAGGCTAACATACCACTTGCTTTCAGAATTGCTTGCTACAACCTGCTCATTACCATTCTGTGTTTCATGTACTAGGAGACCCAAATACCTTCGAGTAGCAATGTTTAATTCTTTCTTGCTATTTAAAAAAAATGTTTTTGTTCTTCCTACCAAAGTAATCAACTTTAAATTTTCCCTAATTATACTCCATCTGCCACCATGTTGCTGATTTACTTAACCTGCTGACTCTTAGAACGTGTGGACTATTCCAACCCAAAATTGGAAGGGTAATTTGCAACCGGTTAGAAAACGATGGGAGACCTTTTGGTTGTGTTTGAACACTGAGCCCACTTTTTGCACCTTGCAGAATTGAGGATACAATGTGTTAGTGTTTTAAACTCCTCCACCACCACTGGAGCCATTGCACCAATTATTGACCTATTTGTCTAAACCGATGCTTCTAGTTTTCGCCGTGGGACAGTATCTGGCTTCTACTCGCTACATCCCTGGGACAAGGTGGCTGTGGGATCTGAGGAATGATAGGTGTGAAGCTGTGGACTCTGTTCCTATCCAGTGCTCTTCTGAATAATCTGTGCTTTGTAGCTTGTGAACACATCTGAGATTTCTTAAATCAAATTGGGTTGCTGCTTGTTATCCTGCCCTGTTCTCTCTTTGTTATTGGTAATGGTTTTGTCTTTTGCTGATTTGTGAATTATAATTAAAGTCTTGTGCATTTGCTGAGTTGAGCCACTGTGGTCTCACTGTGCAATGCTTTGTGTGCTTAACAGGTTTAACATGCTCAAAAAGAAGTGTGGCCACTGAGGGTGCCAGAAGGTCATTTCTCAAGTAGATTGCAGGATTATTTACCACACAGCTTTGTTGTGGTTGGTGACTACACAGTAATTGGCAATTTGCTAACTGAACAACCATTCCCTAATGTGTGCTTAAGGATGTTTCTCAGTTTTCTATATTGCATTCTGGCCCCAGAAATTTCCCACTTGAAAAAGTATGCTGATTTTTAACTTGTGAAAAAGTATCACAGTGTTAAAATCTCCTAGGCTTTGTGCTGTGAGGGAGTTGAGCAAATTATGATTCTGTTCCAGGTTAAAATTAATACTATAAAGCTTGCACCTTATGGGCGGCACGGTGGCACAGTGGTTAGCACTGCTGCCTCACAGCGCCAGAGACCCGTGTTCAATTCCCGCCTCAGGCGACTGACTGTGTGGAGTTTGCACATTCTCCCTGTGTCTGCGTGGGTTTCCTCCGGGTGCTCTGGTTTCCTCCCACAGTACAAAAATGTGCAGGTCAGGTGAATTGGCCATGCTAAATTACCCGTAGTGTTAGGTGAAGGGGTAAATGTAGGGGAATGGGTCTGGGTGGGTTGCTCTTCGGTGGGTCGGTGTGGACTTGTTCGGCGGAAGGGCCTGTTTCCACACTTTAAGTAATCTAATTACCTTACTTAGCATTAGTCTTGACTGGATGTCCCGCCTAATTTTAGTATTAATCAGGATAAAATTTGACAAGTTGCATCAGGCCCCAAACAGATTAGTTCACTTTGGCAAAGTTTTAAAATGCTGTAAGTTCCTCCTTTTACTAATGCAGGTTCACACTTGATTCAGCAAAGTCAGAAACTTGAGGGAATCTGAACCCTTAGCCAGTCTGTGCTACAAATCTCATGGTCCTCAAACTGTTTCTTAACAAATAGAAAAATACTATCGCAGCCATGTACAGTGTGATTGAGTCTGTCATCAAAAAGGACATAGACAAGCAGGAGGCTGGAAGAACACAGCATGCCAGGCAGCATCAGAAGATGGAGAAGCCGACATTTCGGGTGTAACCCTTCCTCAAGACCTGAAAAAGGGTTACACCCAAAACATTGACTTCTCCACCTCCTGATGCTGCCTGGCTTGCTGTGTTCTTCCAGTCTCTTGCCTGTCTATTTTGGATTCCAGCATCTGCAGGGTTTTTTTTGTCTCTAGTCAAAAAACACATAGCAGATATAAATGTTTTATAAAATCAAAACATCGACAGACTATTTTTGGACGATTTATAATGTGAACAAACAGTATTTTAACTTGTTACTGTCTCCTTTGTTCTGTTGTAGATATCTGGAGCCTGGGAGTGATCCTGTATATGCTAGTGTGTGGCTATCCCCCTTTCCACGAGGTTAATGACAGCGAGACCCTCACCATGATTATGGATTGTCGTTACACAGTTCCACAGCACATCTCTGCTGACTGCAGGCAGTAAGTAGTATTGTCCCACAGAGCTGTGCACTCAATCTTTATTGCCCTGATTTTACCCAGACTGTTGTGATTCTGTGATATTGTCTATAAATGATTATTCTCCAGAGAGCGGTGGCACCCAAATAGCCATAATAGTCACTGAGCTGCACTTTGCTGAATATAAATGTTCTACTCAACTGCTGGGAAAATGCAATGTGCTTTCCTAGATCTGATTGTACTTCCATTTTATAAGACAGAGACTTGTCCCAAAGCTTCCGTTGGTGGGAATTTATGACTGCTTTCTGACCGAATGGGATTCATTCTCTGACTTTTGTTTCACTCCACCACTGATGTCCCACTATCTTCCCCAACCCTGTGGAATATTTCTGCTTTCCATACAATACAATACTGCTGCGAAGATCTCCATATGGATGATAATGGGTACAGACCCTCTTCTATCTCATTAGTTCCTCAGGATAGTGCCCGAGGTCCAACCAGATTTAACTGTTTCATCAAGGACATCTACTCTCCATCGGAAGTGGGGATATTTGTTGATGGTTGTACAATGTGCGGCACTATTTGCAACTCTTCGGATAGTGAAACAGTCCACGTCCAAATGCAGCAGGAACTGCACAGCATTCAAGCTGATGAAAGGCAAGTAACATTTGTGCCAGGCAGTGACCTACTCTTCAACAGGAGAGAATACAACCATCTTCCCTTTAACATTCAATGGCACTACCATTACTAAATCCACATCTATGAATTCACTGAGGTGTGCTATTGACCAGAACCTGAACTGCACTCTCCATGATGAGAAGGTGCCGGTGTTGGACTGAAGTGGATACGCTTAAAAATCACATGACAGGAGATTTATCTGAAAGTACAAGCTTTCGGAACACTGCTCCTTCATCTGGTAGCTAGTGGAGTAGGATCTTAGGACACAGAATTTATAGCATATAAATGCTGCAAGAGCAGGTCAGAGGCTGGGATATCTGCAACGTGTAACTCCCTTACTGTCTCTCCAAAGCCTGTTCATCATTGACAAGTCTTGAGTCAGGAGTTTGACAGAGTATTCTCCATTTGCCTGGACAAGTGTAGCTCAAAAAGCACTGGAGCAGCTTGACACCCTCTAGGCTAAAATGGTCAGCTTGATCAGCAACCCATTCACCAGCTCAACATTTACTCATTTCACTAACCCACAGTAGCAGCAGTGTGTACCATCTACAAGATGCACTGCATCAATTTTTTTTAAGGTTCCTTCCACACAAAAAGAAATCCAAACTTATGACTTCTATCACCTTTGGTAATGAGGGGAATAAATACATTGAAACACTAGCACCTGCATGGTCCCTTTCAAGCCCCACGTGCATCCTGACTTGGAGCATCCTGACTTGTTCTTTCTTGGCGCTGGGTCAAAATTCTGGAACTGCCTTCTGAACAGAACCATGGATGTACCAATATTGAAAGACTACAGTGGTTCAAGAAAGCAGCTTACCACCATCGTCTTCAGAGTAATTCAGGTTGGACAGTGAATGCCAGCCGAGTCAGTCGTGCCTGCATTCCATGAAATAATAAATACTTAACCCGCAGATTATTGGAGCTTCTTTGTATTTGGAACCGCCCTGAAATATGAATGGTGATTTTAGTTTTCTTTATTAAATATAGAATTACTTAAAAAAGTTACACAGCTACTACATAAATATGATTGTTCACTAAAAATGCTTCCACTCTCACCTATCCATGTGGGCCTCAGCTTTTCCCTGTCTGTGTTGCTATGTGTATGTTGGTGCAAAAAACATTCATGCTGTTCACTTGAGAGGATATCATTGGATTCCATATTGCACCGACCCAATGTTATCATTTATTTATTTATTTATTCATTCAGCTACTGAAGTTGCTGACTAAGCCAACATTTGTCACCATTTCTGTTATCCTTCACAAAATTGGGCCAACTTCTTGATGTTCAGCAGGACATGCAGTGGAAATATTCCCATAGGATTGTTGGGTCATGAGTTTCACTACAATGGTTGCCGTCACCATGAAGGAACGTTGAACAGTGACGCCAAGTGGAGTCCCTGTTCCTATGCATTTGCTGCCATTAGTCTTCTAATGACAGAAGTCATGGATTTGGAAGCCACTGTGAAAGGGACACTGTCGAGTTGCTGCAATTCCTCTTGCAGGTTGTATGTTTTTTTTTCCCACGGTTCACCAGTATCTGAGGAACTGCAACTGGAACTGAACACTGCAATATTCAGAGCGTTACCAGATCTGAACTGAGGGAGAGGCATCAGTGACGCAGTTGAAGATGATTTATGCTGGTCCCACCTTTGCATGTTGATTTCCATTTGGGGGAAAAATATTCAGTTCATCATTAGTGAACCAGTGTTATAAAAAGGCCAAAGGAGCATTAGAAAAAATGATTGATTTCCACTTCTTTTTGTTTATTGTTTATGGAATTATTGGAGGTGGAGAGAAGTACTGTTGAAAGGAGAAAGTCATAGTCTGAAACCTCCCAGAATAGATTCTACTGGAGTTGGTTACCAGAATCTATCTAGTATCATTTATCCTCACCAATTCTTAAAAAAATTTGTCCTTTTAGATTCCATGGGACCTGTTCAGAATTGGCTATGTTCAACCAGGTTGTTTAAGCCAGTTTGTACCACTTCGTAATTTTGTAAATTCAGGTCTCTATCCTGTTATAAATACCAGCTCAGGTAGATTGAAGCTTTCATCTTTTTATCTTGTTTTCAAGATTTTCAGGAGATCCAAAATGAAAGATGAACCAAATTTAGTATAAAATCCACTTGATACTTGCCAAGAGTTGTTTTTGGCTTAAGTTTCTGAAAGTGCTATTTCTTTTCTAAAATAATTCTTCCCACAACTAGCTTTACTTAATAGCTGTTTTGTTGCCTTTTATAGTTATAGAGTCATAAAAATGTGTAGCACGGAAACAGCCCCCTCAGTTCATGCCAACCAGATATCCCAACCCAATCTAGTCCCACCTGCCAGCACTGGGCCCATATTCCTCTAAACCCTTCCTATTCATGTACCCATCCACATGCCTCTTAAATGTTGCAATTGTATCAGCCTCCACCACTTCCTCTGGCAGCTCATTCCATACACATACCAACCTCTGCATGAAAACGTTACCCCTTAGGTCTCCTTAAAATCTTTCCCCTCTCGCCCTAAACCTATGCCCTCTAGTTCTGGTCTCCCTCACCCCAGGGAAAAGACTTTGTCTATTTCTCCTATCCATGCCCTTCATGATTTTATAAACCTCTATGAGGTCACCCCTCAGCCTCCAGCGTTCCAGGGAAAACAGCTTATCCAACCTCTCCCTATAGCTCAGATCCTCCAATCCTGGCAACATTCTTGTAAATCTTTTCTGAACCCTTTCAAGTTTCACAACATCTTTCCGACAGGAAGGAGACCAGAATTGCACACAATATTCCAATAGTGGCCTAACCAATGTCCTGTACAGCCGCAACATGACCTCCCAACTCCTGTATGCAATACTCTGGCCAATAAAAGAAAGCATACCAAAGACCTCCTTCACTACCTGCGACTCCATTTTCAAGGAGCTATGAACCTGCACTCCAAGGTCTCTTTGCTCAGCAATACTCCCTAGGACCTTACCATTAAGTACACAGGTCCTGCTATTTGCTTTCCCAAAATGCAGCACCTCTCATTTATCTAAATTAAACTCCATCTGTCACTTCTAAGCCCACTGGCCCATCTGATCAAGATCCCATTTTAATCTGAGGTAACCTTCTTCGCTGTCCACTACACCTCCAATTTTAGTGTCATCTGCAAACTTACTAACTGTACCTCTTATGCTCGCATCCAAATCATTTATATAAATGATGAAAAGTAGAGGACCCAGCACTGATCCTTGTGGCACTCCACTGGTCACAAGCCTCCAGTCTGAAAAACAACCTCCACCACCATCCTCTGTCTTCTACCTTTGAGCCAGTTCTTTATCCAAATGGGGAACCTAATCGAACGCCTCACTGTCGTCCATATAGATCACATCTACCGCTCTACCGTGATGTCTGATGTTTGTACCCTCAGGGCTCATTATAAGGGCAAGACAGTTGTAATGATGCGACATAAACTACTGAGGCTGTTGTGATTGGGGCTATCGTGGTTACATGCTGTATTATGTACAAGGGTTCAAGGTGCCCTTTGCCCTATTGAAATCGGGTGAAAGTGTTTTTTTTAAAAAACTACTACTCTGCATGTGTTTGTGAGAGAGAGAGAGAGAGAGATTAAGTCAGTCTTGAAATAGCATAATCAAAACTGGCTGTCATATTGAACTGTCAGATATAGTTACATTAAGGTGAGAGTTGAGGGGGTGGGGGGCTGAAGGAAACCTGACTGTACTGCACACTCCGCCATTAATATGGCGGATTCATATACTGAAGCAGGTATTAATGTTGTCAATGGTGTCCAGCTGGAGACTTTTGAAAGAGGGCTGAAGAAGGATGCTGTAAAGCTCATCTAATTCAGCAGCCTCACTGCCAGCATAATGTGGCGAAACAGTCGTCAATGCTGTCCAGAAACAATTCTTACCTTGTTCCCATGGCAACTGTGACTCACTGTTTCACTGAGTGCATTTGTCCTTGCTAATTTTAACAGGCTAGTTCAAATAACTTAACACAGCAGTTGATCAGAATAATTAATGGTCTGACTGAACCCCGTGGCCCTGACCGTCAGGAAGGGGCAGGTCTGAAGTGTGGTTGCACGCTCACATTTTCATCACACTCACTTCCTTGGCTGCATTCATAACTGTTCATGAGCTCAATGTATCTGGTGATTGTTTGGCCACTTGGTTGTGATCTGTCCTTTACCTGTGCTGAGGTCTGCTTTGAAACCAGGAGATAATGGTTGAAGCTTATTTTGTGATGTGCCAATAAGAGTGGCCCACAGATCAACAATAGTTGGTAGCTCCAGCTCCCCCTCACCCCTCAACCCCTATCAGATCTGTTCTCCCAGGTGTAAAATATTCCACATAACACAGGAGGAATCAGAAAATTCTGCAGTGGTTTGATGCCACTGTGTAAACTTAGTTCCACTGGACTGTAGTTACTACCATCACAAATGTTAAGTTCAAACGTGCAACCATGTCTCCTGGCATCAATTGCGTCCTTCCTGTGTCCAGCAGTGTGATCCACAGGCCAATTACAGACCCCCTCTTGCCTCATCATACGGCTCGGTTTCAACTGATGTGCTCGTGTCGTCAAAAACAAAGTTAACCTTCACCTGGTCTTTGGATATTTTTGGGTTATGGTGGATTTCTTTTGAATTACTATTAAGCTCTCTTGTACTTGACTTGACCAATCAGTAATGTTGAGCCTCTGAGTCTGCACAACCATAGTCTATCTGTTTGTCTCTTTCTCACTTGTTAAACTGCTTCTTTCAGCCACAGAAACTGAATGTGGATGATGCTTATTAACAAAAGTTGTAGATTTTTCACGTTTCATTGAATACCTCATCAGATCTCAGAGCACAATGTATTTGTGTTGCTTGGTTACCTGTGCTATAGCCCATGGTGGTTAGTGTGTTCTGAGAGTGAGGGAGCTGATGATAGTTATGGCTGGTTAATGCTTGCCTTCTGACCTGTGGGATTGCATGGAAATCCATGCAATTTGCTGTAATTGGGAGGAGTGGAGTATAGCCCTTCAGTTTACTGCCTGAAAGGGTAAAGTGGTGGCCTGGGGTAACTGTTTAACCATCTCAATGCATCTTTCTTTCCAAATGTGCTTGAGTTAGGTAATGTGGCTGAGCCCTGTCTAGTTTGACAGTACTAAGGTTAAGATTTCAGCTGCAATGGAACAGAAATTTATCATGGAATTGGAGTGTGGACTAAGCTTCTCAATTGTTGCATTGGACCGTTGAGCTCCATGGATCATTCTCTTAGCCTCACCTGAGGACTTTCCTTGCCTTGGTTACTGCAGTGCTAACCTGACCAGCCCCTCATTGTTGCAGGGAGACCTGGAGGCAAGGGCATACCAGATAGACTAAAGACACAGAACTGCAGGTGCTGGAAATCTGAAACAAAAACTAAGACATAGGTCCTGTAGGGGAGGAAGGGTCACTGGAAGCAAACCAATCTCACTGTCTGTCTCTCTACAGATGCTGCTAGACCTGCTAAGTTTCTCCATGACTGTCTCTGGTTTTTGTACCAAGTAGAATATTCCTTTCAACCCTTTACTCAGACACTCATTAGGAGACAGCTGGGGGACAGGAGATGTCCTTCTGACAGCAGCATTGTCAGTGCAGAAGGTTTTATTTCAAAAGGATTTCATGTTATTTTCATAAATCCAGGCTGATAATGGAGTGCAGTACTAAGGGAAAGCTACACTTGAGGTCTTTTGATTAAATGTTAACCCAAGTTCCTGTCACTCTGGATGGACATAAAGAACTTTGTGATACTATTTCAGAAAGCAGCGAATGTACTGCCCGATATTTCTGTTAGCATCACGAGCAAATGATCTGGTCATTATCAAATTATTACTTGTGGAACACAAAGGAGCACCAGTTGATGGCTGTTTTTCCCACATTAGACCAGTGACTATATTGAAAAAGAACATACTTGACTGTAAAGCACATTTGAGAGATCAGATGATTATGAATGACACGATGTAAATGTAAGTGTATCCTCTTTCCTTTAGAAAATGGGAGAAGTTCTTGTGAGAGCACACTGCAAGAAAACCACTGTCATCCTGGGGGAAACAGAAACAAATTGTATATCTTTTTACTGATCAATTCTGTTCTTCCCCTCTCAAGAATGCAAAGTGAAACTTGAGTAAGATGGCAGGAGAGGCTAATTTTACTACTAATTTTCCAACTTCCCTACTTATCCCTGCTCTTCTTTAGTCCAAAGATGTGCAGGTTAGGTGGATTGACCATGCTAGGTTGCCCCCCAGGACACAGGGATGTGCAGACTAGGTGAATTAGGCATGAGAATTGCAGGGTTATAGGTATAGAATAGGGGATGAGTCTGGGTGGCATGCTCTTTGGAGGGTCAGTGTGGACCCAATGGGTCAAATAGCCTGCTTCCACACTGAAAGCATTCTATGCTTTTGTCACCATTCCTTGGAAGGGATTGTCTTACTGTGCTGCATCATGCTGATTGTGGTTGTAGTGGAGAGAAAGCTGCTTAATTCCCCATTTGTGTTCCCACACCGGCAGGAATCAGCTATGTGATGGCTGCTGTGACAGTGCAGTCCCACTGAATGACAAGCTACCAAGCTGTGGGCTGGGAACAAGCATTTGATTGCCTTGTTAATAGACAGTATGTAAAACTTAGAGTAAGGTAGCCAGTGTACACCTTCAACATGTTTACCCATTTCATCTGGATGACCATCATATTACAATATTAGTAACAGGCCTAGCTGTTGATTTTGAACTTTGTAAAAGTAATAGATGTTTAGCTGTGTTCTTTGAAGCTTTAATAACTAATAACTCTTATGAAGTAACACGCACTTTGTTTTATTTCACGACTTGTTTTCTTGTTCTAAAATTACCTCCTCGCCCAGTTTCTCTGAACACAGACTCAATTTGCTTATAAAACTATCTGATAAGAATGAGAGGGCTTTAGGTAGAGGTGGGAATGGTTGGGTGTGAAGGGAGTGGTATCAATTTTAAATGATTTGTTTTTAATTGATCCTGAGCCAGTATAATGTTTTCCTAATCATTTAATCCCTACAGTGTGAAATCAGACCACTCAGCCTATCGAGTGCACACCAACCATCCAAAAAGCATCCCACCCATTCCTATCCCCTACCCTATCCCTGTAATCCTGCATTTCCCATGGTGAATCCACCTAATTTGCACGTCTTTGGATTGTGGGAGGAAATTGGAGCATCCGGAGGACACCCTTACAGACACAGGATGAATGTGCAAACTCCACACAGACAGTCTCCCAAGCTGGAACTGAATCTGGGTCTCTGATGTTGTGAGGCAGCAGTGCTAACCACTGAGCCGCCATGCTGCCCTAATCAAAGCTGGGCTGTTGCTGAATAGAAATACCTCATACAGAAGAAAAACGGGTTGTCATCTGAGATGAGTGTTTGATCTTGTGAAGGAGGTGGAAGTATAACCTCCTCTATCATATCAGCTTCCTCTCCTGTTTATTCAGGAATGAGGCAGAGGCATGTGGAGAAAATGTGGAATTTTCTTGTGGAGTAAAAAAAATGAACGAGTACAATTTGTCTCAAAATCAAAAGCACTCTGCTAGCACTAAGCAGTTCCTGCAGAAATCCCAAACCGCTATTTAGTTTTAGAGTCACCAGTTGCCAGATGACAATATATGCCTGATTGTGCTGTCAGTGGTTTGTCTGTCAGAAATTGATAGAAGTTGGGAATTGAAACTCTCCATTATTTACTGCAAAAGACTGATCTCTGCTCACAGATCAGTGTGTTCCGGAAGAGTCTCTGAGGATTGGATCTGGCATTGACTGTGAGAAATTCCAATTTCTGAGAAAATGAGACCAGCTCTTGCTGTGATTCTAACCACCGTCTGGACAATGGAGAATAAACTTCAGAAAGAAAGGAAACAGTTGAAGGTGATACAGAAAGGAAAAAGAATAGACAAATCTTTGTATGATGTGATTGTGGGCAGCCCTTGTGTATCCAGCGACTGTTAAATGTGCATAGTAGCCGACATTGGTCTGTGGGTATACTAATCAACAAAATGTTTAAAGTTCAACTTTCCTGTTGCGGAAATTTCCTCTGTGGTATTTCGGGGACATTTGGTGCATAACTGCCTTCCTTGAAATGCTGATCCTTCCTGGAGAATGGTTCCGTGAGTATCAGCTACTCTCCACCAGTCACTCAGTGTGGATTTACCTCAATGCCAAGTGATTTTATGATTCTATGAAGTCCTTGAGTGTGGATGAAACCTGGTTCTCTACTGTCCTTGTTCAATGGAAACCAAAGAATGCCTTCCTTTTGAGACTTCCAGTGACTGGGAGCACATTCCACTTTTCTCTTTCCCCATTATCCACCCCTTCTCCCTAATCAAGGGAGGCACAGGGACTGTGGTAGTTCCATTGCTGCTGTCCTAACTGTGGCCAGCTAAGACTGGCGCTTGCACCGAGGGGGTGGCACAGTGGCTCAGTGGTTAGCACTGCTGCCTCACAGCACCAGGGACCTGGGTTCGATTCTAGCCTCGGGCAAGTGTCTGTCTGGAATTTGCACATTCTCCCCGTGTCTGCGTGGGTTTCCTCCAGGTGCTCCAGCATCCTCCTGCAGTCCAAAGATGTGCAGGTCAGGTGAATTGACCATGCTAAATTGCCCAATAGTGTCCAAGGATATGTAGGTTAGGGGGATTAGACAGGAGTAAATGCAGAGTAGTAGGGAATGGGTCTGGGTGGGATACACTTCAGAGGGTCGGTGTGGACCTATAGGGCTAGATGGCCTGTTTTCACACTGTAGGGATTCTATGAAATCTATGTTTCTGGTCTTTCTAGTCCTATATGGCCCTAGGCAGTTACCTGTCCCCTGGGAGTCCTCTGCCAGTGGATTTCTCACTGATCTTTCTGAAGCAGGCTCTCGGCAGTAGCCAAATGGGAATTGCATGGATGGATGGAGAAGAGCAAACAGTGGCTGCAGATCACTCCTGCTCAATGGGTTCCTGTGTGACTAGCCACTCGATGGAGATGTACTGTTGGTCTGAGAGAAATGGTCGCTGGAACAGTAAACATGATGAGATGCGTGTTGAGAGTTTGTTTCAGGGACATTGACTCGAATCCTGCGGAGAAGGAATTTTATGTAGTGCCTTCCATAACCTGATGAGGATGTTCCAAAGCATTTTACAACCAACGAAGTACTTTTGTCGCTGCAAATGTCGGGAAATGCGGCAGCCACAATGTTTCACAAAGAGCCATGTGTTAATGAGCAGATAATCTGTTCCTTGTTGATCTTGGGACATATTTATCAAGAACACCAGGTTAGCCCCCACCTCCACTTTTCTTTGAAATATTGCCACGGAGTTTTCTGTATCTACCTGAGACAGCAGACAGGGTTTTATGTCTCATCCAACAGATAACATCTGATTCACAATGACAAATAACCAAATTAACTTCAGCACGGGGACAAAGTCTTTTACCTCTGATGTGACTAGACAGTGAGAAGGCTGACTTGAACACCTGGATTGTGAGATTGACTCAGCAACTGGTTTGCACTATTCTGACAGGCTGCTGTCTGAGGGGCTTTGAACCACTTTGAAAGGGACCTGGAGCTCACTATAACCTGCTCTCATACATTCTGAAAGCTGCAGCATGTGATGTTACAGTAAGTCACATGACAGGCTATTCAAAAGCTGGGTTTGATTTTCTCCCTCACTGGTCCATTGCAGCCCCTTGATATTTCTGATTGTGAATCCATCATGCGTGAAGACCTGAGTCATTACTGTGACTGCGCCAGGGCATTTGTTGTGTCACCATAGTCTTACCAGACCATAGGGACTGTTCTCTTATTAGAGTGAAGCGAGTGGTGGTGATTTAACCTGAGGTCCACCAGACCCCACGCGAGGGAAGAAATTGAGAGGGAGAGTCCTTCATGTAACCTCAAGCCGGTGATGGGAATTGAACCAATGCTGTTGGTATCACACTGCTCTGCAAACTGACAATCCAGCCAACCGAGCTGGACACTGATCAGGTTTGAAACAATGTTGAGGAGCACGGCAGAGAGAGAGAGGGAGTTTTTATTTATCAGTAACAGCAGCATCAAGGCATTGGTGAAGAGATATTGCGAATGAGGAAGTAGCCCAAGGCATCAAGATAAACTTCTGATTTTCGTCACTGTAACAAAAGATGGGGAGCATTTGGATCAAATCTAGTTCACTTAAACCAGTCCATCTGTCTGTGAAGCAACAAAAGCTGGCACTTATTATGCTGCAGTCAATGCTCATACTCCTCCCCAAGTCTTGATAAAAAATAGCTGAAAATACAGGAGCAGTTGGAATGTGTGAAAAGACTGACAGGGCTGTTTTCCCTGAAGCATCGGAGGCTGAGGGGGTGACCTTATGGAGGTTTATAAAATCGTGAGGGGCATGGATAGACAAGGTCTCCTCTCTGGGGTCGGGGAGTCCAGAACTACAGGCATAGGTTTAGGGTGAGAGGGGAAAGATATAAAAGAGACCTGAGGGGCAGCTTTTTCACGCAGAGGGTGGTATGTGTATGGAATGAGCTCCCAGAGGAAGTGGTGGAGGCAAGAATGATTGCAACATTTAAAAGGCATCTGGACGGGTACATGAATAGGGAGGGGTTGGAGGGATATGGGCTGGCTGCTGGCAGGTGGGACTAGATTGGGTTGGGATATCTGGTTGGCATGGACGAGTTGGACCGAAGGGTCTGTTTCCATGCTGCACATCTTTATGACTCTATGAAGACAAACCAAGTTTGTCCAATCGCTCTTCATAGGTAATACCCTCCAAAGTTAGGCAATATGTACCCTTTCTAAAGCCTCCACATCCTTCTGGTAGTGCGTCCACCAGAACTGTACACAACATTCCAAGTGTGGTCTAATTACATTTCTATACAGCTGCTACATGCCTTATCAATTTTTATAATCTATCCATCTTGACCACCTTATCCACTTGTGTTGCCACTTTCAAGGAATTGGTGACCTGTACACTTAGATCCTTCTGTATGTTGATGTGACTGAGGTTTCTGCCTTCTACTGTCTACTTCCCTTGTGCTGCTGTCACTAATAAGTCTGCACCTTTCCAAAAGTGAGTAAATCCTGTCCCTAAGAATCTCCAACAGTAATTTCTCTACCACTGATGTAAGGCTCAACTGGCTGTAATTTCCCATATTATTTTTGCTGCCCTCCTTAAACAAAGGAACAACATTGGCTGTTCTCCACTCCTCTGGGACTTGTCCTGTGACGAAAGAGGATAGAAAGCTTTCATACAGGGTCCCAGCAATTTCCTCACCTGTCTCCCTCAGCATTGTGGGATAGGTCCCATCAGGTCCTGGGGACTTGTCTACCTTTAATGCTTTTTAAAACACCCAACACCTTTTTAACATTGACATGTCCCAGAATATCAACATACCCTTCACGAGACTGAACATCCACTATGTCCACCTCCTTTGTGAATACTAATACAAAGTACTCATTAAGGACCTTACCCATTTCGTCTGGCTCCACATATAAATTCCCTCCTTTGTTGTTCAGTGGACCTACTCTTTCCCTAGCTACGTGCTTGCTCCTTATATATGTATTGAACACCTTGGGATTTTTCTTAATCCCATTTGCCAAAATCAATGCATGGCCCTATTTGACCCTCCTAATTCTTTGTTTGAGTTCCTTCGTGCTATCTCTGTAGTCTTCAGGTGCTCTGTCTGTCTTCACTTTCCTAAAATTTATGTATGCCTCCTTTTCCTTTTTGACTTAAGCTCACAATTTGCTTTGTCACCCAAGGTTCCTGAAACTTGCCATCCTTATCCTTCATTTTCACAGGAACATTTGAATTGAATTGAATTTATTGTCACATGTGTCAAGGCACAGTGAAAAGCTTTGACTTGCGAGCAATACAGTCAGATCATGTAGTTAGGTAGCATGGATAAGTAAATTGTAGGTAAACAGCGCCCAAAACAAAAAACACAGGTGCAGGTGAACGTTAAGAGTTTGAGAGTCCATTCAGTATTCTAACAAGTAGGTTGGAAACTGTATCGAAACCGGCTGGTACGTGTTTTCAGGCTTCTGTCCTTCTCCTCAATGATAGAGGTTGAAGAAAAACATTGCCAGGATGGGATGGATCTTTGAGAATGCTGGCTGCCTTTCCTTGACAGTGGGCCTAGTAGATGGATTCTATAGATGGCTAGTCCTGAACTCCAATCAATTGGCCTTTGTGGGTGCCAGGTACCTTCAAACAGTCACTCCCATTCTACATTCTCTAGTTTCTGCCTTTGTGGTAGTTAGCCTTCCCCCAGTTTAGTACTTTCACCTGTGGACCAGCCTTATCCTTAATCAGTTTACGGAGCTTACAGAATTATGGTCACTGTTCCCTAAATGCTCCCCCACTGAAACTTTGATCACCTGCCAGGCTCCGTCTGCAATAAGAGGTCCAGTATGGCACCTTGCCTAGTTGGACTATTTACACACTGTTTCAAAAGCTATCTGGGACACACCATACAAATATACCCCACCCCCAATCCAAGCCTCTGGAACTAAGCGAGCCCCAGTCAATGTGGGGAAATTAAAATCACCCACCTTAATAATCATGTTATTTTCACATTTTTCCACAATCTGTCCATATGTCTGTTCCTGTATCATTCACTGGCTGTTGGGACGCCTGTATTGCAATCCCATCAAAGTAGCTGCATCCTTCGTATTCCTGAGTTCTACCCACAAGGCCTTGCTGGAAGAGCCCTCCAAGATGTCCTCCCTCAGTACAGTTGTGATAGTCCCCCTTATCAGTAACGCAATCCCCCCCCCCCCCCCACCAACCTCTTTTGCACCCCTCTCTATCTTACCTAAATCTCAGAATGTTAAGCTACCAGTCTTGTCCCTCTCTCAACCAAGTCTCTGATAGTATCATAGAATAGAATCCTAGAATCCCTACAGTATGGAAGCAGCCCATTCAGTCGACACCGACCCTCCAATGAGCCACCAATATCTCTCTCCATCTCTTATCCCTGTAACCCTGTATTTCCCATGGCTAATCCACCTAATTTACACATTCCTGGTCACTATGGGAAATTTAGCATGGCCAATCCACCTAACTGGCACATATTTGGACTGTGGGGAAAAAATCGGAGCACCTGGAGGAAACCCAAGGAGACACTAGGACAATTTCACATGCTGACCAACTGCACTAGATCCTACCTCCCCAGGCCACACTAGTTTAAACCCTCCCAAGTAAACCTTCCTCCAGGATATTGGTGTCCCTCCAGTTTAGGTGCAACCCCTCTTTCTTGTATAGGTCACACCTGAGCTAGAAGATGTCCCAGTGATCCAAATCTCTGAAGCCCTCCTCTTATACCAGCCCTTTAGCCATGTATTTAATGGTACTATCTCCCTATTGTTTGTCTCACTGACATGACACATGAAGTAATTAACAGGTTACAACCCGAGAAGTCCTGCTTTTCAAGTTCCCACCTCATTCCCAGAACTCCCTTTGCAGGACCTCCTCTCTCTCCCTGCCTCTGTCGTTAGCACCAATGTGGACTACAACCTCTGGCTGCTCACCCTAACCCTTCCGAATGTCCTGTGCCTGCTCAGAGACATCCTTTACTCTGACAACAGGGAGGCAATGCCCCATCCTGGAGTCTCACGGAAAGTCTACCTTCTCCCTTGACCATATAGTCCCCTATCACTACTGCTCACCTACAATTTGACCCTCCCTGCTGCATGACAGTGGTGCCACTGATCTGGCTGCTGTTGCTGCTGCTTTCCCCTGAGAAGCCATTCACCTGACAGGCTGCAAGACATGGAATAGTCACAGGTGACTGCACTGCCTACCCAACTTGCTGGTCCCCTCGATGGTTAGCTAACACTTCTCTGTCTGTGTAGCCCTTACTGGTGGTTTGTCCAGCTCACTATCTGTGATACCCATGGGCCGGAATGTTCTGGTCTAGTCTGCTAATCTTTCCACTATATGTTGCTGACCTATTGCCCTAATCAAATCCCCACACTCTCCATGCTAAAGGTCCGTCTGGGACCCTCTATTAGCAATCCTGTATCCTGGCATTTTCCTTCCTTTTGTCAGTAGCAGGCAGAAGGGCAGACCGAGCTGGCAGAGGATCTACCTACCTACCTTGCCACTCTGTCCTATTGTGTCTAAATAGATGAGGCGTGGATTCGCTGCCTATTCCAAACTAATGTAAATTCTAGAAATGATCTGGAGCTGCAGGGCGTTTGCGGCAGAGTTACATTCGTAAAGGTTTTGACAGGAGGCATCATAGAAGCTCTGAAGAAAGCTGGATATGGCATAAAATGGACTGCGATTTCTAAAAATGGTCAAAACCTGCGTGTGTCTTTATGCCGCCCCAGGATATTGTTGGATCATTTCCGCTGAACAGAAATGAACGTGTTGAGTTCCTCCTCAATTGACATTGTCCCATAATTATGCTGCAAGTTTCACTGCAATTTTGGGCCAGGCTTCACTAATCCTACTCTCTGTTGTTATGTTGTTTCAGTGATTCAAAATGATTAGTTTTTAAAAATTTCATTACAGTGTCGAAACAGGCCCATCGACCCAACAAGTCCACACCGACCCGCTGAAGCGTAACCCACCCATACCCCTACATTTACCCCTTACCTAACACTACGGGCAATTTAGCATGGCCAATTCACCTGACCTGCACATTTTTGGACTGTGGGAGGAAACCGGAGCACCCGGAGGAAACCCACGCAGACACTGGGGGAATGTGCAAACTCCACACAGACAGTCGCCTGAGGCGGGAATTGAACCTGGGTCTCTGGCGCTGTGAGGCAGCAGTGCTAACCACTGTGCCACCCAAAGGTCTGAGTCTTTAAATTCTAGTAACATGTAGATGTGAAACTATTTAATACAAATTCATGCATTGAGCTGAAGCTATCATGCTGCATTGATCTCCTTGAAGAGACTATTTAAAGATGGCTCACTTCTTTTAAGGTACTTTGGTGACCAGCAACATCACTGATGTGTATAATCTGCAAAGGCAGCTTGCTGAGATGTGAATAAAATAAATCGCATGGGAATAGCAATGATGGAAAGCCTATTTTTGTCTGAGTGTTATGGAGATAGGGTAAAAACATCAAACGGTTCACTGATTCATTCTTTCGTACTTAGTGAGCAAGACATCCTGCGTATTTGATGCTGCAGGATTCAAGGGATTTGATATAATATTAACAGTCAAGGTCCAGAATGTCGGTTTTATGATATAGGAGTAACTGAGATATATCACTTCAAAAAACGAATCAGATTAGGATCTGAGAAGTAAAATTAAATTCCAAAGCTATAGAAGGTTTTGACAAAACCCTGCATTATCTTAAATTGTAACAGAAACTGTAACTGAGTAGCAATACTGAATAGGGAATTGAAAAGGATATTGCAGAGCATCTCAGTGCTGTTGTCCTTCAGACTGACCTGCTAATCCCTGGCACTGTATTTTGTTCAATCAATCATAGCAGAATTTATGGACAATCTTCTTTGCAGTGATGTGTTGCCCATTGGTAGCTTAGCACTTACAGAGAAGAGATGCCAGTCTTGGGCATAATACCAGCCTTGCTGCAAATCATTGCAGTGATGAAGCTATTCAGGGGGCCACTGCTCTCACATTGGAAGTACAACAGTGCTCACTGTTACTCTACTCCACATGACCTCTTTGGCAGAGAAACCATTGAAGTCAGAGGTATTTGGCAAAAATAAGATTCGTTGCTGTGAACATGAATATAGTGAGTGTAATATCTTTAGTGCCCTGCACTAAGGAGGGTTAACCCAGATTTCAGTACTTCAGTCCAAAACTGAAACTAGTTTACAAATTTATCTCCAAGTTTTTAGTTAACAATTGGGAAGTGTACTCTCAACAAACTATGACTAACTTGCATCACATGGACACTGTAGGATCGAGGATATGAAACACTGTTGCTTTTCATTCATCTTGAGTGAAGGAATTTGAAAATTACATGTTCATGAGATTTTTAATTCCTGTATTCCACCCATTTGATTTAGTACTGCATTGTTTCTATTACTGAATAAAATATACAATAGTTTTAAAGTGATCGCTGTTTTCCTTTTGAGTAGTGGGGCTGACCAGGGTGCACTGAGATATACTGTCGTCATGTATTGCAGAGATACCTACCTCTATTTAACTTCCTTTTACCAAATTGTGCCACCTTACATTTGCTGACATTGAATTCCATCAGCCAGTTTTCCGCCATTTTATCAAAATCTGCTTGAAGCCTCCTTTAATTTAATATGCCTCCTTGTTTAATATCACCTGTGGTACAGAATGGACAGAAATGGTAATATAACACAACCTTATGGTACACCTTTAATCCCTTTGAACTATGTGAGGAAGCTAACATTTACTCTTAATCTCTTTTCTACCCTCTAGCCAGTTTATAATTGGTGTTGGTATGGTCCACTTAGTTCTGTAGCCTTTCCTCCTCCTCTGGTAGTTTCTGATGTTGCCTTGTCACACAATTTCTTTAAAAGCAGGACCATTGCATTCCCCATTTTCCATTTTGTTACGGACTCGAGGAAGTTGTTTTCTCTGGAATCCACTTTGATTGCCCTAACCTCCTCAATAATCTTTGGTAACTTTATTTTTAACTGAGCTTCATGGGTACAATGATTAAAGTTAAATTCCAGGTGAGAACAGTCAAGTCTCCTTTATGCTGAGCTTTGATCTAGGTCTTCCAGTCATACAAATTATGGTGTGGGATTATTCCGAAGATGCATGGGCAAGTGTCCTGGCTAACAGTTATCCCTCTACCGTTGTTGCCAAAGCAGATAATTAATTTTGTTTCTGTTTCTGGGAAATTACTGTGCACACATTGACATTTTTCTTAAATTGAAAGCTGTTCTGTACAGAGACACCCTGAAGGTAGGCAATGGAAAATGTAAATACAGGACGTGCATTTTTTTTTTAGCCATTTTATCTTTCCTGCTGGAAAGCCGGATGAAGATACTGTATCGCTCACTATCTGGGTGTGCCTGGTGGGCTACCTAAAGCCCATGTCATGCCAAACCAGCCTGGGGGGCTAATCCAAACCTTAAAAGTTACAGTGGCAATGCCAGAGATGGCTGATTCCACTAATCTGCATAGGAATGATCTTTGTGGAGCATATCATCTCCTGACAGAACAGGCTGGCAATTGCTGTTCAATATCGGGCTATAACAAATAATTAAAATGATGTCATACAGTTTAAAAAAAATCTTGTAGAATCGGATACCGCTTATTGCACTCCATGCATAAGGACAACGATCATTGATTGCTCACAACATGCCTTGGGAGAGTGCCATAGATAATTAACCTAAATTTTCCTGACATGAAGTCAGAGTCAGAGTTTGAAATGTGTTTGAAAATAGTTAGTGCATTAGCTCTTAAAAACAATCTCGCAAAGTAGCTGCAGGAGTGCCAGCTTTTCTTAGGTGTTATGGTTGGCTGCTGTGGTCTGACTGGACTGACCTGGCCTTAGTGTGACTGGGCAGGGCTTTCCTACCTTGTAGCTTTTTTTACGTCTCATTCCATCAGCACCTTCTTATCAATGTGTCTGGGTAGGGGAACAATTTGAACCTGTCAGCCGTGCCTGACTTGTGTCAAGTGTTCTTTTTGACTGAAGTGCAGCAGTGAGTGGTACGGAGACTGGCAGTTTATTAGCTGCAGGATTTGAGACAGCAACATGGTCGTCTGTGCTGTACACCAGGGAAGCAGCAACACACCTTTTCCTGCTTGGGTCTTCAGTAATCAAGAAAAGCTGTTCTTCTACCCAAGTGGGTTGTGATGGAAGGTCTTGATCCCCATCTTTAATGGTTTTGATTATTTTACATTAACCAAGCCTGAACATTTGGATTTTACTTTTCTTTTCCCTCATGATGTTTGGTTCATTTAAAAAAAATTCTATAATTGAGTCTGTGGAGATATTTATTGCACAGAGACTAGCTGAGTTGTCGCACCTCAGTAAAATGGTTCATCTTCAGGTGTGACCTGAGTTTGTTATTGTTCACAGGATGTGGGCATCGCTAGCTGGACCAGTATTTATTGCCCGTCCCTAATTACCCATGAGAAGGTGATGGTCAGCTGCCCTTCTTGAACTGCTGCATTCCATGTGCTGTAGGTAGACCTCCAATGACCTTTGGGAGAGAGTTCTAGGCTTTTTGACCCAGCCACAGTGAAGGTATAGCGATATATTTCCAAGTCAGGATGGTGAGTTGCTTGGAAAGGAGCTTTCAGTTGGTGGTGTTCTCATGTATCTGCTGCCCTTGTCCTTCTAGATGGAGGTAGCCATGTGTTGGACGGGTACTGTTTGAGGGGGACGGAACTGTCTGAGTCCCAGTCTTGAAAGACTGTTGATTCTTGAAAGACTATTATGAGAGCATCCGTCAAGCCTGACTGGAATCTCAGCCACCCAGCACTGGTGACTAATGACAGCTCTGTTCCAGGGAGTGCAAGAATAACTGCTTGACCTTTCTCCAGTGCTACTGTTGAGACCAGTGAAGTAATTATAGTCTAAACCTGGAACCCTTCCTTGTCTGTATGATTCATGTCATGAGCCAAAACCTGGATATGGTGGATTTCGGTGAACTGGTTTTAACAGTAAAGGGATCAATGAATTCATTAATGACATTGAGCAATTGATTTGGAACTGGTGTAAGTAAAGGGCTATGGCAGAAACATTAAAAATGGTCCAACACATTTCTCCATTTCATATTCAACAATGCAAATTGACAGAGAATACCATACAGAATGATCTATGGGACACACTGATGGCTAGTAGTTGGATACTCAGCTGATTAAGTGTTTACTGTTGATGTAAACATATTTGTGTATGCATTAGCTTTTGCAAGATGTACTTGCTATAGCTATGGTATTGCACTTCACCAGGTTTTGGCTTAGCTGGAGGTTGTGCTGCATGTAAATGAGTTAGAAGGCTGGCCCATCAGTGATTCAGGATGAAAAAGGGGTCGTACATGAGGACTACGAGCAGGAGTAGGCCATTTGGTCCTTTGAGCCTGCTCCACCATTCAGTAAGATCATGGCTGATCTTTTCATGGCCTCACTCCACTTATCCACCCTCTCACCATAACCCTTAACTCCTTTATTGTTCAATAAAAAATGTATCTTCGTTTTCAAAACATTTACTGAAGTAGCATCTACCACTTCACTGGGCAAGGAATTCCATGGATTCACAACCCTCTGGGTGAAGTTCCTTCTCAATTCGCCCTAAATTTGCTCCCCCTAATTTTGAGGCTTTGCTGTCTGGTCCTAGTTTCACCTGCCAGTAGAAACGTCCTCTCTCCTTCTATCTTATCTATTCCCTTCATAATTTTATATGTTTCTAATAAGATCCTCTCCCCCCCCCCCCCCCCCCCCATTCTTCTTTCTTGCAATGAATATAATCCAAATCTACTCAGTCTCTCCTCATAAACCAACTCCCTCAATTCCAGAATCCAGTGACCCTCCTCTCCACCCCCTCCAGTGCCAGTGCATCCTTTCTCAAGTAAGGAGACCAAATCTGCATGCAGTGCTCCAGATGTGGTCTCACCAGCACCCTGTATAGCTGCAACATAGCCTCTCTACTTTTAAACTCAGCTCAGACACCCCAAAGTCTGTCCACCATCTACAAGGTACAAGTCAGGCGTGTGATGGAATACTCCCCTCTTGCCCACCGGGTGTAGCTCCAACAACACTCGAGAAGTTTGACACCATTCAGAACAAAGCAACCCACTTGATTGGCACCGCATCAACAAACATTCAATCCCTCCACCACTGGCACTCAGTAGCAGCAGTGTGTACTATCTACAAGATGCACTGCCGAAATTCACCAAAGATCCTTAGAGACAGCACCTTCCAAACCCACAACCACTTCCATCTAGAAGGACAAGGGCAGGAGGTACTTTGAAACACCACCACCTGCAAGTTCCCCTCCAATCCACTCACGACCTTTCCTTGGGGGAATATACCACTGTTTCTTCAGTCATTGGGTCAAAATCCTGGAATTCCCTCCCTACTGGTATTGTGGGTCAACCTACAGCAAGTGGACTGTAGCGATTCAAGAAGGCAGCTCGTCACTACCTTCTCAAGGTCAAATAGGGATGGACTATCAATGCTGGCCAGCCAGCGACATCCAAGTCCCACAAATGAATTTTAAAAAAAACTCAATCCCTTTAGCAATTTAGGACAAAATTCCATTTCCCTTCCTAATTACCTGTGTTGTCTGATCAGGGTCAGGTGCAGTGTACAAAGCCCTGGGCTTTCCCCATTGGGCTCAGGGTTTCTCCCCCTTCCCTTAGATACACGACACAACCAATTTTGTTAGGTACTGTGCATAATAAGCACGAGCACTCTATTCAGCTCCACATTATCAGGGGGAACCACAAACTGCTTTCTCAGGAGTTGAGTGTAGAACTCTTACGACTAGGATTGGGGTGCTTTTGACAGGTGAGGACTGGAGGTCATTCAGATGCTTCACAGTTTCTGTGGCATTCAGTGAGCATTTATTGGCTGTTAACAATTGGGGTAAAGGTGGTGGGGGTATGATGTAAATCTCACAGCAGGCCATACCTGTACCTGCAGCAAGTACACAGCATCTAGTGTAGCAGCTATTAACCCTCTATACTACATCGAAGGCTGAGATCTAGAGAAGACAAGGAAAAGTTAAGTGCATTATGGTGTAAATAAAAATGTATGACCTTCAATCTACTGGAGCTGTCAGTAGCATGTGTTGCCTGAGGGGCTGCAGCACATCCAGTGTATCAGAGCTGACGGGCTGATGCGTAAGGCTTGCTTCAGTCAGTATTTGATAGAGCTGTTGTGCATTTTTGAATGATTAGATTAGATTACCCACAGTGTGGGACCAGCCCATTCGGCCCACCAACCCTCCGAAGAGTAACCCAACCAGACCCATTCTCCTACGTTTACCCCTGACTAATGCACCTAATGGCCAATTCACCTGACCTGC
Organism: Chiloscyllium punctatum; assembly: GCF_047496795.1. NCBI lineage: Eukaryota > Metazoa > Chordata > Chondrichthyes > Orectolobiformes > Hemiscylliidae > Chiloscyllium > Chiloscyllium punctatum. Next base: position 59,961,227 of record NC_092764.1, on the reverse strand, counting down.
ACATCTTTGGATTGGGGGAGGAAACCGGGGCACCCAGTGGAAACCCTCGTAGACACTGGGAGATCAGTGCAAACTCCACACAGACAGGGGCCCAAGGCTGGATACGAACCCGGGTCCCTGGCGCTGTGAGGCAGCAGTGCTAACCAGTGAGCCACCGTACTGCGCCAGTGTTCCTAATTTTGTTTTTTTGTTCGTAATTTTGTCATTGCTACTTGACAAGTGTCTCAGACAGCTGCAGTGAAGTGTAGTGGGAAAGCAGTGAAGGTATTCTGCTGTATGATTGACTAGTTATCAATGTGCATCTTCTTTACTTCCTGTCTGTGCGCAATCTAAGGTGTTGAGAGGGATAGAGATACACAAGGCATGTTGAGAGAATAATCCAGTGAAGATGTGATAGAGTGTGGTGCTTTGCTCAGAATAGTCTCTGGGGCTGGTGTTTTGTGTTCAACAGCCTGTAGGCTGCAGATTCGAACCAGCTGTGTTCCCATACCAAAATACTGTACATAAACACTGCCTGTTTTTAATCACCACTTCAACACCATATGAAAGAAAAAAGGCTGTGGTGGCAATTTGGGGAGCGCCAGGTTGGATCTAACATTCATCATGTTTACCAGACTCGGTCCAGTTCACAAGTTCGAGGGAGATGCAGAAAAGAATGCACTATTTTTTTTCGTCAGACAAGTATGTTTAAGGTTACGGAAGCAAATAAGATAGATCAGCTTACAGATCACCCATTATTTATGACAGTACGAACTTAAGGCGTTGAACAACCTCCTCTCATTCTTAAATTCCTCACTGGATATTATACCCTGGCAAAGGCAAGTTTTGGATGGTTTTCCCATGTCTCACTCTCACATTGTGGTCCTCCACTGGGGCTGCTAACCCTCCAACTATCTGGGAAATTATAGTGAGAGGAAAACAATGACCTCAAAGTAGGAGGGGAATTACTTATAAACACGTACAAGCTAACAACAATCTAAATCGTAGCAATTTTTAAAACTCGAAAGTGCTCCTGTAATGCTATCATACTCCCAGAGGGGAATAGGATTGATCTTTCGTTAGAGAGAGACAACTGGAGAGTTTAACCAGAAGGACTCCATTCCTCAGGCAAGGGCTGAGGTTGAAAAGGCAGGATCTATTTAGTGAACCTGCGCTGATTACATCATTACCTCGCTAGCGGAGCTAACCAGGGCCCATTAAAGTATTAATAGTGTCTCGTTTGGGCTCATGAGGAAATAAAGGATTCAAGCCCCTTCTGTCAAATGTCCTCAAAATAATCGTTAGAAAAATCCTCTGCAAAACTTCCCTTCTTAAAAGAAACATGGGAGCAATGTCTGTTGGGAGTTTTTGGCCAGAGACTGCCTTTGACCATTGTTTCAAATGGGCTGGAATATTTGAGAAAAGTACTTTCCTTGTCTTCATTGGGCAGGATGTAGCTGCTGGTTGGAACTTATGGGCAAAAAGCTAGTGCGCTGCATTTCTGTTGGATTCGAGCCAGCTCTCCATCCCGTGTTGGCATCTTCCACTTGGACAGAGAGCTCAAACCAACCACATGATTGGGAATCAGCTGTTCTTTCAGAACTGCCAACAAACACACCAAAATCAGATGGTGTACACGCAACCATTTGACCTGGGTTTTATCGATCAGACAATGTTATCTGTTGGTTTGCAATCACCAATGTTGAGAGCTCCACAATGGTAAGAATTGCTTCATGCTGAAGTGACAGGTTTCAGAATGTGAAACGGTGGAATTCCTGAATCACTTTGGCGAAAATGTTCTCATTACTACTTACCTTGCGTGCAGCAAAATAATTCCTGATGCAGCGTACCACCTAATCAGGTTAGATCGATGTGTTTACAGATTCTTTGATGAATGTTGAAGGTGTTGGAATTTGGGGAAAACTGGTTTCCTCACAACGTCTCAGCGAGTCTGATCTTGTGTGTGCACTTGGCAGGTTGAGAACAGTTTGGAGCGTGCTGTTGACATCCTGACTGAAATCTGAATGGCAGAGTTATGAGTCAGTTCTGACTCAGTGGTGTAAACTTGCTTGTGAGTCAGAAAATTCTATGACTGATCATCAATCCTAAGATTTGAGGATCTAGGCTTATAGTATTGGGAACGCTGACTTTTTGACATTAATTTCAAGCTCTGTCAGGAAGACAGAAAGGATCCCATGGTATTATTTGAGGAAGAATGGAGGAGTTCTCCTGGTCAACACTTATCCTTCAATAAACATCATTTAAGAAACCAGTAATAATTTAACTGGTTGTTTGTGAATCCTTACTGTGTATACAGTGGCTTCCATCTTGACCTAGATTAAGCCCTGATTACGTTTTATTAGGAACTTCTGAGGGTGTGAAAGGCGCTACATAAATATACATTCCACTTGTTTCTTCTTTCTCTCAAAAACCAGGGATTGCACCTGGACCTTTGCTTTTCAAATCCTTTTTTGAAATTTGTTCCTTAATGCTGTGAGGCTTTTTCCAGCATCTGTTCCCAGTGGATTCTTAGTGTTGGCGGGAAAATACCGTGATTTCAGGCCAGGGCCTGTGGGCTTTCTGTGACTGAACTTGCAAATATTTGGCTTCAAGAAACTGTAGTAATCCAAAGTGTGCTTCTGAATTCCCATCTGAACTTTGAACTCCCAAATTGAAGACATTTGACAGCTTAGGGGCTATTTATTTAAAATCTGGAGTGATAAAAGTTGATGGAAATTTAAGAAGTTGAATCCATGGTGTATGGGCAGTTCATTCCTATTCACAATTCTATTTCTTCATGTTAGCTGGTTTTGTTTGGAATGGGACTAGAACTCCCTACCTATGACTGAGACCAGAGTGCAACCATGAGCCAAGTCCAGCAGTATAAAGCTAGATGCCAAATGTCTTAATTTTCACAGGTTTCCCAAGCACCCAACAAATTCAGGTACAGGTGGAAAAAAGTAGCCCACTGCACTCTTTAACTTTTTGTGATATTACTTGAACTGTCCTTCAGTATTCCCAAAACCAACTTAACGTAGCTGTGTAGTTGGGTCTGTATGTGTCAGTGAGGACCTGGTATTCACATGGGAGATGAATTTGAAATGTGTTGTTTGTGGGTCCACTTAAGCAAGTCCAGCTGCTGACACTGCGCATCAGAAAATGGAAACTGCAGTCAAAAGGTCAATATTTAATGATTAGCAACTGTAAACCTTACAACTTCACTAATTCAACGGCTGATTTATTAACCCTGAGAGACATGCTTTGAGCAATTTCCAGTCCTGGGTCTAAACACACACTGCATTGATAAAATTAGCACCAGGACATTTGCAAAAGCACTTAGAAGCCCATTGTTTGCATCTCTGCAAATGGGTGCTGGTGAATGGTTCCTCGTTTGCTGAGCTCCACTGGGAATAGCAGGAGCAATAACATTCTTTGAATATAATGTGCATGTCTCTGTTACTCCATGTGACTGTGAGATGCTTCTGTTGTTGTCTTTTAATTCATTATTGTATGTCATGCGTTTATGTATATTACTGTGCAACAGAATGTGCCTCACATCACTGTCACTGCCTATAGCTGATTCTTGTATTAAACAGCACATTCCTGTTCCTACATTGTACACAGGGAAGTCAGTGGTGTCTTGTGTCAAAGAGATAATAATTAGGTCACAGCGTCAGTGCAGAATTCCGGTCGGATGGGTTGTGAAACTGCTGGACTTGTTCCTGATGTTGAACGTATTTTGGGGAACGGGGGGGGGATGTTTTATGGCAGGTAGGGAGTTCTCATAGATTCAAATTCTATCTTACCTGCTGCCTGAAGTGGTGTATTGTTTTACTGGACAGGTCTTTATTTAGGTGGCTTCCAAGTTTGCCATGAGAGTTGTGTGTGTCTGGGGAACTTCCCTCAAATGAAGGAGTAGGCTGCGTAATGTTTGTCTCCGTTGTGGGGTGGGTTTATTTAGATTAGATTAGATTCCCTACAGTGTGGAAACAGGCCATTCGGCCCCACCAGTCCACACCGACCCTCTGAAGAGTAGCCCACCCAGACCCATTTCCCTCTGACTAATGCCCCTGGCACTATGGGCAATTTAGCATCTGACCTGCACGTCTTTGTGATTGTGGGAGGAAACCAGAGGAAACTCATGCAGACACGGGGAGAATGTGCAAACTTCACGCAGACAGTCGCCTGAGGCTGGAATCGAACCCAAATCGCTGGCCCTGTGAGGCAGCAGTGCTATCCACTGAGTCACCGTTCTGCCCTTATTGGGCTGAGTAACCCTGGAAGCTAGCCCTGACCCTCCTGCAGATACGCCACCAAAGAATCCCATCCCTCAAGAAACCAGAGAGATACATGGTACTGGGATGGCTGGAGCATCTGTGGAAAATTTTGGAACTGAAGCAGAGCTATATAAATGGTAGGATGTCCCGAGGATTTACTGTGATCACAACAACTTCTGGTATTTATAGTCCAGGCAATTGATGTTTGTTCTAGACTGCACTGCTGTGATGATGCTGCAAATAATGTACTTGTAATGTGACACAAAGCTAGCATCTCACATCATTAGCACTTACAGTCCATCTCCAAGAGTTAAGCAGCCCTTTTCATTACCATTCTGGTACTTTGCAAATATTTGGTCATTCACGGTAACACTCCTGAAATCCTCACCTGCTGTCCTGGCATAAATTTCGAACTCACTTCGTTTTTAGCAGCGATGACCAGATCAGCTGAAGGGAGGTTAGGGTCAGCTGCTGACCTGCTGTCACTGGCTGTGACACTCCGTTCTTGGGTATTCCTTGAAAGGTCCTGTTCGCAACTCCCTCAGAACAGGTTTCCATCCTTTGCTGACCGAAAGTGGCAGGAGGATAGGTCCTCTCCTGAGAGAGAAGTTTAAACCTGTGGTGAACTGCGTGCAAATGAAGTCCTTTTGGGTTTGCAAGTCCTTCCTCCTGGTAATGTGTTTGTTTGTTCTTTGCCCCTTTGCAGTTTGATCTCCAGGATGCTGCAGAGGGACCCGAAGAAGAGGGCGTCTCTGGAAGAGATTGAGGGTCATCCGTGGCTCCAGGGTGTTGACCCTTCTCCGGCCAAGAAGCTGAGCCTGCCTCTCACATCCTATAAGAGCCTCTCTGAGGAAGAGCATGAAATAATTATTCAGGCAATGGAATGTGGCAACATCGCGCAGAGGGAGCTGATCCAAGAGTAAGTAGACATTTTATAATACCTTGCGGTCATCTGTTGGAAGAGGTCAGTGTTAATGACTGAGGGGAAGCTGTTTAAAATGTATCTTATCCAATCGCGCCTCCCCAGCCACTTCAGGATATTTTCGGTTAAACAAATCTTGGAGCTGGGTTTGCAGATAACTGTTTCCTCAGTCCATTGTTTACGTACTTGAGCTTTGACAATCCAAATTTGCAACAGACTTCCCCATCTTGTTTAAGTTGATGTCTTACTCGCTGTTGTAACCTCTTCCTTTACCTGGGTGGAGCCAGATAAGCAGCAGACTGGCCATCGCAGGGAAATCTGCCAGAGGTTTAGCTCTACATGTTCTGTCAGGTTAGCCATTGTGCTGAATTCAACAGCCAGATTAACTTCGCTGCAAACATACCTGTTGGAGGCAGACCACTGTACATGGGAGGAGAGGAAGGGAGCAGGCAATGAAAACCTGAGATCATATTGGAGCTCAGAGGCACTGGGTCACTGCTTGTCCTGCTCCTAAAGCAAATATTTTCTGTCCATTTGTGGCTGGGTGATTGGCTTGTGTCTGAATGCAGTGTGTGGAGTACACCATGAAAAAACTGCGAGCTAGGCACCAGGGCAGTCAAACTGAAAACTTTGTAATGAGGCTTTCATATTGTTATTGATAAGGGATAATATATTCCTCAAATAACTGCTCAGTGAATTGTTAGGTTAACGAAACCTTGAGCAAAATGTTGAGTAGGTTTTTTTTTGTTTGACAAGTGAAGAATAGACATGGTGCAACTTCTTGGATGGAACTGATCCGTATTGATGCCAAGATTTTATGCAAAAAGGAGGGGAGGAGGGTTGGTCGTGGAAAGAGCACAGAAGTAAGTCAAGGGGGATCTGAGTAAACCTAACTATTTAACTAAGCTGCATGTAATTAATTATAAAGTTAATGGGAGTAAATGGGGCGTGTGGAATGAAACACCCATGAAGATTGAGTCGATGTCCAGCCTCAGGTGGCCCTGAGAGTTGTATTTGAATGGATTTCTACACCAATTCTCCCTTGTTGTGTGATTGGCATTGCCATCTGTCTCTCTCCAGTCTACAGCAGGAGAGGTGAGAGTTTGAGTGCTGGCTGCTGCCTGAATAGTGATGATCTAGCAGATGGCTGCAAACTGCATCAACCATTAGGCCTCAATATTAGAAACAATAAGGGATTGATAATGTTGGATCATCTCTTGGGCCTTATTAGTGTCGGTAACATTAGTCGCACTCCACAGCTCTGTAACCGAGGCCTCCTGACAGCTTCTCAGGATGACATCATGCCTTTTGGGAAGGGGACAGTGAAGATTTATTTCAGTTTTATATAATTCATTAGTCCGCTTAGCCAGAAATCGCGACCTTGTCATTTAATCTTTACCAGATATTGCACCATCAATAAGGATGATATCATAGCTAATTTTAGTTCATGATGCCACCTGGTGCTTTCAGCAAGTACTGCAAGGTTACAGCTAAGCAATTACAATTCTTGCTCAAATAATGGCATTTTACTTCAGAACCCTGTGCAAACTAAAGGCTGAATTCCACTGCACTAGAAAAGATCATATCCAGCCTAAGTAATCAGGCTAAAAACATCGAAACATGTACCATACTTCCCACCTGCAGTGATTTTATTTTACTGAAGCTTTGTGTGGCTTAAGTTCATATTTGTCAGATTAAGGGAATGTGTAGCATTTGTTGGTAGTTTAGTGAGTGGTGCTGATGGACCCATGATTTAATGTTGTTTGCCTCCACCAGAATCTTTGTTCCAGCTTTTGCAAACTCCAGCCTCAAGCACTCCAGTAACTTCTCACCAACATTTAATACTAAACTTACACTGTTCTCAGCCTATTCCATACTAAATCCCTATGATATGTTGCCAGCTAGTTCCAAAGAAAAGCAGGTTCCCAACTTTAGAGAATGTTGTTGGTGGTTTAATTAGCTGTGCGTGTATTTGCAAAGTAAGGGTTATTTCCTATTGTTTTCTTCAATGTAGCTGCAGGTTATTTCACAGCAACAATAAAGATGATTGTGCACTGCATCAGGTAGCAATGCTTGCGGACAGCGTGTGTTGTCAATTTGTGGTTCCTGATTTCCTGCTTTCTAGTTCCTGCTGCCTTCAAACTCTCCTGTGGTCCCTTAATTTCTCCTCCCTGTGCTCGCTCTCTCTCATTCTCCCTCTTGCGCTCTCTCATTCTCCCTCTTGCGCGCTCTCTCTCTCTCTGTCTCTCTCTCTGTCTGTCTGTGTTTAACTTATACCTGGAAGCCTCAGATCCACGACTGCAACTGGGGAATCAGCACTTTGCATGTGGCATATGATCTGCATGAATTGAACTCAAATCACCAATTTCTAAAGTGAAAAACAAATTAAAAGGTAAAGGCGCTGGTTTACGACAAGACAGGTTGAGTAGCATTGATAAGAAAAATCAAGTACAACAGGATGTAGACCAGATGGGCCAATGGGCTGAGAAGTGGCAGATGGAGTTTAATTCAGATAAATGCGAGGTGCTGCATTTTGGGAAGGGAAAGCGAATCTTAGCAGGACTTATACACTTAATGGTAAGGTCCCAGGGAGTGTTGCTGAACAAAGAGACCTTGGAGTGCAGGTTCATAGCTCTTTGAAAGTGGAGTCACAGGTAGATAGGATAGTGAAGGCGGCGTTTGGTATGCTTTCCTTTATTGGTCAGAGTATTGAGTACAGGAGTTGGGAGGTTATGTTGCGGCTGTACAAGACATTGGTTAGGCCACTGTTGGAATATTGCGTGCAATTCTGGTCTCCTTCCTATCGGAAAGATGTTGTGAAACTTGAAATGGTTCAGAAAAGATTTACAAGGATGTTGCCAGGGTTGGAAGATCTGAGCTACAGGGAGATGCTGAACAGGCTGGGGCTGTTTTCCCTGTAGCGTCGGAGGCTGAGGGATGACCTTATAGAGGTTTACAAAATTATGAGGGGCATGGACAGGATAAATGGGCAAAGTCTTTTCCCTGGGGTGGGGGAGTCCAGAACAAGAGGGCATAGGTTTAGCGTGAGAGGGGAAAGATATAAAAGAGACCTAAGGGGCAACTTTTTCACGCAGAGGGTGGTACGTGTATGGAATGAGCTGCCAGAGGACGTGGTGGAGGCTGGTACAATTGCAACATTTAAGAGGCATTTGGATGGGTTAATGAATAGGAAGGGTTTGGAGGGATGTGGGCCGGGTGCTGGCAGGTGAGACTAGATTGGGTTGAGATATCTGGTCGGCATGGACAGGTTGGACTGAAGGGTCTGTTTCCATGCTGTACATCTCTATGACTCTATGACTCTATGACTCTAAGTATTGGGGAAATTCAATAATTGGGTAATATTGAACTTTGATTGTAAACTTAGATGACTATAAGCTAGAGAAGAGAGAGCTAAACTTGAGGATTTTCACAGTTCAGGAGAAGATGATGCACTTTTAGCACACTCAGGAAGACAAACATCTGTGAAGCCTTGGAAAGAGAGCAAAGGAAGCTTTATAAAATAATTGTATTTGAATCAGAAAAAGGGGAAGTTACAGTGGAGATGCAGAGAGGTTGGAGGTCATTTGTGTACAGTCATTCTATTTGTGGTGGGAGATAAAGTCAGAGTTAAAGTTGTCTTTATGACCCAGTTCTCCCATGCGTATCGTTGAAGATTTGTTCTCTGAGTGTTGGTGACATTAGTAAGTCCATTGCTGATCCTCGTTGGCTTGACTAGGTATTGGGATCATGTCAAAATCCACCAGAACTGAATCTCCTTCTGGCCTGGTTACATGGGTTTCACAGGTTCCTGAAATAACACCATGAAGGTCAGTATCCTGTCACCAAGTGACCCTTTATGTGCACATGCACAGTACATGGCACTGACCCAGCTAGCTCAGAGCCAGCTCAGAGAGTGAGTAGAACCCTCTTGATTATATCTGTCAGCAAGGGCTCCTTGATTAGACCAGGCTAACAGCCCCAATCAGAGAACTCATATTCTACGAGGTCCACCAGTCTGACATCATTACAATCCCTGACATGAGACTAATGAGCCAATTGATTGGTTGTGACAATTCAGCAGTTTTCATTGCCCATTTTTATCTGGTGCTAGTTTTCAAATTTATTGAACTTGATTCCACTCTGTGATGGATTTGACACACCAGCTCCCTCCAGCACAATAGCCGGAATGGCACCTTCTATTAAACTAATCACTGACCTTACATTTTTGAGAGAAGAAACTGATTGGCGTGAGTAATTGTTTTGGCTGGCGATTTCACTCAGCAGCCATGTGACTTTATTTTTGTTGCAGGGCTCTGGAAGCAGATAAGTACAATCACATCACGGCCAGCTACTTCCTGCTGGCAGAGAGGATACTGAGGGAGAAGCAGGAGAAACATACCCAGAGTCGGAGCCTTAATCTGGACTATAACTGGAGCACCCACGTCCAATGCAGGTAATGGTTTGGAAAACCCTTAACTTGATCCTGAGGACCCCTGCAGCTGGATTATAAAGTCCACTGTGTTAATATTGGTTGTCAGGGCCAAATGGCTAATGACCAGTGGCTGAAGAGGCAAATGAGGAACTGAAGTGATCAGTTCGAAAAGGGTAGCAATGTTCACATGTTCCGTTTATGCAGCTGCACTGCTCCATATCCCAGCACCTATGGCCGTTAATAATGTCAAACCCTTGGCTTACATAGAGTTAATAGGCCTTCTGGTGGAGTTAGGATTTATTCACCCAGTACGTGCAGTGCTAAGAGCAGCTCTTTCCAAACCTCCATTTCAAGGATCCCACCCAAGTGAGTGAGAGAGAGCTGAGCAGGACGTAAAGGGCAGCTGGATACCCAGCAAACCATTAGAAATACGACAGGAGTAGGCCATTTGACCCCTCCGGCCTCCTGTGCCATTCAGTAGGATCGTGGCTGAACCCGGACTGGACTAGAGCATGATGGGTGGGAGTGCTCACCAAGACTCCATCTCTTTAGAGTTTGACCATGTACCCAGCTGCCCTTTGGTAAATCTACTTTGCAAACTATGTTTTTTTAACCCTGTAAAGGTTTGTACCGAGGTGCTTGTACCTAAGATGGCACCATTAAAAGGCAGCCATTGTTAAAAAATTTCACTGTACTTCTGTACTAGAGTACAAGTGACCATAAAAAGGATATTCATTCATAATGCCATGATGTATCTCCATGTTGGTTGGCTGCACCCGGGTTTACAGATTGTGTATAGACGTGACCACCTAACCGTTGGAAGATGGTTTTAATCTCCCTTTAGCAAGGGGGATGTAAGTGCATTGAGACAAGACCATCCTCAGTTCAGCCACCCACTATAAATAGTCATATGGATGGTTGATACAGACAGCAAGACACTTTGTATTGGTATCATGAGAGGCAGTTATCTGATTTTAGGGTTTATTAAAGGATAGGATGGGGTACTGTGTGCCCAGCAAGGTCGGAAAAAGCCCCAGTGCATCTCTCGCTGATTGTATCTAAAATGCAAATGCAACTCAAATAGAGAGAATTCAGGTCATGCACATGTTAGTGGATGTATGATTTGGTGGTTTATTGTGGGTCTTTGTAAAGCACCTCAAACGTGTGCACTTTCTCTTTCAGACCGTCGCTGTCGACACCAGCAAACAGCTTTGTGGATGCTACTGACAGAAGCCCCTTGCCCGAAATGCACAATGGTTTTTCAATAAAGCACTCTACTCCGAGCAAAGTCCCCAGCAAACAACCGGAAGCCGAGCAGAAGAACACTGAGAAGGAGGAGATGGGAAACCCTAAAGACTTTGTGAAGGTTGTGCCTAATGCCCAGGATGTTTCTGTGACCCCATCACCGATGAGAATTCTACTTCGCTCGTCCCTGGAAACCTCTGTCATGCCAAAGAACGTGCCTGTCCTCCAACAGATTTGTGAGGAAGATGAAGAGGAGGAGGAGGAGGAGGAAGCCAATGCAGCAATGGAGATCAAAGCCACACCTTTGCCTAACATCACGCCAGCTCCGTGCTCTGGTACTAATCACCAAACCTTGTTGGGCTGCCCCAGCAAAGACACCGAGGTGGATGGTAACAAACTGCTCCATGAAATGTGGAGCTGCCAGCGGGAGAGTGGGGTGATGAGCTCCTCTGTCGAAGTGCCAGGGTCAGTGGGGCCACTCTGCTGCAGCAGGTGGGCTGGGAAAAGTGAGCCGCTTTCCAGTTACTTTGGGAATCGGCCGATCAACCTCATGAATGAGAGCAACAACAATAGCACCAGCAAAGGAGTCGTCAGAGCTCCGGTAGACATTAGCGACATCAGTGTTCAGAAGGCCCACCCTTGCCCGCACTCCCAGCAATGCCCAGCCAGCTTAGACTCCAGAGTCACTGAGCCCGTGGTGTCTGGCACTGACTTAGCGAAGGAAAAACTGCAGGCGCTACCGAAATGCGAGGGCCCAAGTGTGGAAAGTCCAAAGCATCTGATTGACCGGATGGCTGAGAACAGTGGGCTGGCAAATGACAGTGCCAGCGTTGACAGCAGTGCAGACACTGTGAATAAATTTGATCCTACTCGGTCAAAAAACATAAACATTAGGGATCGGATTCTGCAAATCCCACTCTGTGAGAAAGCCCTTTCCTTTAAGATCAAACCGAACTCTAAGGAAAATCTCCTCTCCTTTGGACAATTCAATTGTTGTCATGTAATTTAGTATTTTTTTAAAGAAGAAAAATTATATAGTTTGTGTGTGTCTCCACACACACATTGTAAATATGTATCATCTTTTACAGACCAGGGGTACGACATTAGAAAGGAAGGATTTTTAAGGTTGGTTTCTGACCACACTCCCAGAGTGGGGGAGCTCTGTCTGTCATGAATGTATATTGGAAGCTACTGATTTCCTGACTGACTGTCTGTCTGTTTAAGTGGGTGGGGCTCTCACTGTTAATGATGCATAGACCCAGCTCCCCACCTGAAGTGCAAAATTGGGAAAAATAGCCCTTTAATTCTCATAACTGAATAACGGGTATACAGCAAAATACAATTTGGTGCTGCTTTCTGGGTTGGAAGAAGGTTCAAAAGTGATTCTCCGTTCTTTATAACATCTAACTTGTGAAATCCTTCACTGCTGTACCATAAATGGGTAGTCATGTGGTGATTGGACCCTTTTAGGCACAGACCCAGTATCCCATCTTCAAAGTTCCAGATTAATTCACTGATATCTTGAGAACTCATTAGTTGATGAAGACTCTGTGTTCGGGAAATTTCCTTGTGTACATTCTATGACAGCATACTGTAGACATCTGCCCTGGTTAACTGAAGTGTGTACATAATAGTGTACTTCCTTCATTGTCACCTTTATATTAAAAGAAATCTAGTGTTCGCAGATTAATTTTCACAGGTCTGTTTTATTACTTGTACAAGAAGTGTGACTCTTACTTTAAATGTATAGTGTATGTTCCTCTTCCTTCTATTGTAAATGCTAATCCTTCATTGTACATATCGCACTGTTAGCTCTGGAAGCTGCCCTACACTAACATGTGAATATGAAATAGCAAGTTTCCCTAAATAGCACATATTTTTAAATACTGTAAATTACTACATTGTCATTTGTTTGTCCTCCTCTTAAGCCTAAGATAAACACATGAAAGGTTGTTGGAAAATTATGCCTCTTTATTAGGTGCATACCAACCCAAAAAAGGCCTGTGTATCATTAGTGTTTGCTAACTGCACATCGAAACACTAAAGGTATGACAAAGTACACACGTGAACTGAGTAAAATGTGCAATTGGAGCACCACTCCGCCATCTCCCAGCAAGCTCTGCCAGCTATTGGATGCAGTCTCTAGTCATTTTTATAAATGACTGATAAAGAATAATGTCCCCTTACTTCCTACGGTTCTTTCTGAAATGTCGAAGACACTGTCTTGATGAATTTGATTCTCGCACCTTAGTTGCTGTGTCACTGTTTGTAAGGGGTTTTCTGAAAGCAGCCCATGAGCTAAAAGCTCTTCTAAGTGACCATTCCAAACTGTCAGCCAGCACAGTGTTAGAAAGAGCACACAGTGTTAAAATGGCACTATTCCATCCACCACCATCTTCCATCTGGTCGTCTTATCCTTTGATTTTTCCTTTAACTTATCTCATTTCCTCCACAAATAAAAGATGTAACCGTGGGTGTATACATGTGTCCTAGTTATGCCTTCCCTTTACTGGGATTTATGGAGTACTCCTTGTTCCAGTCTTGAGCCCCTGCCCTCCTTTAGGAATCCATCCCATTCTCCGGGTTTCTCTCCCGCCATCTCTCATATCAGCACTTCTGAAATCTCCCCTTTTCATCAAGCAAAACCTCAGTGTTGGGATTGAAATTCACCGGAGTTAATACACATTCCGCGTTTCCACCTGAGCTTGTGGATATTGCTCGGATTGTTCCTGGGTTAGGGCGGAAATGATTCACTCTGGCTCATACTGCTGAGGGCCTTTCTGATCGAAGGTGAATGTGTACATGCAAGATTGAATTTTCTTGCGATCCTGATCTTTCCCTCTCCTCGGCGGCTCAGTTGTTTTACGCACGCAGATTCTGGTAGACCCCAATGCCAGCGAGAGTCGGTCACTTTGAGTGGTTGAAGACAATAGGTGTGACCAGGGCTGGAATTGTACAGATAATGTCTGGCAGCGGGTGTGGAAGCAAATGGCTTTTTGTGCACGATTACCAGTGCAGGAACAATTGGTCAAATGGCTTCCTTCCATGCTGTGACCATTCTGCAATTTCATGGTTCTCAGCTCGTTGCATGTGAACCTTATGGTGAGCAGGAAGTCAATACCATTGCCGTTGTCTTCAGGTCCTGGCACTAAAATGGCACCCAAATATTTCTGCCAGCCCAGAGCATCATTGCCACTCTGAGTGGGCATTTTCAGCTAAATATTCTGGCTCTTCCTTAGTCAGGCTGCCTCCCTTGGCCAGATAGATTAAACCCTTGGCCAGCCTCCTTGACCTATGCCCATTACAGTCCTTTGACTACCTTCCATGCCCTGGGTAACTGAGACGATGACCACCTGATCTCAATCATGGCATGCCATCAATGAAGGCTGCCTAATGAGGACAAAGCGGCAGCAATTCCAATATCTTCCTTGATTCTTTGACTCGTTCACTCACAGAAAATCATAACTGGGAAGAGTATCTTAATTTTGATGATTTTTCAATGAGTTAGCAAGACGTGTTGCCTGAAGCTCACAATGAGGAAGCTGGTAAATTCCGAGAATTTCATTGTGAGCTTTCTTCCTGCCTTTGGGCCCTTGAGCAGTTGTTCCCTGAGCCATCATCTCCTTGCTCCAAGGGAGCAACTCCAGATTCCACCCTGGGATTGGAAACCAATGACCCCAGGAAGAAAAGTCTCCAAACCCAGAACATGTATTTAAAAGTACTAATACTATTAAACTTTGGAAACAAGAAAACATCGGTTTGACCTAAGATTTCAAATAACTATTTGCAACACCAAGCAGGAGACTTGGTGAAGACCTTTTAATAAAGGTGTCCTGGGGGTAAAGGCAGACAAGACATGTATGGACCAGTTCAGTGATGACAAATTTGGAAATCAGCTTTTGAACTACATTCAATGATGTGTAATAATAAGTATTTACCATGCAATATTAGCAGCATGTGGTGCGACTTTCTGTAATTAGACAAAATGCAACCCATGTTCCAACTGTTTGTCTCTGCCTGGAGTCAACCCTGAACTTAATTAAGAAGTGTTACCAAAGTATTGAAGATCCTTCTAATACTTATTAACATGATAGGATGTTTATTCAGCTTGCATTTATGTGGTGTTCTTCATTTGTAGGTTTATTTGTCAAATATGTTACAGAATCCCGACAGTGTGGAAGCAGGCCACTCAGCCCATCAAGTGCTCCCTAATCCTCCGAAGAGCATCCCACCCAGAGCCACTATCCCTGTAGTGCTGCATTGCCCATGGCCAATCCACCTAACCTACATATCCCCAGACACTATGGGCAACTCAATCCACCTAACTAGCACATCTTGTCAAAAATTTGTCAGACATGAAAAGGAAAGGTTTAGAGGGATATGGGCCAAATGCAGGTAAGTGGGATGAGTTTAATTTGAGAAATTTCTTTGGAATTGACGAGTTGCGCTGAAGGGTCTGTTTCCATGCTGTATGACTAAATAAGGAAGTAAGTGAGAGAAATGGAGAGGCTAGTTTAAAAGAGCACAGTAAGAATGGTTATTTGTGGGAGGGATGTGTGCGACAGCAGGGAGATGGTGGTGGAGGGGGGGGGGGGGGAAGAGTATTCCAGAGACCATGGTCACTGAACAGTCACCGTGGTGTGGAAAGATTGAGCTGACAGCATAAACACTGGGAATGAAGGCAGGTAAGGTACGAGGAGACAATTAAGATAAACATGGCAGAGGAGACAAAGAGATTTGAAAATGTTGATTGAGGTCTGGGAGAAGTTCCTGGAGGTTGGACAACCTAATGTAATGGGATTGTGGAACTTTTTATCTCAAAGGGAATGGAGTATAAAAGTCGGGAGAAGAGATCAGAGTGGTGCTGGAAAAGCACAGCAGGTCAGGCAGCATCTGAGGACCAGGAAAATCGACATTTCGGGCAAAAGCCCTCCATCAGGAAATGATGAGCTTTTGCCCGAAATGTCCATTTTCCTAGTCCACAGATGCTTCCTGACCTGCTGTGCTTTTTCAGCATCACTCTAATCTTGACTCTAACCTCCAGCATCTGCAGTACTCACTTCTGCCAATAAAAGTAGGGATGTCTTGTTAAAACTATATTCAGCCCACAGCTGGAATACTCTAGTCCCCTTATCTAAAAAAAAGATATACAGTACTGGCATTGGTGGCAATCTAGAAAAGGTTAACTAGGTTGATTCTGGGTCTTATGAAGAAGTTGAGTAGGTTGGCCTGAAATCATTGAATTTGAGAGGAAGGTGAGGACAGCTTATTGAAGCAATCCAAATTTTTAGGGGGCTTGGGAGGGTAGATGTGGAAAGACTGTTTCCTCTGTGTGGAGTCTGCACATTCTCCCTGTGTCTGTGTGGGTTTCCTCCGGGTGCTCCGGTTTCCTTCCACAGTCTAAAGATGTGCAGGTCAGGTGACTTGGCCATGCTAAATTGCCCATAGTGTTAGGTGCATTAGTCAGAAGGAAATGGGCCTGGGTGGGTTACCCTTCAGAGGGTCAGTGTGGACTCGTTGGGCCGAAGGGTCTGTAGGGAGTCTAATCTAATCAAATCTTGTGAGAGAGTCCAGGACCGGACGGCATAATCTCGAATAAGGAGTCACCCATTTAAGACAGAGATGAGGAGGAATTTCTTTTGAGAGTAGTGAATCTGTGGAATTCTTTACTTCAGAGGGCTGCTGGGTGACTAAGAATATTCAAGGCTCAGATACACAGATTTTTCATCAGTAAGGGAATCAAGGGTTATGTGGAAAAGGTAGGGCATTCCAGGTTATCTGATCAGTCATAATATAATTGAATGGTGGAGAAATCTTTAAATGGCCAAATGGTTTCTTTCTGCTTCTATGTTTGATGGTCTTATGGAGCAAAGCAAACATGTGGTTATAGGATGTTTGACCTGTTGCTTAAAGGTTTAGGGGTCTGAAAACATTCATATTAATGAGTGCCTTGAACACTGTCCAAAATGATAATTTATGGTTTTGAGGAAAGAGCAGTTTAAAATCTCGAGCGATAAAGATCTACCATCTGAGTCTGCTGCATAGCCACTGTGACAATGGTTATCACTTCAGTGTAACTCGTAGATAGCTACTAATGTGCAATAGACTGCATCCTGCCTTAGGTTTGGGCTGTTCAGCCATCAAGTAATTCGGCCATCTACTACATCAGATTAATCAGCTCCCATAGATCCTGGCCCTGAAAGAGGATAGTGGCAGCAGTGCACAGTGGAGACCAGAGCTCAGACACCGTGATGAGCAGCAGTAAAAATTCCTCATGCAACAGCCTCAGCTTAGGGTTTGGAGAGAGGCACATAGCAGCACATTGGAGAATTTAGCCCTGAAACAATGATAATGTATAGCAGGATATTAAAGAAGAGAGTTGTTTCCGGGAGAGGGAAATTTTTATCAAGGTAAAAGCTCTTTTAAGTCTGAGGATGTGGAAGCTAAACAAATTTTGGGATACAAGACAACATCAAGATTACAAGGTTCCTGATTGAGGCTGGGGTGGCAGCTAAGGAGGTTGGAATCCAGGTTCTCTGGAAATCTTTTCTAAAAACTACTTCACACTTGAACCAAATGCAAATAACCTTTTGCAAGTTGTTGATATTCAAACAAGCATTTTGAGTGCTGTTAACAGCGCTGGAGAGAACATACATAACAGATCATGTTATATTTTTACTATCAAAATGTTTTCCATCTCCTGAGTACTCTGGTGGATTTCCTAAAGCCTCTCAATAACATAGCCATTGATACCAGGTGTTGTTCTCGAGAAAGCTGACATTAGGTTTTCTGAATGGTAGCCAGAAGGTACAAGGGTAATTCAATTAAAGTGAATGCATTATTCTCACTTTCTTCTGTCTCTTCCTCTTTATTTCACCCTTCCACATCTTTCACACACCCATTTTTCTCACTGTCTTGCTGTCACAACTCCTTTTGTTCCTTTCAATATTGATAGCATTCCATACAACCACATCCAGGTTGCAGTCCTTGTTACATACCAGAGAATGAAAGTGCAATTTGGGCACTTCAAATTAAGACGCTGTCAAGCCTTTTAGGTTACTTATTGGTGTACGTTTGGTGAGTGGCCAGAAATAGAAAGATGTGACTGAGATAAATAGTGGAAGCTGGGAATTCATTGATTGTGGAACTTCAACCTTTGACGTTGTCCAACAACTTTGAAATACTTGCTCGCAGTGTGGATGAGAACTGATGATGAAGTTGGTCAGTTTGGCAGCATAGTGTACAAGGTTACTCAAGTTGGACAAAAATAGAAGCTGGCATCATAAGGGGAGTAAGAATATTCAATACCACTTTGATTAGGAGTTCCCACATGTTGTCTGTCTGGCGCTGGGATACAATGATCCCTTCCTGTCCAGAGAAGAGTTTGCATTGTGACTCATTGGATGCAGTTGTATCATGTTTTACGTAGGACTGAATGACATAGGTAGAATAAGGAATAGTATTGTGATGAGTGAATCTGAAGATCCCAGGTCAAAATTAATAAACAAAGTGAAAACTAATAATCTCCAGATTACTGTCTGATCCATGTGGTAAATGGATATGAGGGAAACAGATCAGAGTGTTCAGTATGTTACTTGAGCAGTTTACTGGGAGACTGAGGTTTCAATTCATGGATCACTAGAACCAGTACTAGAGAAAGAGAGAACTGATCTCTTGGGGTGGACTTGACTTCAAATAGATTGGGACCAGTGTCCTGGTAAATGAAATATGGTATGACTTGAGATAGAGCTTTCAATTAAAAATGAATTTTGGGAGAGAGAAGGAGATCAGGTGAGGGGAAATTAATGTCAGAAGGTAATTCAAAGCATAGCGCTGTGTCACTATTTGGATAGTGTGTGACAGCAAGGAACACAGATTTTAAAATTTAATACTGTGTTAGTGAATAGGGACAATTCAAGGTGAAATAGTTTAACAATTCAATTAAATGTGCTTTGTTTGAATGCATAAATAACAAGGTAGCCAAATGGATTGGCATAAATAAAGAAATGTTTGATATAATTTTAACAACAGAGACCTGGTTGCCTGGTGGTCCAGGCAGAAGTGGGTACTGCTGGAGATTAGAGTCAAGATTAGAGTGGTGCTGGAAAAGCACAGCAGGTCAGGCAGCATCGAGGAGGAGAAGAAAAATAGATGTTTGTAGGCCAGAGCCCTTCATCAGGAATGAGGCTGGAAGACTTGGGGGGGGGGGGGGGGTGGAGAGATAAATGGGAGGGGGGTGGGGCTGGGGAGAAGGTAGCTAAGAGTACAATAGGTAGATGGAGGGAGGGGTGAAGGTGATAGGTCGGAGAGGAGAGTGGAGATGATAGGTGGAAAGGAAGATTAACAGGTGGGACAGTTCAGGAGGGTGGTGCTGAGCTGGAATGTTGGAACTGGGATATGGTAGGGGGAGGGGAAATGAGGAAACTGGTGAAGCCATTGATGCCATGGGCTTGAAGGGTCCCAAGGTGAAAGATGCAGTGTTCTTCCTCCAGGCCTATGGTGGCAAGAAAGTTGCGGTGGAGGAGGCCCAGGACCTGCATGTCCTTGGCAGAGTGGGAGGGGGAGTTGAAATGTTGGGCCACCGGGTGGTGGGGTTGATTGGTGCAGGTGTCCCAGAGATGTTCCCTAAAACCTCTGCGAGAAGGCATCCAGTCTCCCCAGTGTAAAGCAGACCGCATTGGGAGCAACGGATACAATAAATGAAATTGGTGGAAGTGCAGGTGAAACTTTGGATGTGGAAGGCTTCTTTGGAGCCTTGGATGGTGGTGAGGGAGGAGGTGTGGGCGCAGGTTTTGCAATTCCTGCGGTGGCAGGGGAAGGTGCTGGGAGGGGAGGGTGGGGTTGTTGGGGGGGCGTGGACCTGACCAGGTAGTCACAGAGGGAATGTGTAAAGTGGATGAGGTCGGGAGGGAAATATATCCCTGGTGGTGGAGTCCATTTGGAGGTGGTGGAAGGGTCAGCGGATGATGTGTTTTATGTGGAGGTTGGTGGGGTGGAAGGTGAGGACCGGGGGTTTCTGTCCTTGTTGCGGTTGGAGGGGTAGGTTTTGAGGGCAAAGGTGTGGGACGTGGATGAGGTGTGTTGGAGGGCATCTTCGACCACGTGGGAGGTGAAATTACAGTCTTTAAAGAAGGAGGCCATCTGGTGTGTTCTGTGATGGAACTGGTCCTCCTGGGAGCAGATATGGCAGAGATGAAGGAATAGCATTTTTGCAGGAGGTAGGGTGGGAGGAAGTGTAATCCAGGTAGCTGTGGGAGTCTGTGGGTTTGTAAAAAAAAAGTGTTGAGTCGGTCATCATTCGTGGAGATGGAAAGGTCCAGGAAGGGGACGGAAGTGTCAGAGATCATCCAGGCGAATTTAAGGTCAGGGTGGAATGTGTTGGTGAAGTTGATGAACTATTCAACTGGGAGCACGAGGTGGTGCTGATGCAGTGATCAATGTAGTGGAGGAAAAGTTGGGGAGTGGAGCCGGTGTAAGTCCAGAAGATGGACTGTTCTACGTAGCTGATGAAGAGACAGGTATAGCTGGAACCCATGAGGGTGCCCATGGCTACCCCTTTCGTCTGGAGGAAGAGGAAGGTCTTGTGGTCTAGTTGAGACGTTGAGATTCCAGGGTATTTTGTCAATCTGACAAAATGAGAAAGAAGAGAGAACGGCGTTAACCCAGCTGAGGAAGAGCGACATGAGAACAAAAGTGAGGAAGGAGATCTTTATTTTGATATCAGCAAGCAGAATATATGGGTGAAAACGGAAAATACTGATGGGAATGGTTCGTAGGCCTCTAACAGTTGTGATATCATTGGATGATCATTAACCAAGAAATGAGAGGAACTCGTAACAAAGGCAATGCAATAATATTGAGACACATAAATCTTCAGTTATACTGGACACATCAAATTAGCAACAATAGTTTGGAGGATGTGTTCATGGGAAGAATTAAAGAACAATACATTGCCGAGAATAAGGCATATGCAGGCAGCCATCTTGTCTCATACAATTGGAAAGGAGAGGAGTGATCATAATTTGATAGAATTGTATGTTAAGTTGAAGAGAAGCATACGTAATTAAATCTAAAGGTCTCTTGCCTAATTGTTACATTGGTATGAGGGGTAAGTTAAATAAGGTATGCTTTATTCTAGCTATAGGTTAACACTGCTGTTATGATAGTTAGCAAGATGTGCCTATCTCTGAGCTGTGGCTATCTACACATACAGTGAATCAGAGTGGTATTCTGAGAATGCATCTTTTGTGTCTTCACTACAGTAACACACTTTACTTTCATCCATGCATTATAGGCTGCTGAATGCCATTCTCTAGCATAATGCCTAGGACCTTTCGCTTTACATGATTAGTCTTATCTCTCTACTATGATTTTTTTCTTCCGATCTATTTATCTGATAGAGTAATACCATCATTATTTGTGTATTCCATTATACTGCAAGTTAGTATTTAATCAGTTTTCTGAATCTATGATAGCAGAGAAGCAATGACAAACATTATATTTCATTGAGGAATAAGAAATTCGTGGAAAAGGTGATCCTCCTTAGGCTCAGTAAAGATAATGATTGTATTAAATTAAAATAAGAGGTTTATAAAGTTGCCAAGAAGAATAAGAAGCCTGAGGTATAGGTGTTTGGTCAAATTTTGCTAATTTCTAAAACAAAAGATGGATGCTGGACAAGATCAGATTAAGAAAGTAAGTTAACAAGAACATATGAACCAGAAGAAACTGAGCATTCAGGACTCTTGAAGCTACTATGCTATTCAATGAGATCATGTCTAACATATTTGTGTTTCGACTCTCACCTTCCCTTAGCCTTTGATCCCATTTCCTAACCAGACTCTATCTAATGTGAAAAATAAAACTAAAATACTGCAGATGCTGAAAATTTGAATTGAAAACAGAAATTACCCAGAGAACCTCAGCAGGTCTGGCAACATTTGAAGAGAGCACAAGTGATAACATTTCAAGTCCAGCAGGACTCTTCAGAACTGACACAGGCTGGAACATTATTTTATGCTGTAAACAGAGGGGAGAGTGACCAAAGAAAAATACAAAGGGGCTAATAATGATGGTAAAGGAGCAATGGTTATAAAGTTGGTGTGAATGTTAGGAGTAAGAAAATTAAAATTTGGCTGTACTACTGAGAGCAAAGCCAACAAGTCATAAAAACATGTATCCAGGGCTAGGGAGGCACAGGGCTGTTACATTCTGATTGGAGGACAGAGATTATGATCTTGTTGTTGAATTCAATATTGCTTTGTTGTAGTGGGAGGGAAACAGGGAAGAAAAGCTTCTGAGGGCACATAGATGGCATAGGCGATACTTAATTGTAATAGAATCTTCCAATCATAAACATGTTCCTATTTTAAATTACCTCTCTGACTGTGATAATAACACACCTACAAGAATGGAGCTACCCATTCTTAACACTGTGTTGTGTTAGAATCCTGTCTAATCCTGGAGTGTTATCCTTTCCCTAACACCTATCTGGTCATTATTCGGGACTGACTGTGCCCTTTCCCCACTGTATGACTCAGAAGCTCAATCTTAACTGTGAAGTGACCAGACCCCTGGTTGATTTCCTGATTGAGTGACCTCTAATGCCTGGATTGGTTACACTGCATCTTCATGACTAACTAATGCCCAATTCCCAGATCGTGAGGTTGTAGAACCCTTATGTTGACCACCCAAGTGGCTGACTACCATGTTCAAGCCCCTGGATGATGCCTTTGACTTACTGTGACAGTGTTCTCTGACTGATTACAGTCACCCTTCAGTCAACTGAGGACTACTCCCCTTAGACTTAGAGGAATAGCCAGTTGGATTTACACCTTCAGTGTATTTGTTGCATATGTTGCTGACAATTGGTTCAGATGTGCCATTGATATCGCATGGTGTTATAACATGATGTTCCCAACCTGATCACTGCTGGCACGTGTCTACATTAAAAGGCAAGACCAAAGTATGAAGAGCCTGCTAGATCAAAGAGATGCAGCAAAATCCAAAAAAGGCGAGACAAGTTGGAGATGCAGTGAGCACCCAAGTGGGCACAGACTGAGTAAGCGCTAAATGAGCAAACCCAAACTGCTGAGGTGCTCCCTGCTCCAATCCATGGGAGGGGACCCCGACCCTGGACACATAGCGGCCAGGTAGGAGAGTGACAAGGCAAGGGGTGTGGGGGAGCTCTGTAAGGCAGCACTGTAATGGATTCTCAGTGAGACAGACACAGGCCATGAGAATGTGGTGCTGCTGATGATTCTGTCTCTGTGGAAGGGGATGTTCAGGCAGTGATTACTATCCATGGAATGCGCCCAAAGATACTGGGGATGGCACAGAGCCCTAGAGAAGCTATAAGAGAGCTAGAACTGCCAGGTACTCACTCTGACTTTCACATTGGGATTTGTCCACATTTAGTCATGTGGGAGAATATGAATGAAGTGAGATTAGGTATTTGTGAGCTGGAAATGGGTCACTCCTTACACAACAACATGATTCTCTTCTTGCTGTTCAAACCTTGTATGGAAAGTACCTTTATTTCTTGACGTAGGCAACCTCATTTTTCCAATTTCTCCATATTTTCTTAACTGACTTCATTGGGCACTTGTTGATGGGCTGGGAAGATTCCACTCTTGCTGTTTATCAACCTGTGCTTGAATGTTGTCCAGCTCTAGCTGCCTTATTGTTGGGTTCTTTTGTCAGTTCAATTTCTTCTCTTTCCTTCATAAAAAACCAAACTATACTTCAATAAGAAATTGTACTTCATGGGTATTATATAACAGGAAACATATTGCTGTATGCAGTATGTACAGAGGGTTAGGAGAAAGATTAGGGCCTATGGTCCTTTGAGCCTGTTCTGCCGTTAAATATAATTATTTACAATTAAGGAAGAGAAACCTCCATGAAACTCCCCAAAATTAACGACCAAACAATTTTTGACAAAATGCAGCCTGACGTTACATTTGTGGCCTGCACTTCCAAGACAATGACCATCTCCAGCAGGAGAGATCTGACCATCCAGCATTAACATTCAATAGCATTACCATTGCTGAATTCCCCCAAGGCTACTATTGAACAGAACAGACAAGGCCCAAGTCAAGAATATGATGGAATGCTTCCACTTGCCTGGATGAGAGCAGCACCAACAATACCCAAGCAGCTTGACACAATCCAGTTTAAAGGAGCCCACGTGATTGGCGCTAACACTCTTCATTGCCAACATGGTATGGTTGCAGCTTTTATCTTGACAAGAAGCAGCAACACTCCAGTTTCCTCCAGCAACACCTGCTAAACCCACAACCTCTACTATCCAGAGGTCTGGGGAAGCACATACACAGAAAGAGGACCACGGACAA
The DNA here is from genome assembly GCF_047496795.1 of Chiloscyllium punctatum. Lineage (NCBI taxonomy): Eukaryota > Metazoa > Chordata > Chondrichthyes > Orectolobiformes > Hemiscylliidae > Chiloscyllium > Chiloscyllium punctatum. Next base: position 59,937,017 of record NC_092764.1, on the reverse strand, counting down.
GTTCCCCTCCAAGCCACACCACCACTTGGAACTGCATCTCCCTTCCTTCACTATCACTGGGTCATAATACTGGAATCTCCTTTCTCTGTGGCAATACCTACACTGGATGGACCTAAAACATTGGCTCACATCACCGTCTCCAGGGCATTTAGAGATGAGCAAGAATTGCTAGCCCAACCATCAAAACTAACGTCCCATGAAAGAATAAATGGGAACTGAAGGGTTAACAAGGAAATCTTGACCCATTATTGATGAGTATTCCAGATTAATATTGCTGTGAATTAAATCTATATGTGTTATTTGGTAAAGTCTACTTTTATATCCAGTGGGTCTTTGAACCCTCTTCTTTGTAGTTCAGGGTTTTTTTTATTGTGGGAACGAAAATAAAATCACAACTTCGCAGTAAATAAATCATTGCTGGCATCTCCTGTGTTGAAGGACCTACAATGTGCAGCACTAGCTGGCGAAAGCTTGTGTGCTGACAGAGGCAAAAGACCTGACTGACTGGTAGCTTTGCTGAACCCATTCAAATTACAGTTTGCCCTTGTCACAGGTTCTGAGTGATGTGTGCATACAAACGATATAAGATGCAGTCTCCTGCTAATTAGATACCCGAAGAAGTGAGGTGATTGCAGCACAATTGCTTCAGATTTTGCTCCCAGTCATCAGTGATATTGACGTGTTGATCACCATCAACCTTTCCCTCATGTTCCCTTTTCTCTGCCAATGTCACACATCATTTGACAGCCAGAGGAAATAGGACAAGGCTTGTCAATTTCCTGTCTATGATGAAGCCTCAGGCTCTCAATGGCTGTGTTATCTGTGCTAACACTCTTTTTAATGGAAAGAGCTTGAATTTAAACAAGGGAATGTTTAATACACATTACACTGTCACACCGAACTGATTACTAAGGACTGAATTTTATGTGGAAGTCTAGAATAAATACTTTGCAATCTTAGTATATTCACCTTTAAACATCAATGAGAGTGTTTTAACTTTTGATTAATGTAGTAAAGTATGTGATGTTGGGTGAGTTACTTATATATTGCACACCAGTCCCTATATTACACACAGAGGATTTCAGGAACTCTCTCTGAAGTGTCAATGTAAGTTATTTTGTTCTGTGTATCCCCTGCTGTTGCATTTTGGACTGTCTGAGTACATTTTATCCCAAGTCACAGAACCACAGTGCTGAATAGAATTCCGACAGTGTGGAAACAGGCCATTTTGGCCTAACAAGCCCAGACCGAACCTTCTGAAGAGTACCCCACCAAGACTCTTCCCCCAACCCTATTACTGATTCTAGCCCCGTTTTATCATGTGCCATCCCAGAACAACTCGCCACTCGCAGATATCCACCAGAGACCGACATCCCTTGCATCTGTGCCTCCCAGACAAGCGTTGACAATCCAGTGCTGCCCCTCACTGGCAACATTATGGCACAGCAGCCACAAAGCAATGTTTCTCAAGGCACATCCAAAACCCATTCCCTCCCCCTAGTCCCTGTTTAACCACAGGACACACAGTTTGCCTTGACCTTAGCTACATCCTGTCTAAACAGCCTCCACTCTGTCCCAAGTCTCTGCTGTAGACCCACAGCTTGTTATTATCCAGTTGGGGAACAGGCAAGCAATTAGACATTCCCAAAGAATGGGCTTTTATTTGCAGTCAGCAGAAGTGAATGCGATATAATGAATAGACACTGTAGTTCACCCTGACATTGCAAACCAAACACTGGAATGAAGATCAATGTCTGTTTAACTGCATCACATCCAGCTCTCATCGACTGGAACAGGTCGTCCATCAGGTCTCGTCTGCTCTGTAGCACCTGATGTAGTACAACTCTATTATGAACAAGGAGAGCTCCCACTCCCCCAGTTCCTCACTGCCTGCTCCAATTGTGTACAGCATAGCATACCAGGATGGTGCAGCATCTGTGGGTCAGGGGCCCCAGAAACATCAGTCATGGGCAGTGCCCATGCACAGTCCAGAGGCTTGGTCCCAAGCATTTGCCCTCTCACTCAGGTCGGGTGATGTTAATGGATTTGTGTGATGACATTCTGGGGTGGGCTTCCAGCAGTCAGTTCTAAGGGCCACCAGGATGGTGCAGCATGCTGTGTCTGGACTATACTGGACAGGGCCTCAGACCAGTCAGAACCACATCTTCCAGACCCCCATCGTTTACTTCACCATGGCCCTGGTCACAACTTGTGTACCAACTTGGTGAAGGTGCTGCATTGGCACTGCCCAAGTGAGCAATGCATTAAACCAGAAGGGAATGTCTGCTGTACTCTTTCCATGCCAGATCCGAATTAATCATTCAACTGTTCATTGAATTCAGTCAAGTCCATTGTCGCACGTAGGTGTCATATGATGAAGCAATGTTCCCCTCCTCCCAAGTAGCCTTGGAAGTTTCACAACTGATGGTCACCTTTGGTCAGCGTTTGCCTCTTTTTAAGCCATTGCTGCCAACTTTCTCATTGCTGAGACAACAATGTTAGATTTGCAAGCACCACTGGCACAGTGCAATCCACCTTGGATCACCAAAGCACCTTCACTCTGCCTGCATTGCAAATGGGCATGTAGATTATTGCGAACACAGTGGAGCTAGAGTTTGCGTATGATGCTTTATGTATTTGCCCTTTCAACCGCTGAAAGCCCAGCAGATGGGAATCCTGTACATTCACCCTGAAAGTGACACTGACTCTATCCACCAGTTCTCCAGTTGCATTTTGCATCTAGGGCATGGGAAGTGATGGCAGGGAACACAGCTCATGGTGAACACCATCAGCACCAGTCCCCATCTGCTCACCAAGTTACCACCCCCCTCACCCCGCCACCCTGGGGGGGTGGGTCCATGTCCCCTGTCACCTTACACCATCCCGACATCCCATTTCCATGGGCATCCCCCCCCACCCCCCAGGGGGACCACAAACTGATTGAGCATTGCCTCTGTTTTCAATGCCCCCTCCACCGAACACAACAGTTCACTTTAATTATGCCCATCCTACACCATTATGCTATTGATGGTCCCTGCCAATAACCACATCCCCTGCCATGTTCCACCATGCCGTCTGATCTGTTCTGCAGGAGAATTGACATTTCGGGCATCAGCCCTTCTTCAGGACATTCTTCGGGCTCATGCCCGAACGTTGATTCTCCTGCTCCTTGGATGCTGCCTGACCTGCTGCGCTTTTCCAGCAACACATTTTCAGCTCTGATCTCCAGCATCTGCAGTCCTCACTTTCCCCTAGAAAATTATTTAGTGCTGAGCAACATGCAGGGCCCTCTAAGTCTGCAGTGAGCTGAAGTCACCAGGTAGTCTCTTTGACTTCTGTGTGGAGAATTCCCAGCATCTGGTTTGGTAAGGCAGGAAGTTGCATATTATAATGTGAGTCGCAACATTAGCAAGAGATTAAACAAACACTAATCTTCCTTAACTGGCAATTCACTGCTGTCGAGAGAGAAATTTGCCTCACCACTAGGGAGGTGCATCAAAGATGCTGTGATTTGCTCCCGACATCTAAATGGGCCTCACTGGCTTTCTCACGTGATTGTGCCTCAAAGCCTCACATAGGCACGTCATTCAGGCCCCTATTAGATTCCACATTGAATGAGTCCATTTGACTTCTCAATCCTGACTGACACTTGCAACAAACTATCAAATTAGCAATCCAATTAGAACCACGGATCGGTCATTCCAAATGCCCATTGCGTCCAGGAGTACGCAGGTGGATTGGCCATGGGAAGTGCAGAGTTATAGGGAGCGTGTAGGGGGCTAGCTCTGGGTGGGATGTTCTTTGGAGGGTTGGTGTGGATTTGATAGGCTGACTGGCCTGTTTACACACTGTAGGGATTCTGTAAAAATTAATGCCAAACCTGCCTCCACTACTTTTTCAGGTAGCGCATTCTACATCAAAGTTAAACCCATATTTTACACTTTCCAGAATGGGAGGTCCAATTAGCATAAATAAGGAATTAAATTGTTGGTACACTTTGTGTCTTTCACTGTGTCCCACACCTGCACGCACACAAAAAGGGTGCTGGGGAAAATATAAGCACTACTGCAGTTAAAAAAAAATGTTGGTTTTAAAACTGCTGCATTTAGCTAAATGTATTTGTTTTTGATGAACCATTAGGGAATGCTATCGTTGCGCAGCGTGGCCTCAGTAAAAGAAACCAAAGGCAGAGAGTGTTGGGAGATTACACAGCATTTGAAGAGAGAAGAGATATATTCACCATAGAGCCTTTGACCAAAATGGAGAAATAATATTGGAAAGTGAACAAACACTTGGAATGAAGAAGAGGGCAAAAACAATGAGAGAAAACTGTGTAGTTGCTGGCACTGAACACCACTTTTGGAATTGACACAGGCCAGCACCACCAACAATTAAATAATTACCTGCTACTGTTTCATTGCTGGACTTACCATAGCCAAGTACTTGTCATGCATCAACCAAAGCAAACACAGGATGGAAATGATAGTTGGTTTTGCGCAGGCAGTCTATTGTGTAACTTACTCTAGTCTGGATGCCTTGATACTGTTTGAATGTCACAGGGTCAGTATGACAACTAGTCTTCAGTAAGGGCAGAAAAAAGATTGGAAGAAGATCTGAGAGCTAATATTGGCAATGTGTTAACTCAATAGAGTGAAGTCTAGGCCCAAAGCTGAGAATTATTCATGGACGGCAGGTACCTACCAGAGCTGGTGTACTGGAAGGGTATAAACAGAATTTTGGGGCAATGGTAATATGCAATGTAGATTCAGTGGGACAAAATAGAGGTGTTACAGCTGTGAAACCTAGAACTCTATTCAGTGAACAGATTTCAATAGAAAAATTAAACATTTTGATTTGATTGAGACACTTTTAAAATGTTCTTTCCACTTGCCAACATATTGCTAGCAAGGAAGTGGAGTTCAGAACTGTGAACATAATAAAACTTTTGCAGGTAAAGGATTATTGTGGTAAATTGAAACTGAATCAACATCACAAATTAAGAGGGAGACAAGATAAATATTTGAAGAACAGAAATATTGCAAGGCCTGGAAGAATGGAATTACAACAAATAGCTCCATGACAGAGTTGGAACACAGACTGAACAGATACCTTCTGTGTCTATATTCTATAATTTGATAGACTGTCATGCATCAGTTATGTTGTATATTTAGGACTGATTAAGGTTATGACCAGTCTGAGTCATTCCAGACCTCTTGCACACAGGAAGGAAGATTATAATTTGTGTAATACAATGTCATTAACATTATTCTCAGAAATCATCATGGATGATATTGTCCCTTGCTTGCAAACTTGCTGGTTTGTATAGTGTAATGTTCGCTTCATGCTGTTTCCATTCATTAGTTTGCTTTGATTGACAGCTGACTGATTGAACAGTTTCTCACAGCGCCTGCACTGATGAATTTGGTCAGGTGCAAGGTGCAGATGCTCCTGTTATCTGAAATTATCTATTATTAAATCTGACTGCATAATGTCTTTCTAGATTTCCATTTATGAGCATGTTCCCCATCATTAAGCAGCTTCAAAAATAGCTTCCTGTGCCACAGTTATTCTTATTCAGTAGAATTATAACCTGGTATCAAATGGTTGAGAATTATTTCGTGACACTATTCAGCAGAGAAGCAAGCTATTCAGTCCATTGTGATTGTGCCACCTCATTGAAAGAGGTGTCCAATTCATCCAACTCCTTTGCTCTTTCTTCATAGAATTACTTCAACGTTGAAGTATGTGTCCAAATCTCTTCTGAAAGTTCATCTTGGATCATCATCTTTCCAGACCATATCAACTTGCTACCTAGAAAACATTTCTCTTAATTTCTCCTTGGAAGTTCTTCTTAAAAATACTAATATGGGATGTGGTTGTAGGCAAGGCCAGAATTTGTTACCCATCCCTCATTACCCTTGGGCAGGTGGTGATCACTGGGGCAGCACAGTGGCTTAGTTGTTAGCACTGCTGCCTCACAGCATCAGGGACCCAGGTTTGACTCCAGCCTTGAGCCATTGCATGTGTGGAGTTTGCACGTTCTCCCTGTGCCTGCATGGGTTTCGTCTGGGTGCTCCACTTTCCTTCCACTGTTCAAAGGTTTGCATGTTAATTGGATTGGTTGTGGGAAATACAGGGTTTGGGCAGGGGGGTTGAGTCTGGGTGCGATGCTCTTCGGAAGGTCGATATGAACTCAATGAGCTGAATGGCCTGCTTCCACACCGTAGGGATTCTATGATAAAATCTTGCTTGCAACTTCACCAAGGCCTTGGCATCTCTTGTATCAAGGTACAGCTGGAGACAGCTCCAGTAAGGATTCCATAATTAGGCCATCATTATTTCCAGTGTGCAGAAAGAAGTAAAAGAATTTATATTCACAGATAAGTCAAGGAGTACCAATAACTTAAAGTTACTGCCGTATGTCTGACTCAGCATCTGCTGATCGATTTCTTGCTGTATTAAGGTCCAAGTACAAGGAGATGGCACTGTAATCCTTAGACAGTTAACTCAAGGTTGCCAATAGCAATTTCACTGAACAAATACGTATTTTCAAATAGGAAACTTTGAATAGACACTGCTAAATAATCTACCCCTGCAATTCCATTTGGATTTTCCAGTCTTCCACCAGCAAAACTCTGAATGAAATGTAATAAATGGTTTAAAATGGTAGTTTACTTGGAAGTCCTATCGAAGTTATGAAGTCTTAGAGCCCTCAGGTTATTTGTTGCTAGTTCTATTCATGGCCAGAGAAGCTCAGAATTGCTTAGTACTGGTCGAAGAATCAGGGATTTACACCTCTGATATTTTTGAAATGATTGAAGAGAACTCAACTGGGATTTCTAACAAAGGCTTGGGTCTATCTTTTCCTCTTTGATTAAATCAAAATAGCTAGATACAAATATAGAAATTAGGACATAGGTCATTCAATTCCTCACACCCACTTCATTTATTGATAAAATCGTGGCTGATCTGACTGGGCCATCAATTACATATTGCTGCCTAGGCCTGATTCTGTTTCATTCCCTGGTTTGTTCAGAATCTACCGATTTACCTCCACTTTAAAAATATCCAATGAAAAATATTCAAAAAAAGTCATAATATACCTGCACAGTGTTTAGTCAGATTGAAATAAAAGTAAATATTGAGTTAAATCAATCAGGTTTATGACTAAGTTTTATGATGGAAGGAAAAACTTCAAACATTTCAATAGCACTACTGATTGAAGTAAGTAATGGAGAAAACTAAAACTAATATTAAATCTTGATAGGAGCATATCAAAAGGCTACATAGAGTCAGCATAGGCGCCATACTATTTACAAACAACCCCAGGCAGCATATGTACTGTAATCATAGAAAGCCTACAGTGCAGAAAGTGGCCACTTGGCCCATCAGGTCTGCACCAACCCTCTGAAGAGCATCCCACCCAGATCCCAAACCCTCACCCTATCCACATAATCAATGGTTAACCCACCTAAACTGCACATTATCGGCAATTTAGCATGGCCAATCATGTATATCTTTGGACTATGGGAGGAAACTGGAGCACCCGACGGAAACACACATGTACATGGGGAGAACATGCAAACTCCACACAGGCAGCCAGCTGAGAGTGGAATTGAACCTGGGTCTCTGGTGCTGTGAGGCAGCAGTGCTGACAACTGAGCCATCGTGCCACCCTAAGGGAGTGAGCTTATCTAGGCTTTATGGGGCACTAGGTTTACAAATGTTCTTTTTAACTTGTGTGCTACCTGGCATCAATTTGACTGAATCAGCATTTCCACTATTTCATGAATAACATTAAAAAGTCATAGCTAAAACCAATTCCACAAATGGCCTTCATCCCCTATTAATATTGGGCGGCACGGTGGCACAGTGGTTAGCACTGCTGCCTCACAGCGCTAGAGACCTGCGTTCAATTCCCGACTCAGGCGACTGACTGTGTGGAGTTTGTACATTCTCCCTGTGTCTGCGTGGGTTTCCTCCGGGTGCTCCGGTTTCCTCCCACAGTCCAAAGATGTGCATGTCATGTGAATTGGCCATGCTAAATTGCCTGTAGTGTTAGGTAAGGGGTAAATGTAGGGGAATGGGTGGGTTGCGGGTCGGTGTGGACTTGTTGGGCCGAAGGGCCTGTTTCCACACTGTAAGTAATCTAATCTAATCTAATCTAAAACAGAGTGATATTCTTGTCATGCTCTTCTTGAACAAATACTTGAGTACATTCTCTCAAATCTTTCTAGGAACTAACCTCTATAGTCCGTGTCCTATGGTTTAAAAACAACCCCCTCCCTTGGGTAATGAATTCTGAAAGAGAATTGCCTTGTGATAACATTAATGCACTCTCAGGAGAGAAAATATATGAACTTGTTGAACTCAGTCCGCATTGTATGCCCCAGTTCAAATGGTGGAGGGAAAGGGAAAGGATAAATGCAGAGAGAGAACGAGAGAAAATAGAACATGGGTTGTAGGCAACAGGTGGAGGCAGGAATGCTTTTTCTACTAATTTGTTTTTCTACCTATCTTGCCTCCCATGGGACTCAAGCTGAAGACCTGAACACTGTGGACTTGTATCCCATACAGCTCTCCATAACAGGTCTGTTAAGTACACACCAAGTGACTTTGATTTACTTCCTTCTTTCACTGTGGTTAATGTCTGGTTTTCCTTAGCTTCCCACAGTGGCATGACTGAATCTACAGACTCAGTGTATGGTGTTTCAAATGGTATTCTTCAAGGCTGCCACAAACTAAGGTGAAAGTGAGATAGATTGGAGGCAAAAGTCTATGCCTATACAGCAAACCAGTAAATTCATTTCTCCAAACATCCCCCTTTCATAAACAAAGTTTGCATTCACTATCAAATGCAATTGCAAGTTGTCTTAAAGACATGTCAATAAATAAAAAGTGTCATTAGCAAATAAACTCTCGAGAATTCTAGTCTGTCCCAATTTCATAAGTCTCGAAACATACATTTCACCCATTGTCTCCATAAAGTTGCAGTCTTCTGGTGACATGCACGTGAGTTGCTGTTGTCAGTTTGTCTGCTATTTGCTGGCTTCTTCCCCAAGTGAATGTTGTTCCCATGATCAGTACGTGAACAGAGATAGACGCTTCTTTTACAGTTGGCATGATTTTCCCAATCCTGGAGGTGGCAAGAAGATGAAAGAAGTTGAGGGGATGTCCAAAACCATAATATGTGGAAAATTGGAGGCAGAAGCTGATGACTGACAACCTCAGAGCTTCTGCATATGTTCAGCTAAATATATTAGTGCTATCACATACTGATCAATAGTTTCCCTTTCTCCTTGAGACTTGATGTTGAACACATATAATTCCTACATAATATTAATAAAGGGCTCAAAGCATAGCATCAAAGCCTTGGAATGGCTGCTGACTGAATTTCCTGCTCCCCAGTGAGATCTAGGCTGTAACATAGTATGTAGCACTCTTTCTCCAGCACTGATCACAGGGTTGCTATTCCAATTTGCTCAGTCTTTTCATTCAATTCCATAGCAATTTTGAAATTTCGTCACGAGGTGCAGAATTAATTCCAATTCTATCTCGCATCTATTTTCATTTCCATAGCAGCAGCAAGTGGAAAAGTCACAGCCATTCTGACTCACCCAAAGTTGCAGACTGTGGTTTTCATTTTTTTTTGCAGTAACAGGGTCCTTTACAGATCTGAAAATCCACTCACTATCAGCTTCACACATCTGACATCACATTACAAGTTATTTATCTGAAGATTGCCACAAACTAAAATGAAAGCAATTTATAGCAGAAGTTGAGGCCACATCATTATAGCAAGCCAGCTACTATACTATGAACAAATGCATTTCTGCAAACATGTGGTAAGTGAATGTTTTGATTTCTATCCAGGTATTGTGTGACAAAGAATGTTGACAAGGGTAAGACTACAACCAAGACTGAAGAAAGCCTCTTGTATGTACGATGGTCCAGTTAACTTTTTTGACATGAGATGAAATGTAGGGAGAGTTGCTCCTGGCTCTGATCATGGTGTATTGGCTTTTTACCAGTTACAGTCACACATGGGTGAAAGGTACAAGAGCTTCATCTTCATAGATCCATAAATATGAATTATTTTCAACACATTAATCATTTCAGAGTTTAAATAATTAATTGTGCCTCATTTGGAAGTGGCTTGCAGCTCATTAATTGAGTAAATGCCACTTAGACTGTTGTAATTAAGCAACACACATTAGCTGTTTCATATTCTGATTCCCCCAGTATGTGGACTATGATCTTTGTCACTTTACTGACTCAACAAAACAGAGCTATTATTATTTTTAATGTTTATAGACTGAGTTCCTCTTTTGGAAATATTCAGCTTAATAAACTATTGGTGATAGGTATGATTATTTTAAAAACTCAAAATAAAAGAGTATTTCCCTCCCCAATGCTATTAGTCTTCACATTTGCTTCCATCCCTTTTCCACATTGTCATTCCTCAGATGATTGACCAACAGGTGAATGTTTCCAGATCTTCTCCCTCTCTACCCCTGCCCTCCAAGTACAGGTAGTTCTCCTATAAAGTGGTAGTTGTGTTCCCATGCCACGATGGTTTATAGAAAACCATGCAATAGAAGTAATGGGGCCTATGGGAAAAACAGGGTTAGGGACTCCAAGTTTAGTGGACCTGTCCATTTCTGGTCAGTTATAGAAAAGGCAAGTGATTACACATGAAATTTCCCAACGTTTTGTTGTATTCCTGGCTCCTTGTGGAGTGGAGTTTATCCAGGGTCCGGCTCTTTGCCATTAAACTTTATGAAACTTCCAGAAGTTGTTTTTTGGCACGAGTGAAATCTCCTTTTTGTTCAGGGTGTGGCTAAAGGGCTGGGCTGCTCCGAATGGTTGGAAGTTTTGATGGGTCTCAGGTTTCAGAGAGAACGAGGGACTGAGACTCTCAGTCTCCTCCACCCCCCCCCCCCCCCCCCCCGTTCAAATGGATACAAGGTGAGCTTGGATCAGGTATAACTTGGGGTTGGGTGGAATGGGGGGAGGTGAGGGTCGCCTGTGGTTATCCTTGTGTTCACAACTTCCCCCCCCCCCCCCGCCCCCTCACTTGCACACACACTCTCTCTTGTAAAGTCGCCATGTGTTGAAGCTTCAGATGGCCAGCAACTAAGCCCTGCTTGCTCTCCAGTATTCAGTGGACATCGTTGTATTTGCACCTTTTTTCGCTCCCTATCTCTGTTTCTCTCTCTTCCCACTCCTCAGCTCCCACCCACCCCAGCTCCGTGCATGATCCCAGTAAGTATTCCAACAAAATATTCCAATGTTAGCTTCCCCTACTTTAGTTGCAGATAGAAGCAAAACTATATACACACACACAGACGCAGCTACACTGGCACCACCCCCAACCTGTTACATTAGGTCCTGAAGAGAGAGCGCACACACACACAAAGGACAACCTGGTGCAGAATAAACCACAGGCGGCTGGTAATATAGAGGGTAGAATCGCGTAACAGCGAATGGCAATTCGCTTTATTTTGGAAAAAAAGGTCCGTAATTCACAAATCGCGTTACAGCTGAATCACGTTGATGAAAAATGCGTTGTAGGAGAACTACCTGTAATCAACAAGTCATTCAGTTCTCCATAAAGTTTTCTGATCAAAAGTGAGCTCTGCTGATAAGGCTGATTTTCCAGCCAAAGTCGCAATGAGAATGATGGAGCTTGGCATTGCTGGTGTATAAATGGTCCACCAAAATTATTTGAGTGGGTGATGCATGGTTTAATTAACATATCCGAAAACTGCTTTCTGAAATAGGTCACTGGAACCTGAGTGTCACAAAAACAGCAGCTTGCTAACTACCTCACCATCAAAATGCACTGAATGGCATGAAGTTGCTATGTTTCTGCAATCATTAGGAACATAGCTGTTTAGAGAGGGTTAAGTCAGATCATTTCAATTCCAAATCTCCTTAAAGTGATGTGATAGGTGCTAATTGTAGCCAATCAACCTCCCTGGCACTGAAAATAATCCATTATTTAAAGCATATAGTGTTATTCCTTTAGGTTCAATTGCTGGAGATTTAAAAATAGAACATGTTCACTTTTAAACTTTCTCCTATTCGTTCTTAATCCAATCTCATTCAGCCCCATTTTACCTCCGTGTAAATCTGATTTTGCGTGCATGAAAATCTTGCCTTTATTTTCCTTTCCGTACTTCCGGACCATCTGAATTTATGAAGTTAGAGATTGGAGGGAATCAGGTTGTGCCAAATATGACAATATACATGAATAGATACATATGTGAGGGAAAAAGCTTGGAAGGAAGTATAGTTGTAAAGTAATCATTCTGAAAGGTTTAATGTCAGAAACTGCATTGAGGTCCACACTGTCTGATCTGTCATGGGATTTAGGTGTGGAAAAGGCTTTTGATCTTGAAGGATGGGAGCCTATATCCTAGGTCCCCTCATAGTCTTAAACATTCTTACCTTCTAGTGTAAATTATTGAGTCATAGATTCATACAGCATGGAAACAGACCCTTCGAGCCAATTTGTCTGCACTGACCAGACATCCCAATCAAAGACAATCCCATTCGCCAGCATTTGGCCCATAACCCTCACTATTCATGTACCCATTCAGATTGTACTTGATTGCTATCATCCAACAAACTATATTCTGTTTAAGACAAAAACTTCTTCTCATTAGGACTCAACCAGGCTTTTCCTCTACCACAGTAAACCTTAGAGCCTCAGATTCCATCAAGGAAAGAGGCTGGTAGCAACAAACTACCCCAATTATAATTTGCTGGTGGTTGGTATTGCAACAAATACAACTGCAGACATGTCTGATCATAGGGGATTCCATTAGATGCCTTTTGCCCGTGATGAGTTTCCATTGGAATACAATAACACTGAAAACGGAGACATGAAACTTCGGTCTTCCATTTGGATCTCCAAGACAAAACTGTCATTGCCACTTGAACACCCTAGAAGTTCACCCTAATGATTATCTTAACAATAGTAGCATGGTAGTTCAGTGGTTAGCACTGCTGCCTCATAACATCAGGGACCTGGATTCGATTCAACCCACAGGCAACTGTCTATGTTGCACATTCTCCCCGTGTCTGTGTGGGTTTCTTCCAGGTGATCTGATTTCCGCTCACAGTCCAAAGATGGGCAGGTAAGGTGGACTGGCCAGGCTAAATTGCCCCATAGTGACCAGGGATGTGCAGGCCAGGTGGGTTAGCAATGAGAAATGCAGGGCTATGGGGAAAGCTAAGGATTAGGTCGAGGTGGGATTCTCTTCAGAGGGTCAGTGTGAACTTGATGGGCTGAATGGTCTGCTTCCATACTGTAGGAATTCTATGAAACTTCAAGAAGGAAATTGCTGTTGTTTGCTTTGACAAATGCAATTGTTTGAAGTTATTTTATCTGCTGTAGTGAATTTTAGGACCAGCCCAATAACAATTAACTTCATTCTTTGTGTAAATGCGGGGTCTGTTAATCTACAGACTGACAACTGAAATTGAGGAACTGACCTACGCTTTCAGTGACAGTGGTCAATCTTCTAGATTGATGTCTTCACCTTCTCTTCACTTCCTAAAATAAGCAGTGTTTTATTTATTCTTATGGGCTCAGTAACAACCTTTTCCACAGCCTGTATTTTTGTGGGAGGAGATTCTCTCGTTGTAATGTTGTATTTTTGTGTGGGCTTTCCTCTGGTTGTAATGTTGACATTATGGCACAGTGCCATTATGTTTTACAGTTTCCGACCAGATTTAACAGCTCAGCCTGTCTGGGATCATTCCAAATTAAAGGGATTCCTGAATGACAAATACCAAAGAAATGGCAACAGGATTCTCATTCAGCTACTTTCCGAGAATTGTTGAATGGATAGACACTAGTTAGTCTTACCATTAGTCTCTAATTATTTAGTAGACCCCAAGCTTGTAAAGATTTGGATTTCACAGGCTGTAAGAACAGTATTTTCACTTTTGGCTACACGTTCACTGTCACTTGATCTTTTTTTCTTGTCATCAGTACAAAATATTAAACCTGAAATCAGGATAAGGTAGTTGCATAATTTGCTTAGCAACAGACAATGACAAATTATCATTGCAGCCACAATTGCTTAGCAACACAGACAGATCCACGACATCATTGATTTTGTAAGGATAAGTGCACAGCTTAGCAAATGCCAGAAATGAAACTTAATGTGGGCTGTTATAATGTGAACTTGAAATGAAAAATTGTCAGCTGCATTCTGAAATTCAGGGATGTGGGACTATACATACAGACTGCCGGGAGATAGCTAGTAGTGGAACAAAAATTGTTGTCATGCGTACAGTGCTATAATTGCTGCCCACTTCACTTTCCCTAGGAAAGTGGTTTCCATAACCATTGTTGTAATACTGAAGAGCTTATTGCAAGTGCAGCTGTCCCTATGGCTGAGGCAGTCAGTGCAGCTGTTCCTTTGGTTAAGGCACTCAGTGCAGGTGTCACTGGGGAAGTGCTGCATACAGCTGTACAAGCCCTGAGACACTGAATGCAATTGCTCCAGGGGCTGAGACAGTGAATGCAGTTGTTCCAGGGGCTGAGACACTGAATGCAATTGCTCCATGAGCTGAGACAGTGAATGCAGTTGTTCCAGGGGCTGAGACACTGAATGCAATTGCTCCATGAGCTGAGACAGTGAATGCAGTAGTTTCAGGGCCTGAGACAGTGAATGCAATTGTTCCAGGAGATGAAACAGTGAATGCAGTAGTTCCAGGAACTGAGACAGTGAATGCAGTAGATCCAGAGCCTGAGAAAATGAATGCAGTAGTTTCAGGGCCTGAGACAGTGAATACAGTTGTTCCAGGGACTCAGACAGTGAATGTAATTGTTCCAGGGGCTCAGACAGTGAATGCAATTGTTCCAGGGACTCAGACAGTGAATGTAATTATTCCAGGAACTGAGACAGTGACTGCAGTAGTTTCAGGGCCTGAGACAGTGAATGCAGTTGTCCCAGAGGCTGAGACAGTGAATGCAATTGTTCCAGGGATTGAGACAGTGAATACAGTTGTTCCAGGGGCTGGGACAGTGAATGCAGTAGTTCCATGGCCTGGGACAGTGAATGCAGTAATTCTAGGAACTAAGACAGTTATTACAGTTGTTCCAGGGCCTGAGACAGTGAATGCATTTGTTCCAGGAACTGAGACAGTTAATACAGTTATTCCAGGGATTGAGACAGTGAAAGCAGTTGCTCCAGGAACTGAGACAGTGAATGCAATTGTTCCAGGGACTGAGACAGTGAATGCAGGTGATTCAGACCACTGAAGCAGTAAACACAATTGTCCAGGATCTGCGGCAGTGGAGGAAAGTTTGCTTAAGGTTGAGGCAGTGTGTGCAGATGGTACTATGTCTGAGGGAGTGCACAGATATTCCAATGGTTGAGAAGGTAGTGCACATGTTACTGGGGCAGAGCTACAGAGTGCAGCTGGCCCAGGGCTGAGCCAGTGAGTGCAGCTGGCCAAGTGCTGAGACAGTGAGTGCAGCTGGCCCAGGGCTGAGACAGTGAGTGCAGCTGGCCCAGGGCTGAGACAGTGAGTGCAGCTGGCCCAGTGCTGGGTCAGTGACTGCAGCTGGACCAGTGCTGAGCCAGTGAGTGCAGCTGGACCAGTGCTGGGTCAGTGACTGCAGCTGGCCCAGTGCTGAGCCAGTGAGTGCAGCTGGCCCAGTGCTGAGCCAGTGAGTGCAGCTGGCCCAGGGCTGAGCCAGTGAGTGCAGCTGGCCCAGTGCTGAGCCAATGAGTGCAGCTGGACCAGTGCTGAGCCAGTGAGTGCAGCTGGACCAGTGCTGGGGCAGTAAGTGCAGCTGGACCAGTGCTGAGCCAGTGAGTTCAGCTGGCCCAATGCTGGGGCAGTAAATGCAGGTGGCCCAGTCATGAGCCAGTGAGTTTAGCTGGCCAAGTGCTGGGGCAGTAAGTGCAGCTGGCCCAGGGCTGATCCAGTGAGTGCAACTGGCCCAGGGCTGATCCAGTGTGTGCAGCTGGCCCAGTGCTGAGCCAGTGGCTGCAGCTGGCCCAGGGTTGGGGCAGTGGGTGCACTGGCCTAGTGCTGGGGTAGTGAGTGCAGTTGGCCCAATGCTGAACCAGTGAGTACAACTGTCCCAGTGCTGAACCTGTGAGTACAGCTGGCCCAGTGCTGAGACAGTGAATGCAGTAGTTCCATGGTCTGGGACAGTGAGTGCAGTTGTTCCAGGGCGTAATATGCTCATGCCTATACCGTGAACACCAGATGGAACTACTGGGTTATGTAACAGCCAAATTTCATGAAGAAGGTGGTATTTTTAAACTCTTGGTATAAACAATGTTTAACTTAAATTATAACTCATTAGCTTATAGGATCTGAACTGGTAATTGCCCTAAACTGCATTATGTCTTACAAAAATGTTCATATTCTTGTTGTATATTTGAGAAATGCTATTGGAGAGGGATCTTTGTGAATAAGATGATAGGTCCATTCTTTGCTTGTTAATAGTGTTGAACCTCCTATTGAGTTGCTTTCTGGGAAGTATGTCTATTACCTTGCTATTTTGTAAAATGAGTCCATTATCTGGTTGTCTGTTGGGGAGAGGCCTATTAATTCATCTCCAATCGGTTCTATACAAACTTCTGTTCTGTATAGGACTCCAAGGCTCACCATCTGTGATCAGATAGACATGGCTGGACCTACCCTTTGATATGGAATGTCCACTGCTACCTCTGCATCCACCTCCTGCTGACAATGTGCTGTGAGTTGTCTCAGGCTTGTGCATTTGAGCTGATGAAGGGCGTGTTTGCACCTGTGACAGTGCTTCCTCAGAATGCAAATCATTTGACCTACACAATCTGATACTAGTTAACCTCTGAAATCCATACTGTGTTCGAAAGAAAATTTCAATTACTTGCATCTCACCAATTGCTTTGTCAGTCATTTGTTGATATTTGCAAAGGTAATTTAGGGAATTAGGTGGAAAGTTGAAAAGTAGGTCCTCAAGGGCTGTAAATATGGGAGGAATACATAGCGTCAATAGCCAGAGACTTTTCCCAGGGCAGGATTGACTGGTAGGAGGGGTCATAGTTTTAAGATATTAGGAGAAAGGTAGAGAGGAGATGTCAGAGGTAAGTTCTTTACGCAGAGTTGTGAATGCATGGAATGTGTTGCCAGTGGTGGTGGTAGAAGCAGAGTCATTAGGGACATTTAAGCAACTGCTAGACATGCAGATGGACAGCAGTGAGTTGAAGGATGCGTAGGTTAAGCTATTATATTTTACATTAGGATTAAACCTCGGCACAACGTTGTGGGCCAAAGGGCCTGTTCTGTGCTGTACTTTTCTATGTT
The DNA here is from genome assembly GCF_047496795.1 of Chiloscyllium punctatum. NCBI lineage: Eukaryota > Metazoa > Chordata > Chondrichthyes > Orectolobiformes > Hemiscylliidae > Chiloscyllium > Chiloscyllium punctatum. The sequence continues at coordinate 59,919,689 of NC_092764.1, read as the reverse complement.
CTATGTAATACAGTGAATGCAGAAGTTCCAGAGTCTGAGACAGTGAATACAGTTGTCCCACGGCCTGAGACAGTGAATGCAATTGTTCAGGGATTGAGAAGTGAATACAGTTGTTCCAGGGGCTGGGACAGTGAATGCAGTAATTCTAGGAACTAAGACAGTTAATACAGTTATTCCAGGGATTGAGACAGTGAAAGCAGATGCTCCAGGAACTGAGACAGTGAATGTAATTGTTCCAGGGTTTGAGACAGTGAATGTAATTGTTCCAGGGGCTCAGACAGTGAATGCATTAGTTCCAGGGCCTGAGACAGTGAATGCAGTAGTTCTGGGTCAGTGAGTGCAGTTGGCTCAGTGCTGGGGCAGTGAGTGCAGCTGGCCTGTTGCTGACCCAGTCAGAACATCTGGCCCGGTGATTGGACAGTGAGCCTACTGAACAGTTCTGTTCAATGCCATCCAGGAATGGCAGACAGCCGTCTTTTGAAGTCTGGCCTAGCCTGGACAGAAATGTCAGAAGTGTTGAGCAGCTATGGTATCCACGGGCAAATCTCAGTCCAGTGCTGCATGAGACATTATGGCCTCCTAATGTTGACAAGGGTAAGTGGTACATCACTACAAAGTGGCACTCCTAATGGCGTCCATCAGTGTAAATGTGTGAGTTGAGAGAGATACTGCTTCTGGGCCTCAGTATCAAATGGAACATATGGACTCAACGTGTGAGCCATTTTAAGCTATAAAAGTTGTATGAGTCGCAGGAGAGTGTGTGACATTAGCCATCATAGGCCTGCATGCACCTCATGGGGTTTGCACACCAATATTTATAATCCATCAATCATTCACCACCTGCTTTCCAGAGAATTAGATGGAACCCAACAGGGAGCAGGGTCATAGAGTCATACAGCATGGAAAAGGACCCTTCAGTTCAGTCCACGCCGACAATGTTCCCAAACTAACCTAATACCACTTGCCTGCATTTGGCCTATATCCCTCCAAACCTTTCCTATTCAAGAACTTATCCAAATGTATTTTAAATGTTATAAATGTACCTGCATTCACTTTCTCTGGCAATTAGTTCCACAGGTGAGCCACTCTCTGTGTGAAAAGGTTACCCCTGATGTCCTTTCCAAGTCTTTCTCCTCTCACCTTGAAAATATGTCTCTAGTTTTTGAACTGACCAGAACCTAGGGAAAGACCTTTGTCATTCCCCTTAACTGTGCTCTTCATGATTTCATAAACCTCAGTAAAGTCACCCCTCAAACTCCTACATTCCAGTGAAAAAGTCCCAGTCTTTCCAAACTGTTTTTTTATCCATTCCTGGTAACATCCTGGTAAATGTTTTGAATCCTCTTCAAAGCTCCTCATTCACTTACTAAATCCAAAGTGTTCCTTTATCCTGGGAGGTATATAGCTGTGGTATAACTGGTGCCACATTGTATATTATAGACGACACTTATAAGTTCACAGCACTTGCAGAGGCTTTTCATGAGATGAGGTAAAAACGAGGACTTGCAGATGCTGGAAACCCAAGTCTGGATTAGAGTGGTGCTGGAAAAGCACAGCAGGTCAGGCAGCATCCAAGTAGCAGGAAAATCGATGTTTCGGGCAACAGCCCTTCATCAGGAATAGAGGTATGGAGCCTGCAGGGTGGAGAGATAAATGAGAGGGGGGGTGGGGGTGGGGGTGGGGGCGGGGAGAAAGTAGCATAGAGTACAATAGGTGAATGGGGGTGGGGGTGGAGGTGATAGGTCAGAGAGGAGGGTGGAGTGGATAGGTGGAAAGGAAGAAAGGCAGGTAGGACAGGTCATGGCGACGGTGCTGAGCTGGAAGGCTGGAACTGGGGTAAGGTGGGGGGAGGGGAAATGACGAAACTGGTGAAGTCCACATTGATGCCCTGGGGTTGAAGTGTTCCGAGGTGGAAGATGAGGCATTCTTCCTCCAGGCGTCGGGTGGTGAGGGAGTGGCGGTGGAGGAGGCCCAGGACCTCCATGTCCTCGGCAGAGTGGGAGGGGGAGTTGGTCCACAACCCGTACCTCCACCCTCAGACCCCACCCCTCCAACCGTAACAAGGACAGAAACCCCCGGTGCTCACCTTCCACCGTACCTACCTTCACATGAACTGCAGCATACGCCGACATTTCCACCATCTCCAATCAGACCCCACCACCAGAGATATATTTCCCTCCCCCCATCCCTTTCCGCTTTCCGCAAAGACCGTTCCCTCCGTGAATACCTGGTCAGCTCTACGCCCCCCAACAACCCACCCTCCCGTCCTGGCACCTTCCCCTGCCACCATAGGAATTGCAAAACCTGTGCCCAAACCTCCTCCTTCACCTCCATCCAAGGCCCCAAAGGAGCCTTCCACATCTATCAAAGTTTCACCTGCACTTCCACTAATGTCATTTATTGTATCCGTTGCTCCCAATGCGGTCTTCTCTACATTGGGGAGACTGGACGCCTCCTAGCAGAGCGCTTTAGGGAACATGTCCGGGACACCCGCACCAATCAACCCCACTGCCCTGTGGCCCAACATTTCAACTCCCCCTCCCACTCTGCTGAGGACATGCAGGTCCTGGGCCTCCTCCGCCACCGCTCCCTCACCACCCGACACCTGGAGGAAGAACACCTCATCTTCTGCCTCAGAACACTTCAACCCCAGGGCATCAATGTGGACTTCACCAGTTTCCTCATTTCCCCTCCCCCCACCTTACCCCAGTTCCACCCTTACAGCTCAGCACCATCGCCATGACCTGTCCTACCTGCCTTTCTTCCTTTCCACCTATCCACTCCACCCTCCTCTCTGACCTATCACCTTCATCCCTACCCCCGTTCACTCATTGTACTCTTTGCTACCTTCCCCCACCCTCCTCTCTGACCTATCACCTCCATCCCCACCCATTCACCTATTGTACTCTATGCTACTTTCTCCCCACCCCCACCCCCTCTCATTTATCTCTCCACCCTGCACGGTCCCTGCCTCTATTTCTGATGAAGGGCTTTTGGCTGAAACGTCGACTTTCCTGCTCCTTGGATGCTGCCTGACCTGCTGTGCTTTTCCAGTACCACTCTAATCCAGACTCTTTTCATGAGATGAACCTGGGGAATTTGAGCATGTTCTACTCATAATGCTCTGACCAATGAAATTACAAATAAACACTCCTCACATGTGGTGATCAGTGACCTGCAATTGTAGGATAACAATGGTCAAAGACTCAGACCCTTTTGTTCTAACTGAGGCTGGATGTGTATACAAAGTATAGGTAAAAACAATGACTGCAGATGCTGGAAACCAGGTTTTGGATTAGTGGTGCTGGAAGAGCACAGCAGTTCAGGCAGCCTCCTCGGATGCTGCCTGAACTGCTGTATACAAAGTATCTCTAGTCCCACTAGTCCATGAGTCACAACATATATTTAAATGTTACCCTTCTTTCTGATATTTTATACTTTATTTCTATTAGATTTAGAATTAAAACATCTACCAACCAGATTTCTTTAATAAACAGCAGAATTCAATTTGGTAAATATATCAATTGAATTAACATTAAGTTTGAAATATTAAAGTATCAGTATTTATCCTTCTAAATACTTGTAAACCCTACAAATGTATGGACTTATACACTAAGTAAGGGAAAAAAGGAAACTTCACTGCAGAGATAAATTTTGAAATAAAAACACTTTGGTCAATAATTGTTAGTTCCTGAAGGAAAAATATGATAAGTTATGAAATGTTCAATATAGCTTTCAAGTGGCATCATGGCATATACAGATGAATATTCCTTAGATGTGGTTGTGACTTCAAACACAGTTCATTCAAAGAGCTCACGAGGTGCTGTTGAGAATAACCCCTTCAGTGGATTTTCATGAGAAAAGGCAGGTCAGGGTTTCAGTTATTTGACTGGACCCTCCAAAAGAGGTTTCTGAGAAAAAATGAGGATGGACTGAAATGGCTTCTCTCTCTCTCTCTATTTCTCTCTGTCTCTCTATTTCTCTCTCTCTCTCTAGTTCTCTCTGTCTCTCTATTTCTCTCTGTCTCTCTATTTCTCTCTCTCTCTCTATTTCTCTCTCTCTCTATTTCTCTCTGTCTCGCTATTTCTCTCTGTCTCTATTTCTCAGTTGGATGTACTCCAGCAGAACTCTAATCAATACCCAATATAAAGCCATAATCCAGGCATGTGATTTCCAGTAAATAAATCCAAGCAAATTGCTTCATGCATGACTTCTGGGAGATAGTTTTAAAATAAATGTCCCAATATCCTTAAGGGACACTATTCTAAAAACAAAAGTCTAGGTATTTCTTGGGCCTTTTCAAATGAGCCAAATATCAAAAACATTAACGTTAGACTAAAATCCCATGAAATCCACTGAGAAAACAATGGACTTTACTTTGTGCTTTGGTTTTAATGAAATACTGTACATGAAAATATTCATTCCCACTCCATATGTACGCAATAATAGTAATACAAAACTAATAAATAAACGACCCAGCATTATATGCATCAAACATTTCAAATGGACATCCTTCTTTTTTTCCTTTTAGTCTTTTAATGTTGAATCCTCTGCAATGTCATATTTATCAAGTATCAATGTTGTAAAGTTCCTATACACTTTCTATGGTTTGCAGAGGAGGTATTAGAAAGTACAGATCAGAATCCACAAATCACTGAGTCTGAATGATGTACATTTCCTCAAGGTAATATCCAATGGGTGTGTGTGTGAATGACAGTTTTAACATCAAGACATAGAATTGTGGCCAATAGCACTAACTACTGCTGTCATGAAGTTGTGTATTTCTGCGTTTATCAGTTTGAAGCGATGGTAATATATCACAGAGTAATAAGTGGTCAGAGGGCCTTACCCCAAGGATTAGTCAGATTGTCACATGGGAAAGTGTACAGCCAGCTTGCTGCAGTATGAGGCCTACAACTATCACTCTGTGTCACAGGGTAAGTAACCCAACTATCAATCAGTGAGTCTCTGGATAAAGATATTACGATCAGTCAGGGCCATAAGGAAAGGTCTCCAACTGTCAGACAGCACCAACCGCAGATAAGAGGGCTGGATTGTATGCTAATCTATCATTGATTAGGCCATTCAACCTCTGGAATGCTATACTTTCATGAGAAACGTGCTGTTTTAATGTTTCATCACATAGCAATGCAGAGAAGCATTAAAAATAGAAAGGCAATGGGAACAAAATCTCATTTGTGCCAATTATGCAGAAATAATGAGGACTTTGTGCTAATCATTTAAATAAACAGGATCTTATTTGTAAAAGAGAAACCAATTTTGCTGCCACCCTTTCTGAACAGACCATTGGTGTGCTGGAAATACAAGTGGAAGTCATGGTTTCTGCTGTAGGGAGTGTAGTTAATCAGTGACTGGTTTACATATAGATTTGTGCATGTAGAGGCAATCCACAAAATAATAAAGGAGCCGAGTGATTATTCACAAAGCAAATATAAGTTCCATAAAAATAAATGACGGAGGGACAGAGATAGTTTCTCAGCAGGGATTATTCAATGCTTACAGGAATGTATTTCTGTTGTTCGTGGTAACAGAGTGGTTACAGTAAGTTTAGCTGCTTGTTGCTTGTATACAGTGAGCTCTCTGCAGAATTGAACCCTGTGGTTCCATCAGAGAGTGTTTCTTTCGCCGCCATTTCTCTGCTGTCATCTTTATCTGCTTCAGCCAGCTGAAACAGAGAGAAAATAGCAGTTATGTCCCAAGGCTGATGGAAAATGAGCCCTTTTTGTCTGCCAAGTTCATCTTTTATTCAACCACTGGTGGCTTTAGCTGCTGGGACCCCATGCCATCAGGCTGGAGTTGATTGCTTCCCACAAGGTGTGTTTCCTGAGGACAGGGGATGGATTTGGTGGATGGATTTGGTGGATGGTTAGTCCACCATGACTAGTGCCCAGGTCCAGACTTGAACTGCCCTCCATAGAAAAGGTGGGCACTGGTGGTAGGTAAGGTGCCCACTAGTCCACATAGTATGAGGCCTAATGAGGCTCTTAACTGGCCAATTTATACCCTCTTACAGCCCTCAGTTTGCCTCGACTACCATCACATAGAGTCACAGAATCACACAGTATGGAATCCGACCTAACCAGTCCATGCCAAACATAATCCCAAATTAACCTAGTCCCACCTACCAGGTCTTGGCCCATATGCCTCCAAATACTTCCTATTCATGCACTTTTCTCAATGTCTTTTAAACATCCCCTGCATCCACCACTTCCTCTGGAAATTGATTCCACCCACAATCCACTCTTTGTGTAAAAAAGTTGCCCCTCGTGTCTTTTTGGAAAATCTTTCTCGTCTCACCTTAAAAACCTGCCCCCTTGCCTTGAAATCCCCCAGCCTTGGGAAAAGACACCTGCCATTCACCTTATCGGTGCCCCTTGTGATTTCATGAACCTCGACAAAGTCACCCCCCAACCTTCTACGTTCCAGTGAAAAAAGTCCCAGGCTAACCAGGGGAGTTTGCTTTGGGGACAGCCCCTTTGATCAGAATCAAAAACAGAGAGTGCCAGAGAAACTCAGCAGGGCTGGCAGCATCTGTGGAGAGAAAGCAGAGTTAATATTTCGGGTCTGCTGACCCTTTTTCAAAATAAGACCTATCAAGCGTATCCTTATTGCCTGATCTTGGAAGCCTGCTCCCTCCCGATCCCCACCTTCCTAAACTGTCTGATCCCTTCCGCATGAAAAAGCTCAGCACCTAGCCATCCCTGGCCTCCATAGCACTTCTTTACAAGGTAGCCCACAGTCCCAGCAACACCCTCTACTGGCTCTGGTGTTACGGGGACTACAAGAGCCCTCCAGGTTGGGACATCCTTCTACTGAGCAGGTTGAAGTCCAATTCTCAGCTTGTTAAGGCTGTCCCTAGCATATTATCATCCTGGAGGGATGGCTTTTTTTAAAGTGCCAGTTTCTGATCAACATTTCCCCTCAGGAGGAATGCTTGAGCAGGTCAGTTCCATGTGCCCCTGTTAAAAACAGTCCCCAATTCACTCTTCCTTCCATAAGAAGCTCCTCTAAACATACTTCTTTGACCAAACCTGTCAATATGACCCACCTCACCCCTACCCCCCCACCCCACATTTTTTGACTTGGCATCAATGTTTGACTGCTGACACTCCTGGGATCACCTCATGAGCTTTAGCACATTAGAAGTGCTTCAGAGGTCAACCATTACGACTGAGAATAGTTTCTTCACCCAAAGGGGTTATCAATCTTTGGAATTCTCTACTCAAAAATCTGAGAATTTCCATGATTAAGCATATTCATAACATCACAAAGAAAAGGAGTGGGAGTAGGCCATTTAGCCCATTGAGCCTACTCTGCATTCAATAAGATCATGACCAATCATTTAGATTTGGAAAAGGGAGCATCATGCATTCAAAGCAGGGTGAGAGATTTCTGAGTACCAAGGGAATTCGCTAGAAAGTCAACCTTGATCCTTTTGGATGGTGGAGCAGGCTCAAAGGGTGCAGTGGCCTCCTCCAGTTTCTGTTTCACATGTTCTGAGGTAAACACAAGCTGTTGTTGTATGATGAGAAATCTGTTTGTAAATCGCACATGGATCACAGGGAGGCCTGAGCTGGAAATCACTCCACAACAGCCAGCAGAACTTGCACTTGTTTTGTGGAGATATGTGTATCTACCTTCAAGATCAGTGTATGATTTGATCTGAAGCATTAGTGTAGTGACTGATGACAGGATCATTGCTAACACAGGGTTGTGAGTCTGCAGCTCTCCTGACTTCTGTGTTTCTGATTTGCTTCTAGATTTCTCACAGATCATACAGCACAGAAACAGGCCATTCAACCCAATCATCCATGCTAGCATGATCATTCTACACATTAGCATCCTCTGACTCTACTTATCTATGATCCTCAGTGATGTGGAGCACCATGACATTTTTCTCAACTAAATGTACCCTATCAATGTAAGTTGTTGAAAGAGATTCTTTAGGTCTTTGATATTTTAGTTAGGTCATGATTTACCTTGTGCTTGAGGGCCTGAAGGGACTGATATTCAACTCTCTCAATCCTCAGCTTCACCCACTGAGGAACATCAGGAATAGCGAAAGCTAATATGATCTTGATGGCCAACAAGGCATGCTGAAACACAGAAATAATAGAGGAGTCGGCCTGAGAACTGTCGAAGAACTCATGAGTCACTTAAATAGGTAGCAAGAGCAAACTGGTCTATGTTTCAAGAGTACAACACAGCAGTGTGTTCGACATGAGGATTTTTATTGAAGTGAAGTTTAAAATGTCACTCTAGAAGGTATATGCATCGTGGGAGAAGTCAAATGACTATGGCAGACTCAGGCAGATATTTGTCTGTGACTGCACATCAATCCAAATATCTCCATCCTATACAAATAAACAAATAGCATAGCATGCACTGCCATGTACGTTCTGAGTTACCTACATTAGCAACTATATGCACTACAGTTCTCATGCCTTGCTTCCACTGGTCTCTGCATTTGCATAACCCACATTGTGCTCAAATTATGCTGGACTCTTAAAGGTACATGTTTGTATTCTTGTTGGTGGCTGTTCTCCTGGGTGATGCTGTGTACTCAGGGAGTGCAATTCCTGTGGTATTTGTTGTTTTTATGGTGGTCGTTGTTCCTCTATTTCTGTTGTTGGGTTGCTGTGAACCTCTAGGTGTGCTGTGCTCCCACTGGGCAGCGTGTTCACCTCCTCCCGATCGACTCTCTGTAGGTTCTTCTGCAGCTTTCATTTCCATAGTCACAAACCACGTCTGACCTATCAAGCTGACTGAACCAAAGCTGCTACACGGCGTGTATTGATTCATCAGACTCTTCAGCCGTTATCTCTCCGGTGGCCATCTGTATCTGTTTGTCGTGTTTCTTCGTAGCCATGATGTCTTTGCATCCTGCCCTTGGTCTGTGATTGTTCCATCCTGCGTGCCTGGAGGTTCTGTCAGAATAATGCAAGAATTGGTCTGTTCAATAACGAACATGTTCCATCGATTGATTCACAACCTCAGTGCTTCTGCTTAGCTCAATCACTAACCTGAGTGTAGGTTTGTCTTCTGTCAGTAGGCATACATTCACTTGTGGATCCCTTATTCCTAACATAATCCTGTCTCTAATTAGCTCAGACTTTAATGGTGGAAACTCACAGATTTCTGCAAGCTTAGTTTATGAGATGGCATATTGATCAATTGATCTTTTTCAGTTTGTTCCCTCGTATTGAATATGTACTGTTTATACATAACGTTAACTTGGGCCTCAAAGCTTTCAAAATTCTTGCCGTGTCCTTTATGTTCTTTCAAATGAATTAGGGTAGAATACCTTTTGAAACAGCCTCTTCCCAACAATGACTGAAGTGTAGAAACTTGTATTTGTTCTGGTTTGCTCAACAAATGAGGCAGACTAGAAGGAACATTTGTATCTGACTGCATTTCAGTCTGAATAGTCTAAGTGGTTAGTTATTGGGAACAAAGCATCTGTGAGTAGACAAACAGATCCATAGGACAGATTAGAAACATTAACTCATCTGCTCTCTTTTCAGATGTCGATGGTTCTGCTATTTCCAGCTATTTCTGATTCCATGTCTAGCTTATTGAGTGCAGAACAGACAACCGTTATGTTCATCAAAGGATGCAAAAATAGCTAGAGGGATATGAGCTTTTTATTCAAATCACGTGTGCCTGATCATAAGATACCAACCTCCTGGTCCCTCCTAAGGGTGTGCGCTTCTCTTCAGATATTGGAGATTCAATGCTCTTTTCATCAGTTAAAGGGACTTTGAAGCTTACACAAAGGCATAGTCATGTTCAGAATATAGACATAGATGATAATTAACTACAGTCATTTACAAGTGTGTGTATGTGTGTGTGTTTGTGTCAGTGTGACTGTGAGTGTATGTAGAAAATAGGACAACCAAGGACCCTGAGGCACAGATAGTGATGAAAAGACAAAACCGTTATTTCTCTTCATAGATCTAAGTTTCAATCCATCCCAGATGTTGGGTTAAAAGTTTCTTTGTCCAACTGTAAGGCTGTTGTGCAAGAGAAACCAGGGTTGGTTTAACCTTTTCTTTGTAAGAACAAGCAGATCATCCAGAATTGCTCACAATTTGGCATGTGCTGCCATCTTATTGGCAGCCTACAGCTCAGATGCTTTAACTGTGTCTGAAATGACATATGGAGGTGGTCACCTTGTTGGGACCAGAGCTTGGAGATGTGTCTTGCTGTGATATGATCACATGGAAGATGCCTGGCCTTAATTTGAGTGTCCAATGTGGAAGAGAATTCCCAATTATTCAACACTAATCGCTCAACTGATTGTGGATAATAGGGAGAAAAACAATACAGATTAACATGGTGTGTATGGATGTGGGTGTAAGCATTAACAGTCAGCTTCTTAGCGTCAGACAGACAAATAATTCCAAGCTCCGAAGTCAATCTTAGACCCAGTCATACTGCAAGGAAAGACCATCCTCAGGCTTCCTTATCCTCCAGCACTCTGACAGTCAAACCAGTTGGAGTGGAAGAGAGAAGACCCTATTATGTTTCTTAATCATATCTAGGTTCTTGCTAGCTCTAGTTCTCTCTGTTGATATAGAATTAAGTGTCTGACTCCATTACTTTGTACCACACTGAGGATGGGAAATTGGTCTTTGGGAGCTCATCCTCAGCTCTTATGGTCAGCTTACACTTTGCCTATATACAACTGTACAGATGCTTTTGGTATGAAATACCCCAATAAAATTCCAAAAGGCTTGACTCGAGAAGTTTGTGAGTATGTTCTTTTCACATTTTATTAATGATACGGGCATCAAAGGCATATGTTCCACGTGCAGGGTCTGGTTCTTTAAGGAGTTTGACAATCTTGTTTGTTTTCCATCACCAAGATTGTTACACAAAGGTATAGAAGGTAATCAAACTGAGTTGACTAGCCACTCCTTCTAAAATCCATTAATTACAGACACTCATTCTGTTCGTTTCAATGAAATCACAACTGATGGGTTCTAAAAGAGCTGGTGATCTGCTCTATCAGATCACTCCCCAGGTGGTGAAGACAAAAATCTCTTCAGTGTTGTTGGTACAGTGCTAGATGAAAGACCGATATAAAGAATCAATGAATGTCGTTTCCATCATTTGGGCCAGCTGCATGTGCCCTGGACAGATTTCTGGATTGGGCAAACGGTGCTGAACATTTTCAATTCCCATGGGCCTTGGTGAATGAGACAATTGTTCATAATGTGGGCCAAAACTGTTGGAATCCTGTTGAAGTGACATGGTTCAAGAAGCCTTGGTCATCTGCTCCCTCTCACACCTCGTGCCATTGCCATGGCTGGCAGATCCTTGCAGCTGCCTTGTCATTGTGAGAGACATTTTTTTTGTCTCTGCCCCACCTTACCTGCCAGCCTCAGGATTTTAGCCTTCAGGTACCTGAGGATGTGTACCCGAAGGTAATTTTTCAATTTAATTTGGAGGACAGTCCTTTAGAAAAAGTATCTGAATTTTTTTTGCTCCAAAGTAATTTAATTTGGTTACATCAGTCACCAAATCATGTGGGCAAATCATGTTTACACCAATGCACCCACCATAGGCATTGGTGACTATATGTCCTCTTTGAAATCCCTTTGAATGAGAAGTGGCAGATGGAGTTTAATTCAGATAAATGTGAGGTGCTGCATTTTGGGAAAGCAAATCTTAGCAGGACTTATACACTTAATGGTAAGGTCCTAGGGAGTGTTGCTGAACAAAGAGACAGGTTCATAGAGTGTGCAGGTCCATAACTCCTTGAAAGTGGAGTCGCAAGTAGATAGGATAGTGAAGAAGGCCAGTACAGAAGTTGTGAGGTCATGTTGCGGCTATACAGGACATTGGTTAGGCCACTGTTGGAATATTGCGTGCAATTCTGGTCTCCTTCCTATCAGAAAGATGTTGTGAAACTTGAAAGGGTTCTGAAAAGATTTACAAGGATGTTGCCAGGGTTGGAGGATTTGAGCTATAGGGAGAGGCTGAACAAGCTGGGGGCTGTTTTCCCTGGAGCATCGGAGGCTGAGGGGTGACCTTATAGAGGTTTACAAAATTATGAGGGACATGGATAGGATAAATAGGCAAAGTCTTTTCCCTGGAGTCAGGGAGTCCAGAACTAGAGGGCATAGGTTTAGGGTGAGAGGAGAAAGATATAAAAGAGACCTAAGGGGCAACGTTTTCACGCAGAGGGTGGTACGTGTATGGAATGAGCTGCCAGAGAATGTGGTGGAGGCTGGTACAATTGCAACATTTAAGAGGCATTTGGATGGGTATATGAATAGGAAAGGTTTGGAGGGACATGGGCCAGGTGCTGGCAGGTGGGACTAGATTGGGTTGGGATATCTGGTCAGCATGGACGGGTTGGACCGAAGGGTCTGTTTCCGTGCTGTACATCTCTATGACTCTATGACACTTTGAATGCCATTTGTCAGACTGATGAGAAAATACATTCCAATTTGTACTCTAATACATTCAAAATCATTAAACACCTCCTTGCTGTAGCTGATATTGTGCTGTGTCTGTAGCTATTGTGATTCGTCATTGTCCCTTGCAAGACAGAGAAGAATGAACACTATTGACATTCACTTACCTCAATGCCAACCGTCCAGATCAACACATTCTTGGGCGTTATATTATTTTCTGCACAATACCCTTCTACTTGAGGGGAAATACTAATTAGAAAACAGTTGGAGATGACTGACAAGAATCCTATAATCTCAAACGCAGTCTGTGAAACAGAGCAGATAATAAGAGGAACATGGCAGTGTTAATAAAAAAAAATACATTGATGCAAATTTAGGATACGCCAGGTTCAAAACATGGAGCTCCTTTGTCTTTAAAACAAAATAGGAAAACTTTAGAAGCAGACACAATGACATTGGCTTACTGTTCAGTGTCTTTCATCTCCTGGCTGTCAATTATTTGGATAGACTGCTTTACCCAAGCTTACATATTACCACTAACAGAGAGGTGAATTTAATTCCTAACTTGCAGCTGGAGCATTGAAGCACTGGAGATTGAAAGCCAGTTGGAGAGAAATGATTTGTTTGGAAACAGACTGGAACCCCACCTGAGCTAATTTGAAAGTGTTCCACTCCGCTGTCCTAACTCAGTCACAGAAATGCTTCTGATGTCAGTTTTACATACGACCAAGGAACAGAAGCAAACCATTCAGCCTCTTCAGCCTGTTCTTTCATTCAATGGCCGATAAGATTGTAACCTCAACTGTACATGCCTGCATATCCCCAATTAACCTTTCATCCCCTTGGTCATCAAGAATCAATCTCCCTCTGCCTTAAAACTATTTCAAGATCCTGCATCCACTGCCTTTTGAGGAAGGGAGGGCCAAAGATTCACAACCCTCTGAAAGAGAAACTGTTTCCTCAACTCCGTTTAAATGAGCATCCCTAATTTTTAAATTCTTACCCCTAGTTTTATATTCTCCCACAAGAGGAATCATCTTTTCCATAACCAAGTCCCCTCAGGTTCTTTTACGTTTCAATTAAATCACCTCTGACTCTGAGCAGTACAGACCTAAACTGTCTAGCTTTGCCTCAGAAAACAATACGGTCATTCCTGGTAATAACCTAATTGTCTGATTGCTTCCAATGCATTAACATTCTTCTGTTAGTATGATGACCAGTATTGTACACCATACTCCAGATGTGCTCTCACCAATACCCTGTATAACTAAAGTACACCTATTCATAGAATCCCTCCAGCGTATTCTGCCATACAGTGTAGAAACAGACCATTTTGGCCCAACAGGCCCACATCAACCCTCCGAAGAGTAACCCACCCAGACCCATTCCCCTAATTAATGCACCTAACCTACTGGACACTAGGGGCCACTTAGCACAGCCAATTCACCTGACCTGCACATCTTTGGACTGTGGGAGGAAACCCGTGCAGTCACAGGGAGAACGTGCCAACTCCACACAGAGAGTCGCCCAAGGCTGGAGTCAAACCCAGGTCCCTAGCACTGTGACGCAGCAGTGCTAACCACTGAGCCACCATGCCACTACACAATATTCCCCAGGCAATTCAACATAGCATCAAGAGGCTCTACTCCCACTCACTATTTTCTAAGAACATATAAAAGAAGAAAAGGCCAAATTGATCATTTTGTGCACCACCGTGATCATGCTGACCTCAAATCTCCTTTTGAAGCAGATGGACCCCATGCTGTTTGTTATGTCGACCCTGTGTTCATTCTACCAATTAAGTGTTCACTCCTCGTTGGCAAGAAAATTTGAAGAGCATCCAATAAAACAGCAAGGAGTCAGCAAGGGCTAACCAGGAATCGGCCACACTTCTGTCTTTGGGTGTTTGCCTTCATTAAGTGAGAGCACTCAGATGTTTGTGGCTTCAAGCCCCACTTCAACATTTCAAGCACAGAATCTAGGCTGAAATTTCAGATAAGACTAAGATTATGCTCTAATCTAATCATGGTAGAGTTCAGAACTACCCCAATCATTCCTTTTGAAACTATTCTACTGAGGGACACAGTTGAAATTTAGATGAGACATGAAATCATCCCTCACAGTTGGATGTAGAAGACCTCAAAGTTCTATCTGAACAAAAACAATGTTATTGACCTGTCTGCTGTCCTGGACCAACATTCATGTGAAGCAAACATCACTATGAAACAGATTGTTAGGTAGAACCATCTTTTCATCTCTTTTGCACAAATTCAATGCCTCTTTATCAATTTCATGAAGATAACTTCTCCAACAAAGACAACAGCCTCTCATTTAAAGCCCTCCCCTAAGACAGTGTCTAGAGAGAGTCTGCTCAATGCACTCTCACCTGCCACACCCCTATGTTTGCTGCTGGTGAGATGAAAGGTTTTCTAAAGAGATGACAGAGCTTCATCGCATCCATTCGGATTTCCGTGATGTTGTTCACCATTACCAGTAAGGCCGTCAAAGGGTAAATGCAGGAGAAAAGGCTGACATAACCGAACTGAACAAAGAGTTCCATGTACTCATCAAACATCCCCTAGACAGACAAAAACAAAGGTGACAGGATTTTCAGCGGACCTCCGTTGTAGTATCAGGTTAGTGGCAAAAACATTTGCAGACTGGGTACCCACTCCACCTCAGTGTGGTCAACTGCGCTAGTTCACTTCTGAACTGTGATATAGAAGGTAGGGTGGCCTATAGCAGGTGAATCCCTCCTACTGTCATTTGATTTTGAGTTTCCTCCTTGTCTCTCAACAATAAATGGTGGCTTTAGAAAATTCAGTGAGCCAGGCCTAGCCCTTTTCAAGAAAGAATCGATTATTCCTCCTCACCCCCTCTCAAATTCTTTTGTACAATATTGTTTGCTACCTTACAGTCCATTTGAAGATATTCTTGTTCATTCTGAGTTGCACCATCAGTATAGTCATTAGCGTAGTGACTAACATGGTAGAGCTCAGATTGCCCCAGCCATTCCTTTTGAAACCATTCTACTGAGATTTTTCTGAGATGATACAATCTTTGGACAAATGGCACATTTACAGAGTCAATCAAATCAAGAGGTTAGTCAAAGAGGCAGAAAAAAGCCAGGAGTCACCAAAGTAAAAGACCTATACAGCCCATTTGAAAAAAAACACATTGCTTTTCCTGTCTCTATGCAGTGATATAGTTCCTTTCCATACAGTGCTTCATTTCCCCAACCTGACTGAGAACGGATACATCCCAGAGTAGAGCTGACTGAATTTGTCTGACAGGCAACTCTGAGGCTGCAACTATTTCCGTCCAGTCAGTTCATTAAGAGAGAAATTCAGCTTTTCTTTGAAAACTAGATCAATCCTAAAACTTGTCAAAACCTTGTAAAAGAGAGGTACAAGGATAATTGTCCGTGTCTATTAAAATATGTAACGATACCAAATGTCTGCATTTTAATTTAATGTCAGTATTGGGGAAGGTGGATTGGACTTTTTTTGAAAATTGTTATCACTGAGAAAAGAGACAGGCCATCAATTTTTGTTTTATCTTGCCAAACGATCAGTACTCGGCTTCCCATACATTGTTTGTAAATTGTTGTTCCATGTGAAATTTGGTATCGGGGCATCTATCCTGATGATGTTGAGATGAAAAGCTTCAGCAGCAAGTTTGTTATATTTTTAGCAATAAACCAGTTCTCTGCTATCAGATGAAGATTGTTATTCTGAACTTCCCCAATATACAATCAATTTAAAATGCATCAATAGCACACTGCTTAAGCTCTTAGTGAATCAGGTAGATCTTTACCTTGTGTGACAACATAAAACAGTGATAGTGAGTGAAGGCCTGCTTTCAATTAGGGACATAGACCGCATGGAAACAAGCCCTTTGGTCCAACTTGTCCACACTGACTAAACTAAACTAGTCCCACTTGCCTGCATTTGGCCCACGTCAAACTACATCCCCTGAAGTAAACTGTCTCTCACTTAGCGGAGTCTTGAGTTCAGCACTGGCATTCCCGATGCTGATTGATTCCCCTCCCCCCCCCCCACCCCCCCCGCCCCCCTGCCTCCACCACCCCTGGGCTTGGGATGATCAGACTTAACCTGGTACGGAGTCTTCTCCCCATTAGCAACTCTGCTGGAGCTATCCCTGTAGTTTTATGGGGGGATGGTCCTAGAGTCAAACAGGAACTGGGACAGTTCGGGATCTAGTGAAGCTGTAAGGCTGTTTCTTTAAGCCTGCCTTCAAAGTTTGGATAGCTCTTTCCATCAGACCATTGGACAATGGATGGCACTGAGCTGTCCTTATATGTTGAATACCATTCGACTTTGCGAAACACTCAAATTCCCTGTTGGTAAATGATAACCCGTTATCTGTGACCAACACTTCTAGTAGTCTGTGTATAACAAAAGATATGTGCAGTTTTTCTATTATTGTCCCCATGTTCCTCCAATGATTCCTCCTGTTGATTTAAGTTGAATCATGGGTAATGTTGATCTCATTCTCTTGTCTCCTATTTCCCTCACCACCTTGTTAGTTCCTGCTTCGGCCAGTATGTCTGAGATCAATAATCCCAAAACTACCAGACTCTAAATTTTCCCTACTACTGCAGAAACACTGCTCCTCATTATTACCAGACTCTAGAGCCTTGGCATCTCCATCCTTTCCAGAGTACCTATTTGGCTCCCAGATCCCAGGATGTTCTCTGAGAGCTTGCAGAACCTCAGACCACATTTCGAGAATCCCTAACTCTCACTGCAATACCTCTAGAGATTAGGAACCTTCTCTCAGCATTCCTGAAACCTCCCCATTCAATTTTCCTGAACCTTGGGATCCTCCATCTCCTGATTCCAACCACCTCACATTCCAAAAACTGCCATAATAAATGCTGCCTTTTCAAGTGCACCCAGATCTCAGTGGTGACTCCAATATTGAACAATTGGCATCCCTGGTTAATGGTGCTTGGCATCGATCTTCTTACAAAATCTCCAACTGATGATAAGAAATGACGCGAGGGTTCTGCTGGTACCCCATTCAAAATATACAGAGGAAAATAAGGACAGAAATCTCAGTGAAAATCAAACAGAAGAGATTTGGCAGGGCCCAGTGCTGTCACCTTCACTGAAGCAATACTGCCCTCCTGTGGAGAAAGTAATATGTAGACAGAAGCAAGATCCAGTGAAACCAGGACTACACAACACTCAGGAGAAGGCCTTTGGTCACACAAGGGCCAGAGCCAAGTCCACCAAGTCATTTGTTTCAAATGTAAGGTGGGAATCATTCTCTAACAATACTATTTAAAGATATTTATCAAATATTCTACAATAGAATGAAGCATCATGAGTATGCTTTATATTTGCAGTTTTCTTTTGTGCGTTACATACATTTTCAGAGGATGAAATACCAGATCTCTTGAAGCTTTCTGCTTTGCAGTTTATACACTGCAGAATCCCAACCATAGGGGATACTAAACTCATAAGATGAACATATTATATACATTCTTCTAAAATTACTAATCGCTCAGAGGAGAGTGGAATGTTTGAGTGGAATACAAGGTCATTGTTGTTTAACAAAGATAATTATGACACTACTTACAGGAAATGATGACATCTCTCCTTGTAATTTGATTTTGTCGATATCTGGTGTGTTTTCCATGGTCATTTTCTTCAAACCTGCTCCTTTTCTCATAATGGTCTTGTAGAGATAGGGCACTGATGTCTCGATGAGCTGATTGATGATCTGAGTCAGAACAAGCAGTGATGCAAGTTTCTAGGGTGCAAGGGACAACATGAGGTCTGAAAATCAACTAGAAATGACTGAAAATCACAGCTAATGAACAACGTATTTGTAAGAGATTCCTCAGTCTGTTATTTTAGTGGGAGCATTAACCTATTCCATAAATGGGGTTAAGGCCATGGTGGCGTACAGTGAGCAATTCAAAAGTCTCCAGAGCTTGTCAAACATTTACCTACAGAAATTAACATCAAGCAGAGGTGGTGTTAGGAGAGTGTAGGGACACTTCAGGACCCAGCTCAGGAAGGAATTGGCAGTCTAATTATTTATTTGATCTTACCTGACTTCGAGAATCTCAGGATTTAGTTTTTAACAAGCTGAACACTTCTCCTTCTCTAGAAATGTGAACAGGTTTGATGAAAGTGTGCCCACACATGGGAAATAGACATATACCTCAATGTCCTTTCTTTCTTAACATGATATTATACTCATCCTCTACATGGGCAAAATCAATTCAAATATTTGAGTTACAAGGAATAATAATTGCATTTTGATCACAGAGGTCTAGTTGACATTCAAAAATATTTGGTGTGATTTATTGGACACTACGGGAGATATATCACTGTTATCTAGTATTCTGCATAAGTGTACTCATGTAAGTTATTAGTTTCAACTTCTGCATATGCCATGGAGCTTCAGTTCACATAGATTTCTGCATCATACTCTTTCACAATCCAAATAAAGTACCATTTGTCTCAACTACATCATGAAGGTGCACCACTAGATCACAACTGTCACTGTTTGCACCAACTAATCACCTTGCAATGTTAAATCCTGCTAAAAAGAAAATGCAACCATAGATGCTTTATATCTGGTTTCAAACATCTGGTTTATATCACAGATTTGAAACTGCCTACCTTTCTGAGGAGCTCTAGGTCCTGGAGGTAGATTGAGATATAAAACAGGGCAGCAAAACAATTGACAAAGCGAAACTAGAAATGAAAAGCAAAATTAATCATTGTCTCTACGCTTAAAATGTTATGACTGCTATAATTAGTTTTTAACTGACTACAAAGGAAGTCTCAAACGTAAAACTCTTCAAGAGTTACTGTTTAGAATTTTTCTGTGAAAATAGTCCCATCTGATCCACTCATAGTGTGCAGCCAATGAACACCTATGTGCCAGTGAAGTGGATGAGAGAGGTCCAAATGGAATTGTCACATGATGAGGATAGATATGATAATGAGATGATGATGCATGTCATGATGTCACAGTGACATCAGCAGTCATGTGTAAGAGACAAGTGAAGAAAGGATGGAATACAGGTGTTCAGCTATAACACGTTTCCTTAACGTGAATTCGCTGTAACCCAACTGACAAATTGGGGATACTATGTCTAAAGTGCGAACTTTTTTAAATATGTGTTGGCTGTAATGTGATTACATTGCCAACACTTTAGCCACTGATTCAAAAGCGCAATTTTTCTATAGCGCGGGCTTACACAAGAACACAGCCATCATGTTAAAGAGAGTGACTATTCACAGAGAACAGCACAGTGTACAATCAAGTAAATAAAAGAGTTTGCAGAAGTCTATTAGAATCACACAGCAGTCATTCAGAGGTGATAGGAAACCATTACAGGTCAGAAAGTACCTGCAGACCCAAGGATAATCATCTCTTCAATGAGGATGTGGGATATTCCCACATTGTAAATTAAGAGATCGCATAGTGACGGGGTGGGGGGGGGGCGCGGAGGGTAGGTGAACTAATTCATAGTGTTCATGAAAAGCAACCATAATGGGTAAAGGTCAACCTGGGAGAATGAATAGCTGCTAATGGGGACAGTTAATGGCAGACATTGGGTTGTGTATGGTAGCAGCCCATGTGATGATAAGGCCTGGTGTATGGTGGTTTGGGTAAGGACATGGGAAAAAGTGCTCAAGCCCTAAACTTATTGAACTCGATATTGAGTCCTGAAGGCTGTAGGGTCTCCAAGTGGAAAATGAGGTGTTCTTCCAGCTTGTGCTGAGCTTCACTGGAAGACTGCAGCAAGCCTGACACAGTGATGTTGGCCAGGGAACGGGCGGGTGTGTTGAAATGGCAGGCAACTGGAAGCTCAGGGTCGTTTTTGTGGGCAGAATGTAGGTGTTCTGCAAAATGGTCTCCCAGTCTCTCTTCATTTTCCCAATGTAGAGGAGACCACACTGTGAGCAGTGAATACAGTAGACTAGATCGTGTGAATACTGGATTAGTGGTGCTGGAAGAGCATAGCAGTTCAGGCAGCATCCAACGAGCAGCGAAATCGACGTTTCGGGCAAAAGCCCTTCATCAATCGCTGCTCCACCTGGAAGGCATCTCCAGGGCCTTGGCCAATGAGGAGGGAGGAAGTAAATGGGCAGGTGTTACACCTTCTGCAATTACAGGGGATGGTGCTGTGGAGCTGTAAGAGGGTAGTGGTAATGGAGGAGGAATGGACTAGGGTGTCCCAGATGGAACAGTCCCTGAAGAAGGTTGACAAGGGAGGGGAGGAGAATATGTGTCTGGTGGTGCCATCTTGCTGGAGATAGTGGAAATGGTGGCTAATGATCCTCTGGAGGTGGACATTGGTGGCTGGTAGGTGAGGATGAGAGGACCCTATTACTCTTGTGGCAGGGAAGAGAAGTGGTGAGAGCAGAAGTGCAGGAGATGGGTTGAACATAACTGAGGCCCTGACAACCTCAGCTGTGGTAGAAGCTGGATATTTCAGAGGGTGCTTTGTAGAAGCCGGCATCATCAGGACAGATGGGATGGAGGCAGAGAAACTGGTAGATTGGAATAAAGTCTTTACAGGAAGCTGGGTGTATGAATGTATAGTCCAGGTAACTGTGGGAGTCAATGAGCTTGTAATGGCTTCTTAACCAGTCTGCCATGCAAGGCTTTGTCAAAAGCTTTGCTGAAGTCCATGTAGTCTACATGAACTGCACTACTCTCATTCATCTATCTAATCATCTCCTTGAGAAATTCAGTTAAACTCATGAGATATGATTTTCTCTTTACAAAGCCACAGTGACTGTTCTTGATTGATCTTTGCCTATATTCTCAAGGGAAAGACGAAGGAATTATCCACTGCCTCACAACATTAACTTGCAAAGATAGCAAATGCGCTTGAAAAGTGCATCAGTTTCCCCTCCCTCCCTTTTTCAATATGGTATGTTGTGACTCATAGCTGAGACAGTAATATCTTAAAGTTATGGCAAATTTGAAAATGCAGCAAGTGCTTGTGTACTTACCACCAACACTTTGATTGTCAAATGGTTTTGATAAGATGATTCTAAACGATGATTTTCTGGAATAGATTTATAATCAACTTTAGAAATTGTTTCAGTTGCCCCTCCCACTGCTCTTCATCTTATTATCATTTCCTCATGTTCGTTTTTTCATTGACACCTCTCCCTTATTCCCAACACATTTCACCACCTGTATGTCCATTGCTATCCTAGGCCTTTGGGGTGCAGCAGTAGTAGTATCCCTATCTCTGAGTCAGGAGGCCTGAATTTAAATCCTACTTGTTCCAGAAGTGTGTAATAACATCTCTGAAATGATTGATTAGAAAATATCTACAACAAGAGATTAGGCTTTTGTGGCACAATGGTAGTATCCCTCCCATTGAACTGGAAAAACTGGGCTCAAGTTCCCACCTTCTCGAGGGATATGTCATACCCTGTCTGAACAGGTTGAATGAAAATATCAACACCAATAAATGAAATGCTTTTTCCATTCTTTTTAAAATTAATTCACAGGATATGGGCGTCGCGGGCTGGGCCAACATTTATTGCCCATCCCTAACCTCCTGGTGGCCAGCTGCATTCTAAACCACTGCAGTCCTTGCAGTGTAGCTGGTCCCACAGTCTCTTAGGGAGCGAGTACCAGGGAGGGATAGACCCAGCACCAGTGAAGGAACGGTGCTAAATCAGGATGGTGAGCAGCTTAGGAGGAACCTGCAGATGGTGGTGTTCCCATGTCCTTCCCCTGTCCTTCCAGATGGGAGTGGACATGGATTTGAACGGTTACCAAGATTTGAAAGGATCTCAGGAGCCTTGGTAACCTATAGCAGTGCATCCTGTAAATGGTACTCACTGCTGCTCCTCTGTGTACATAGTGAAGAAAATAAATGTTGAAGGTGTAGGACGTGATGCCAATCAATTGTCTTGGATGGTATCAAACTACTTGAGAGTGTGGATTAAGTTACATGCCTCCAAGAACGTGGAAGGTTTCCATCACATTCCTGACTTGTGACTTGCAGATGGTTGACAGGCTTTGGGAAAAGGACCTATGAGTCACATGTCACCAAATTCCTAGCTCCTAACCTACTCGTGTGATCACAGTATTTATATCATAAAATGATAGCATCCCTACAGTGTGGACACCGGCCATTTGACCTGTCAAATTCACACTGGCCCTCCAAAGCGCATCGTGCCCAGACCCACTCCCCTTCCCTATCATCATGCATTTCCCATGGCTAATGCACCTGGCTTGCATATCCCTGGACACTATGGGCAATGTAGCATGGCCAATCCACCTAACTTGCACATCTTTGGACTGTGGAAGGAAACCGGAGCACCTGGAGGAAACCCACACAGACACAGGAAGAACGTGCAAACTCCACACACCCAAGGGTGGGATTGAACACATGTCCCTGGCACTGTGAGGCAGTAGTGCTAACTACTGGTTGGTCTAATTCAGTTTCTTGTCAATGATAACCTCCAGAATGTTTATATGGGGGATTCAGCAAATGGTAACTTCAAGGGACAGTGGTTAGATTCTCTCTTATTGAAGAGGTCATCACCTGGTACTTGTGTGGCTTGAATGTTTCTTGCCACTTATCAGACCAAGCCTGGATGTTGTCCAGGCATCGCTGCATCTGGAAACAGACTGTTTCAATATCTGATGAGCTACAAAATGGTGTTGAAGAACTGTGCCCACGGCAGAGAACATCACCATTTCTGACCTAATGATGGGAGAAGATTATTGACTGATTGTTTAAGATGTTGAACTTAAATCAAAACCCTGCGGAACTCCTTGTAGAGATATCCTGGGACCGAGATGACTAACGTCCAAAGACCACAACCATCTTCCGTTGTGCTTGGTAAAACTCCCATCAATAGAGAGATTTTCCACTGATTCTCATTGACTCTAGTTTTGTTCAGGCCCCTTGAGGCCATGTTGGATGAATGCTGCCTTGATGTCAAGCACAGTCAATCACACCTCACCTCTGGAGTTCAATTCTTTAGTCCGTGTCTGAGTCAAGGCTGTAATGAGGTCAGCAGCTGAATGGCCCCAGTGGAACCCAAACTGAGCATCAGTGAACAGCGTACTCCTTTGCAAGTGATTGACAATAGCAGGTTGATCACACCTTTTGTCACTTAGCCGATGATTGTGACAATGCTGACAAAAGGTTATTTTGTCCTTGGGTTTTTTTAAGAGGGGTTCGTTAAGATGATGTCTCGAGTCAATTGAATTTTCATAAAGTTGAGTTATTCTAAATTATCTTATATTTTGTTTGTGTTTCAACAGTGGTGTTTAAATAAATTCTGTTTTGCTTAAAGCTCAATGGTTTGACCAGCTGCATCACACCTGGAATATCCACTTCACATCTGCCTTTAAAATAAGAAAAAGTTAGGGTCTAGGCTACCTTCTTAAAATATCTTGAGGGGATCTGGCCTGGTCCATAATATGATTGAGAGGGTATTGATTAGATGGGCTGTGGCCTGCATTTTGTAAGCATTGGGGCATCCAGTCTGCACACAATATGTTATTAATCTGATAATTTGTTCTACTAATGTTTGTTAAGCCACAGGGGATCTACCTTTCCCAGATTTTCTTCAAAAGGGTGTCACAGGTCCTCAGTGGTTAGCGCTGCAGCCTCACAGTGCCAGGGACCCAAGTTCGATTCCAGCCTCAGACAACTGTCTGCCAGTGTGGAGTTTGCAGTTCTCCCCATGTCTGCATGGGTTCCCTCTAGGTGCTCCAGTTTCCTCCCACAGTCCAAAGGTGTGCAGGTTGGGTGGATTGGCCATGCTGAATTGCCCCATTGTGTCCAGGAATGTGCAGGTTAGGTGGATTATCCATAGGAAACACAGGGTTACTGGGATTGATAGGGAAGTGGGTCTGGTTGGGATACACTTCAGAGGGACACTGTAAACTAGATGGGCTGAATGGCCTTCTACCACACTGCAAGGATTCTATGATCCTGTTGAGAATTCAAAGGCTTGTAATCACATTTCAAGTAGGTGTTAGCATCTATTGGGCACAAGTTGCAAATGCTCCTTCACAAATGTCAAGACTCTGAGGAGACAGTGGTACCACTGAACCTCAGCTGATATCTACATAATATAGCTATTAGTCCACTCTTTGTTGTACTCCTTTACTGGCACAATTTGAATTGGGTTAGTGTTCCTGAAACTCCAAAGGAAACCCACCAAGGAGATAAGATGGTTGAGGGAGACATCATCTGAGGAAGGGTCACTGGACTCGAAATGCTAACTATGATTTCCCTCCACTGCCAG
The DNA here is from genome assembly GCF_047496795.1 of Chiloscyllium punctatum. Taxonomy (NCBI): domain Eukaryota; kingdom Metazoa; phylum Chordata; class Chondrichthyes; order Orectolobiformes; family Hemiscylliidae; genus Chiloscyllium; species Chiloscyllium punctatum. The sequence goes on along the minus strand of NC_092764.1, from coordinate 59,894,953 downwards.
ACCTGCTGAGCTCTTACAGCAACCTTTGCCTTTGTTTCTGATTTACGACAACCACAGTACTTTCAGTTTTTATACATCACCTAGAGACTGATTTGATATATTCCTGTAGATCTATTTGAATGATCTGATCAGATAACTAATTCACTCATTATCTCCTTCTAATAGCTAACGAACAGGTGAAAAACAAAACAAAAACATCGCAAATTTCTTTAATGGCCGTGTGATTTCCTTTCTCCTGGGTTGCTCTCAGCAGTATCCAGAAGGTGACCTTTAATTCCTAGAGAGTCCAGCCCAGTTCTGAAGGGTTGACAAACTGAGCCTGTGATTTATGACCATAGGACCTTTGTGATCATGAACTGACCAGCAATGCCAAACGACATCCTGCCAAAGTGAGTCAACTGGACAATATTGCCACAGCCTGTGTGCACCTGAAGTGTTGCTCCCTGCTGACTTTTTTCAACCTGTACTTACCCCATTCAGTGAGTACTTCAGCAACCATTTTGTACAGGCTGTTCATACCAGTAACGTAGAGAGTGTGAAGAATACTTGGTAGATATAATACACAGGCCCAGCAGCCATCATTTTCACTGTAATAGGCCTTGACCAGTGCCTCCATCCTGAAGAAAACATACATCCCAAACAGAGAGAAGCTCAGGAACAAACATAGTACTGGCACTGAAACACACCAAATTTTCAATTTGCGTCTCCATGCAGGATAGTAGGGCTGGTAACGATGGGTGATTGGATTTATTCCCATTGAGCCTTTATAGTCCACACGGGGCTCCTCAAATTGGCTGTTCATCTGCATGGTGCCCCAGGTGTATGACAGAACCGAACTATGTCGCTTCCACAACTCCATGACCACAGTTGACCAAATCATGTTGAAAACCGAAAAGAGGATGCACTTGTCGATTGTGTCCATTGATAGTAGAACGACAGCAGCACCGAAGGCTGCTATTGGCATCAGTGAACAGGTAAAGAATTCAAGGAAACTGAAGTACATGGCGACAGAACCACCAAAGTATGAATAAATTGAGTCTGTAAAAGAAACACATACAAAAATGAAATAATAATGCTGTGGTGTGTTTTCTACTACCTATTTCTTTTCTATCCTGGGCAACTGCCTCATTATTTGGAAAAAATGGCAATTTTCCTCAGTCCTTACTTTCCACCCTACCATCCCTCTGACCAGGTTTCGGGGTCTTGCAGTGACATTCGGCCAAGGCCCAACCACAGTGAATGGGGAGGTCTTGATGACAAGCATGATACACTTAAGTGTTCTCATGCATCACATTTTCTGTATATCCCATAACAAAGAAATATTTGCATTTATATAGCGCTTTTTGGGACTCTGGCAACGGCATGGTAGGCTGCTGTAGCCCAGACCAGGACCCTGGAAGCAGAGAAGGAAAAGTTGGACTCTCTTTTGGTTATCTTTCTTTATTTTTTGTTTTGTTTTAAGTTAATGAGAATGTCTCCAATTCACGGCAACAGCATAAAATTTTCACTGTTTTATATTGAATACGTGACAATAATGATTCAATTCAAAATCATTCAATTCAGTTCAATTCACTGCATATCTCAAAATACTTTAAAGCCAATTAAATACTTTGAAAGTGTAATATAGGAACCCCATTTATGCACAGTGATCTCATATAAACAGCAATATGACCCTGACGAGATAACCTGGTTTCTGATATTGATTGAGGGATAAATACTGGTCAGGACATCAAGGACAAATTCATTACTCTTCTTCAGAATGGGGCCATGGGATCCTCTATCAGAGAGAGCAAACAAAGATTTTGGAATGATGAAACAAGGGTGGAGCACTCCCTCAGTACTGGAGTGTTAGACTTTTGTGCTCAAACCTTGCAATGGACTTAAACCCAGAAGTTAGTGACTCAGAGATGAGAGAGTCTTTCAACAGAACCACACCTAATACAAGGAAATGCACTCACTGCAATGAATTGCTAAAATCCCCTAATACATCATATGATACTACAAGATGCATCCCATGATTAATGTGTAATGCCACTACTATAGCTCACTTTGAATGGTATAGGATCCCTATCATATCCTTTTGCAGCAGCACCAAGATCCTGAAAACACTTTCTCTTCAAACTTGTAGGAATTCAATGTGCATTATATGATTTAGGGTCAGTTTTTTAAATAAATTAAATTACCATTGGATACAACTGTGGTGAAGAAAAACACAAACAAGAATGTAAATAAAGTAACAAACAATTATGGAAAAGAATGAGTTTAGCATCTCAATATTTACAGCCCAGTGAGATTAGTGCAAGCAACAAGTTTGGGTACGATGGAGGAATATTCAAAAGCAAAGTTAAGCTAAGCCAATTAATAACAGTGGATAAATTGAAATGAGAGGCATTAACAGTGAGACTAAACTAAGGATAACCACAAAAAAAAACATTTGTTTTGATCTTGTTAAAGGATGGTTACAATTACATGGTATTTCTTTCTTGAAAGTTTCGGACATAGTTAGTAGGGTTCTGAAGGGACAGACAAATAACCACCTCTCAGGAAGTGGAAGGTGTGGATGTACTGGACAGTGTTTCGCAGACCTGCCTCCTATAATACAGGTTATAAAGTCACCTTTAAGATATGGTCTGCTCACCAATGGGCTGTAAGCTCAAATTCGTGTAAGAGTGCCAGCGAGCTCCCAGTTTGCACAGAATCTGCTCATCATGCAATGGATAGAATGTGTGTAGAATCTTGCTTTTCTGTAGCCTGTTAACTGAAGGCAAGACACATGTGAATTGGCAATGTAGGTATGGAGCACAGCTGCCTCCTGCATGGTTCTCTCAGAGTTGCAGGTTATACTCATTGGCCCGGCATTATCCCTCCCAAATTGTCTGCAATTCCACATCGAAAGTGGAGTTAATTATGGAATAAATTTTCAGATTCCACATTTTAAAATAGCCCGGAAAAGTAAATAAAATTGTATTTAATGGCAATCGAGACAGGGTTAAGCATTTACTAATATGATGTGGGAATTGAAGAACACATTGTCAAAACTGATAATGGTTTATAGAGTCACAGAGTCATAGACATGTACAACTCAAGCAGACCTTTCGCTCCCACTCGTTCATGCCAACCAGAATCGAGTCCCATTTGCCAGTATTTAGCCCATATCCCTCTAAACCCTTCCTACTCATATACCCATCAAATGCTTTTTAAATGTTGTAATTGTACCAGCCTTCACCACTTCCTCTGGCAGCTCATTCCATACACACACCACTCTCTGCATGAAAACGTTGCCCCTCCAGTCCCCTTTAAATCTTTTCCCTCTCACCCTCTGGACTTCCCCACTCCAGGGAAAGAACCTTGTTTATGTGCCCTATCCATGCCCTTCCTGATTTTATAAACCTCTATAAGGTTTCGCCCCCAGAGAAAACAGGGCCAACCTATTCAGCCTCCCCCTGTAGTTCAACCCCTCCAACCCTGGCAACATCCTTGTAAATCTTTTCTGAACCTATGGGTGGGAGACCAGAATTGCATGCAGTATTCCAAAAGTGGTCTACCAATGTCCTTTGCAGCCACAAGATGACATCACAAATCTTATTCTCAATGCACTGAACAATAAAGGCAAGCACACTAGTGCCTTCTTTATTATTCGGTCTATCTGGGACTCAACTTTCAAAGCACTATGAACCTGCACTCCAAGGTCTTTTTGTTCAGCAACACACCCCAGGACCTTCCCATTAAGTTCTGCCCCGATTTGCCTTTGCAAAATGCACGTAAAATGAAAGAATATTTAAAAAAAAGTTTATGCAAGTTCCTTTCCTAAATGTTCTCACATCACTTTTCAGGCAATGAACTCTAGGTTATCAGATCTAACTTTCCTCATCTCTCCATTATTTCTGTGCCAGTTTGCACAAACCTATGATCTCTTGTCAGCCATGCTGCTACTAGTGAAACCTATTTACTCATCAGTATTGTTCATAACGTTCTATTAAACCTCTACTCTACTTTGGAGAATCCTTGTTTCTGTTAACATTCCTTTGTCAAATTGGTATTAAATATCATGCCCAACTGTAATTTCTGAGCTGCATTTTCTATTCTACTCCCCCTCGTGGTATCAAGTCGCTTGATGATATTGGTATTAGATTTTTAGATGCAGTTTTTGTTGCAAATTCAGATATCCATTTCCAATGGCAGCAAAAGCAATTGCAAATAAGTTTAAGAAGCATCAGAACACCCAGCTTCCCAATGCTGGTATGCCTCAGGAGCCCGGCTATCAAGGTGAGCAGCTGCTAATGTTATTTCTGCCTGGCACCTGGAGCCTGGGATCCTTTAGGCACAGCTCATGCTATTTTCAAAGCTATCTCCAGCTTGTTTATCCCAATGGCATACTGGCATGCCATGGGATTAAAAGGCATTGGCCAAGAATTTCTGAAATTTGGTTTGAAACAAGAGATTATAACATTGCTGTTTATTGTCATTTTTGGGCCAATGTCTCCCTGAATCACTATAAATGGGTATGTCAATGTCATTCTAATTACTTACAGAATCATGGTAATGTTATGGTGCAGAATGAGGCCGTTCAGCCCATCGCTGCATTCAGTTCTGGTCACTCTACTATAGAAAGGATACTATTAAACTAGAAAGAGTGCAGAAAAGATTCACTAGGATGCTACCTGGACTGGAAAGTTTGAGTTATAAGAAGATGCAAGATAGGCTGGAATTTCTTTTAGCGAATTATGAGAAAATTTGTAACTCAAGTTGAGTTTCTGGATTGAGGTTTGCTTGCTGAGCTGAGATTTTATTTCCCTGGAGCATAGGAGACTGAGGTGTCATCTTACAGATGTCTGTAAAATCATGGGAGACATAGATAAGGTAGATAGCTAGCAGCTTTTCCCTATAGTAGGAGAGTCTAAAACTAGAGGGCATAGGTTTAAGATGAGAGGGGAAAGCTACAAAAGGGTCCAGAGAGGCAATTTTTCACACAGAGGGTGGCAAGTATCTGGAACAGGCTGCCAGAGGTAATGATAGAGGCAACAATAATCATATCATTTAAAAAAACATGTAGACAAGTTCATGGATAGGTATGGATGGATATGGACCAAACACAGGAAAATGGGACTAGTTTAATTGTAAAAACAGGGCAGCACAGGCAAGTTGGGCCAAAGGGCCTGTTTCCATGATGTAGACCTCTATTATGCTATGACTGCACTGGCTCTTCAAATATGCATCATTACCTACTGTCAGTCTCCTGCTTTTTTCCCCACACCCCTGCACACTATTTTTATTCAAATAATTACTGTCCTGAATACCCATACATCGCTTTATGGGAAAAGAATGCAGCTCACAAGTTCTGCAAACAGCATAGCTTTTGATAGTTTTGAACTGAGAATGATAAAAAGCACTTGAGATCATGTTAAGTTTTTGAGTGGGCATTAATCTACTGGGCATTTCATTGACGGGATAGGTCGTGTGAACACTGTACTGGAATAGTGGTGCTGGAAGAGCACAGCAGTTCAGGTAGCATCCAACGAGCAGCGAAATCGACGTTTCGGGCAAAAGCCCTTTATCAGGAATAAAGGCAGTGAGCCTGAAGCGTGAACCAGTATTTGGTTTTCAGCATCTGCAGTCATTGTTTTTACCATGTGAACACTATTCCAAGCAGCTGAAAATTACATGACATATGGGTCCAAAATTTCCAATGATTGTCATGTGTGTACAACAAAAAAAAAGATCATTTTGATATTTCCCGTGCTTTCAAAATTAAAGGCCCCAGTGTTGGGTGCACCACTGTTTCACAATTTCCTGACAAAACTGAGAACTTACAAATTGCTTCTCCAGGATAGAGGGTTTCTGTAGGGTATCCTGGAATATATTTCTCATCCACTACCTTTATATTCTCCAGTGTGCGTAAAATGATAAATTGACGTTCAGCAAGTGTCAGAAACTCATTGATGTTATCTGGAAAGGAAGAACGAAACAGTCTGAAAAGTAAGAAATACGATGGAAGCTGAGGTGATTCTTTGCCACTCGATGCGGATGTGGTACCTGAGTTTTGAAAGTTTCTGCTGTCTCTGTATGAAAATGCGATCATGGAGCCGTCCTTGTAGAGTTTGTAAAGTCCCACAACCTCGGCTGCCCTCAGCAGAACATGTTGAGATGCAGAAACAAGAAGCATGTTGCCATCATCATCTTCACCAGGGTGGACCATGAGCTCGGCACCTGGACAGTGAGAATCGTTACCTAATGTCAGTCTCATTTTTTCCCATAGACTTGCACACTATTTTCATCAAAATAATTACCCTCCTGAATGCCCAAACATTCCTTTATGGGAAAAATCCCAGCCTGGGGACTGAATTGACAATTGGAATCACAGATTGATTCAAATTAATTTGCCTAGCTGACCTCACTCTTCCCGAATATCAACCCTCACTGGTTTCCAGTGACGTATCTTAATCAGTTAGGTCCTATATTCATTCATGGGATGAAGGCGTCTCTAGCTGGGCCAACATTTATTGCCCATCCCTAATTGCCCAGAAGGCAATGCTGTGGGTCTGGAGTCACATGTAGGGCCAGACTAGGTAAGGACATTGGTGAACTAGATGGGTTTTTCTTGAAAATTGGCAATGGATTCACAGTCATCATTAGACACTAAACTCCCAATTTTTATTGAGTTCAAACTCGACTATCTGCCTGATGGGATTTGAACACAAGTCCCCTCAACATTACCCAGGTCTCTGGATTAAGTATCTAGTGATAATTCCACTGGGCCATTGCCTCCCCCAAGAATAAACAGACAGTGAGAATAAACAGACAGTGATAGGAAGGATGTTATTGGAGAGCATTCAGAAACCATTTACAAGGATGTTACCGGGAATAGAGGCTTTGTGTTGTAAGGAGAGGCTGGATAGGCTGGGATCTTTCTAACTGGAGTGTAGGAAGTTGAGGAGTGACCTTATACAGGATTATAAACTCATGAGGGGCAGAGAAAAAGTGAATGGCAAAGGTCTTTTCCCTCAGGTAGGGGTGTCTAAAACTAGACGGCATAATTCTAGGGTGAGAGGAGTAAGACTTAAATGGGACCTAAGGGGCAACCTTTTCACATAGTGAGTGGTTCGTGTGTGGAACGAACTGCCAGAAGAAGTGGTAGACGCTGATACAATGACAACATTTAAAAGACATTTGGACAGGTGCATGAATAGGAAAGAGGGATATGGGCCAAACCACAGGCAAATGGGACTAGTTTATTTGAGAACCTTGGTTGGCTTGGATGAGTTGGACTGAAGAGTCTATTTACATGCTATATGACTCCATGATTCTCTAACTGTATGACTCTGTAACTGAAGGCAAAAACTAAGAGACAAAGTGAAACAGTGAAACAAATGGACCAGCGATATACATGCATTCATAAAGTGTGTCCAGGGGTGAGAGAGGAGAAAGTACCAATTGAAAGACCGAAAGAGGAAAACAAGGACTCAGAACAGGAATCAAACTGAGTCAATCAGACATTGACAAGAACAACTGTATTACGTAACTGGAGTGAGGAGAGAAAATGGGCAACATGACTGGATAGATTGTGAGAAATTTTCATATGAAAGCTGCGGTGGAGAAAAACTGAAGAGATCAAAAACTTAACAAATTAAAGAGGACATTTGAAAGAGGAGAATAAAGTTTACTAAAGAAAAAAAAAAGTCCAGAAGCACTGTTCATGAAAGAGAGTAAAATATGCAAGAAAAGAATCAGATTGAAATCCCGAAGATAAGAAATATGAGTATAACAAATGTCTGGATAAAGGCCATAATATTAACCATATCAGATGATTAAGGAAGAGGTAAAAGTTAAAATTCTGCAAGGAAAAAGGATGAATAAAATGCGATATCATAATTCAGAAATTTAGCGGAACTATGCTTCCCTCAGTCTTCAAACTCTCCATGTGGGGGAAGACCCCCTGTAATGGGTTTCTACTGTTTCTGGAAGTTATTAAATAGCCTTGCAAAGTTCTGAATTCTATCCATTCCTTACAAAGTGAATGACTACTGAGTGCTTTTCACACTGAGATTTCCATGCCTAACTATGGTTAGGGGCCCAGTGCAATAGTGATGGTCAGCATGCTGAGTGAGGTGAGGTATATCAAAATTCACAAGGACAGGGGCCGGTCAAACAATGGAAATCACCCTCAGATATGATCCCAAAATTGTTGATGAGGAATATCTAACAATTAAACAGACACGAGGTTGATTGGAGCCATGTCAGTGCTCTTGAAGCAGGTGAATACTAAACATATAGCCAAACCTGCAACTGCACCCATACAGCCCCTTGCAACTGAGCCTCCTGCTGTTGGTCCAGCAGTGTAGGTTACTGCTGCAGGGCATCAGTGGCTGCAGTCCCAGTTATTTTTTAAGAATGGTGTTTTTTAAAACCTGTCCATTGTCAGCTAATCAGCACTGACTTACCACCAACTATCTTCTCTGCCTGGATTCGGGTCATCAGCCATCGCTTGGTTTCCATGTTAATGTCTTCAATTAATTCCAAGGCAACCAGAGGCTGCACTGCCTTGGAAATACAGCATTTACAGGTAGGCCTGGTCCAAGATCCCATGGCTTCTCAAGTCCATGGAAAAGAATGAAAAGTGTAAACCAACAGGATTTATAACCACAGAATAACAGCCTCTTCATATAAGTGGTTTCTATATATAAGTGGAGCTGAAAGTGCAACATGACCCTTTAATGACTGGAAGGCTTTTGTTATTTGAATGCATTATTTTGCCTGAATTTGCAAAGTGAAGCTAACATCAGCTGTGCACTGTGTTGTAAATTTGACCCAGGCCTGTCCTGATAAGTAGTTTTGGGATGCAGGGGGTAGGAGGTTACAACAATACAATTTGTGTTTTATATTGCCTATTGATGTAACAGTGACTCTTCCCCCAGCATCTTTGTGAATTGACCCAGTCTTTCTACTGTGGTGAACCTAATGATAAATTGAATAAGAGACGTCCAATGTAGCCATCAGTATGGTAATAAGTCAGCCTCGGGGGACTTGTGTCAGTTCTCATACCGAAATGATGAATTATGATTCAATGTCTGAATCATTTTTCACAAATGCCCGAGTGTCAGGTACAGATAGATCAAATATCCAATTAGCAGTTGATGTGAAGAAGATATATTGCTCTGGAAGCATTATTCCTATTCTGCTGACAAATGGGCAAACCATTCACCCATTCCAGACAGTGTGCTTGGGTTGCTTTGTGCAGCTGGAGGACATACAGAACAGTAGAGGGGACTGTAGACTCTCACTTGCTCCTGTCCTATCAAACTGTTATCTCTTCCCTACTTCTATCCATCACCCACCTCCTCCAAAGTTGATCCGAAACTTTATAAGGAAGAATGTCACAGGGCAGTCACTGAGAGTGTGAACGAGAATCATTGTTTAAAACTTGATAGAATAACATATGTAATATGTAACAGCAAGCCTGAATGTTAACTTTCTACTCTCTGGACTTGACAGGAAAATGTTAACCATGATGGTTAGTGTAGGGCCGAATGGCCTCTTTCCACACTGTAGGCATTCTATGATTCGATGTGGCGACCTGGTACACAGAGGGGAGATGATAATACTGCAGTAATCCGACTGGATTAGTAATCCAGCAATCTAGACTAATGCCATGGGGATGCAGGTTTAAGTCTCACCACGGCAGATTGTGGAACTCAAATGTAATGAATAAGCAACCTGGAATAGAAAGCTGGTCTCACTTATGGTGCCACAGGACTGCCGCATATTGTCATTAAACCCCACCAGCTTCACTCCTTTCCTTTAGGGAAGGTAAATCTGCCATCCTTAGTTAGTCTTACATGTGACTCCAGCCCAGCAACAATGTAGCCCTGTGAAATGGCCCACCCAGTCCCTCAGTTCAAGGGAAATGAGGGAGTTGAAACAAATGCTGGTCTTGCTAGAGAAACCCACATGCTGAGAAAGTACGCATAAAAAATGGATTTGTGTATAGCCCGTAGGCAAGCAGCACCTCAGCAGGATGGAGAAACAAGATGGAGAAATGGGATCTTGCAGTAGTTAAAGACTATGACACCCTATACTATATGACTATTAAGAACATCAAATAGGCATCTTTTTGCTTGCAAATCTATAGCAGAATACAGCCTCTTCTTATGGTAATTCTTTTCACCGAAAAGTCAAAATGAAGCCAAATAAATATTAAACAGGAAGTAGAATCTGTGCATTCCAATGTTACTAAATAACTGAGACTTACCTGCACAGGTGAGGATTTAATGTGAAGGCCTAATCGCAGGACTGCAGAAGGAGTCATAGAGTCATGCAGCTACATTGCTTGAACTGTAGTTTCTGACCCATCCTTGTACTGGTCTACACGAGTAGTTTCTTCCCCTGTACCTTTACAGAGATGGAAAATCACTAAAATCAACACCAACGAGTTAGACAGGCTCCCTGGAATGTTGCCACACTAAGACCCTCCCATCTCTCTGTCAGTGTCAGGGCTCCTCGATCACAAGTAATGTCCACAGGGTTTGCCGGACGCTTTTTAACGCCTACTTGGCTTCTGCTGCAGTTGGTCTTGCTGAAGGAAAAGTTAGTACCTGCATTGGCCCAGTAGCTTCCCAAAACATGCGATTAGTGGCTTGATTGAAGGCACCTATTATCAGGAAAAGCCTCTGTGTTGTGTATCATATTGACTCATTGAGACTGTTCAGCTCAAGTCAGTCAGAAGCTGCACTGCTGTGTTCAGCAGGGTGTGGAACACAGGTAGCCAAATAACTATGTGCTCTCTTTTCTTTGGGCCTTTTGTTTGCCAATCAATAGGAAGACAAATCAAATGAATGCCTGGAAGGCAAACAGTCCCACCCTGAATGGCTGTGGTAAGCAGCGATGAAGGTTTTTAAAATCATTTCAATAAGGCACCCAAGCTCACACAGACAGTTTTGAAATAATTTATTAATTATGCTGCTATTTAAAGAGAGTCAAGACCTTCAAATCACAGGGTAATCTTTAAGAATACAGCGCTGATTCTCTTCCCTGTAGTCAGAGTGATCAGCAGGTGGAGTTATAATGCAAATGCAGAGCAGAAAGAAACACTAGAGATATTATTGAGTGAATGCTCAACTCATTTGTGTGGTATCTTCTCAATCTGGTATTTTAACAAAGATCTATTTAAAATACATCACCAAGTTTCCAATTCTAACAAGTAGACACCTAGGTAGCATGGAAGTTAGTGATGAGCAATAACTAATGTACCTTCCAAACTGTGAAGTCATTTATCATGTGAAATTGAAGCACAAGGGGTTTCAGTCTGACTAAGATTCATAATTGGATTAACATTCCCCACTCTCCCTTCACTAGGATATGAGCAATTAGACAAGCTGTATCCAGCCATAGGGCCTCTGTCATAAGCTGCTGAGAATTCAATATAATTTAACACACTTTCCAGCCCAACTCTCCCCATTCCCCCATTGTATCCTTCCACCTATGAGTCATAATGAACATGCAGCATGTTCCTTTAGGTATAGTGTCCTTCACTCAATGCATTTTTGATGATTGCAGGTTTATAGCATTAATGGTATTGTATAATTTAAGGTTAGATTACTTACAGTGTGGAAACAGGCCCTTCGGCTCAACAAGTCCACACCACCCCGCCGAAGCGTTCTGCCACAAGTGCCACACATGAAGCTACCAAATGACACTGTGGGTTCTTGTTTTCAGGCACCTGTTGTCAGTGGTCATCACAGTATTTCCTGCAGTTCACATCAAGTATTGCAGTTTCCCTTTTCCCATCAGCCAATGACTCCAAAACGTGACGGTTGATATCTGGGCCTGGACATCATGCTGGCTAGCATCATTGAACAGGAGGCTTGTGTGCCCAGCTAGTCATTTGGTTTTGGCCACCTCACCATTCAGAAGGACCTTACAACTATCTTCCACCCTATTCACTGAAGCCACCACTTCATTGGTGGTAACACATTTGGTGATTTGCCTTTGACAGAAATGTCACATTTATGATTTTATCACACAAAAATGTACTAGTATTGGGCTGCAGACACTATGAATGGAAAATATTGACCTTCCTGTCCTGATAACTGTAAGCCACCCCTATTTTGCAGCCAGGTGTGGTGAAGACAGCCCAACCCTTCAGCTTAGACAAAAGGTCATGTAGTCCAAGGTGCATTTCACAAATTGGCCATAGGTTGGTGGCCATAGCTGTTTTCCCTAAGCATTATGGGACAGATTGCCTGTTGCCGTGGACCTAAGGTAGCAGAATGTGCTAATCACTTCCAGAGGACTGTTATTTAAGTAATTAGGAATAGAGATACCAAGCAATATCCACAATCACTGTTTCCTTGATGCTTACAGTAAGGGAGAACATGTTGGAGGAAACATAAAATAGCCAAAGTATGCATTGCTCAAGGTACAGCATCAGAACTATGTGTTGAAAAATAGCTCTGCATTTTCTGGTCTGACTCAATTCAGGCCTGGAATCCGATTAAACTTGTTTCAATTTTAATCAAAATGTCGATACTTTGCTTTAGTTGCTGCAATTAAATAATCCTATCCAGCCCCACACCCGTCACTTTGAGAAGAAATATGAGGTCTATGATTCAACGAAAATCATTTCTTGGATTGTGATGACTTGGTCACATTCACTTCAGCCTATCGTCAATAACATTTATTTGCCGGGTTCTGTTCAACAAGCGAGCTCACAGTTTGGATGCCTGCCAGTAAACAGAAGGATGTCTTTGTCGAGCGCATACAGCCAAGTTCATTTCACCTCAGGGATACAATGTGCTGCTTTTGTGCTGGAATATGACCAAGATACAGCGTGACACTAAAATTTTGTTCTGATTAGAGTTCTGTCACCAGAGGCAGCCCTGACCCAAGAGGCACAAAGATAATGGGAGTGAGGTACTGATGGTGTGCAGATGTGATGTGTCTTTGCACAGCTGGAAAAGCAGGGCCACACATGGCAAACAGGAAGGCTTGTTGATACAGGCCAACAGTCTCACAGTTGCCCTCCCAGCCCACAATGTGAAACATCTGTGCTCAGAAAGCTGAAGCTCACTGCAAGCTCTCAACAACTGTACAAGTAGAGTTTTAATGAATGGCAGCCATTTCCCCCATTGACATTGCACTGGGGCAGATTGCAGAAGCATTGGAAGGCAAAGCGCAGTCAAGTTAAATTGGTGCTACGATGTAAATATAACACAAAAGCTTCCTGCAAAGGGGATGACAGGAAGAAAAATAAAAGGGAGATAACGGTGACCTCAGTCGACTGGAAATATGCCAGCAATGTCAGATTGCAATATGTCAAATATCTGTAAGATAAGCAGGAATGTCAAAAAATGGCACCCCCTTATATGGGATATCTCAGGTAGTTGTAAACAATTCCATGCCTCTACTTGAAGAAAAGCCATGGAGTTATCACATTGTCCTAGCTATTATTTATCCTTCCAGCAACATCACTGAAACAGTTTGCTGATTGTGGGAGTTTGCTCTGTACAAACTGGCTGCCATACTTCTTACATAAAAATGCAGAGTATACTTAAAAGTTCACCATAGTTTGGAAAATACCTTGGAATGATCTAAAGTTGTGAAATTGCCATCTAAATACAAGATCTTTCTTCCTCATACTGCCTGGAGTAAAACATTGAGACAATATAGAAGGAGCTATTGTTGGATTTTTTTCTTGTACGGTTTTGAATTGTATTGTTTTGTACACTTAATATTTAAAAATCTATTTTTTCAATAAAAATATATTTTTTAAAAAAGGAGGTGCTATTGATGTTTAAATATGGTCATGTGGCCATCTCTCCACCCAAACTCAGCAGAAGACATCGTGAAGGTGCAAAGATGCCTTATTGTACCTTGTTTTGCATGTTGCCTTATTTAATGCCCCTCAGTATTACTTTTTGTTAACATGATGGTCTTTGTCTTCCTTGTGTTATGGACGAGGCCAGATCACTCAAGACATTCTTAAGCAAGCAGCCCAGATCATAACTTTGCAATTTGTTTCGGTAGTGTACAGTGAAAATTATCCTGAGTTAGGTTACTAGGATGACTGCCAGGTTTTAAAAAGGACAAAACTTTATTCACAAAATTACACAATGAAACACAAAAGACATAATAAAGACCCCCTACAGAACTCAGTCTATCCAAACTAGACTTAATTATGCTGTTTCAGTCCCAATAAGCAAACTCCCTTAAAAAACAATGTAAATGAATGGAACAGATGCTTACAAGTTGAAACTAGAAGGGCAGAAAGAGAGGGGCAAAAAGTGGCTGGTGTGTTTGTCATTCCAAATGGTATGACTTTGAACTGATATAGTCCATTTGGCGTTATGAAAGCTGAAATTGTCTTTGCTCTCTCTGACAGAGGTACTTGCCAGTAGCCTCTGAGCGAGTCCAACTTTGAAATGTAAGCTGCTCGTCCACACAGAGTTTATAGAGTCATAGAGTCACAGAGATGTACAGCACGGAAACAGACCCTTCGGTCCATGCCGACCAGATATCCCAATCCAATCTAGTCCCACCTGCTAGCACTCGGCCCATATCCCTCCAAACCCTTTCTATTCATACATCCATCCAGATGTCTTTTAAATGTTGCAATTGTACCAGCTTCCACCACTTCCTCTGGCAGCTCATTCCATACACATACCACCCTCTGCATGAAAAAGTTGCCCTTTAGGTCTCTTTTATATCTTTCCCCTCTCACCCTAAACATATGCTTTCTAGTTCTGGACTCCCCCACCCCAGGGAAGAGACTTTGTCTATTCATCCTATCCGTGCCCCTCATGATTTAAAAAACCCTATAAGGTCACCCCTCAGCCTCCGACGCTCCAGGGAAAACAGCCCTAGCCTATTCAAACTCTCCCTTTCGTTCAATTCCTCCAACCCTGGCAACATCCTTATAAATCTTTTCTGAACCTTTTCAAGTTTCACAACATCTTTCCGATAAGAAGGAGACCAGAATTGCACACAATATTCCAACAGTGGCCTAACCAGTGTCTTGTACAGCCGCAGCATGACCTCCCAACTCCTGTACTCAATACTCTGACCAATAAAGGAAAGCATACCAAACGCCTTCTTCACTTATCTCACTTCTGAAGGCTTCCCATTTTCAAGCCGTCCCTTTATCTGCGAACATTCGCCCACCCACCCCCCCTCCACCCACCCAATCAACTTTTGAAAGTTCTTGCCTAATGCCGTCAAAATTAGCCTTCCTCCAATTTAGAATTTCAACTTTTAGATCCAGTCTATCCATTTCCATCACTATTTTAAAACTAATAGAATTATGGTTGCTGGCCTCAAAGTGCTCCCCCACTGACACCTCAGTCACCTGCCTGCCTTATTTCCCAAGAGTAGGTCAAGTTTTGCACCTTCTCTAGAAGGTACATCCACATACTGAATCAGAAAGTTTTCTTGTACACGTTTAACAAATTCCTCTCCATCTAAACCCTTAACCCGATGGCAGTCCCAGACTATATTTGGAAAGTTAAAATCCCCTACCATAACCACCCTATACAGATAGCTGAGATCGCCTTACAAATTTGTTTCTCAACTTCCCTCTGCCTATCAGGGGTCTATAATACAATCTCAATAAGGTGATCATCCCTTTCTTATTTCTCAGTTCCACCCAAATAACTTCCCTGGATGTATTTCTGGGAATATCTTCTCTCAGCACAGCTGTAATGCTATCTCTTGTCAAAAACATCACTTCCCCTCCTCTCTTGCCTCCTGTTCTGTCCTTCCTGTAACATTTGTATCCTGGAACATTAAGCTGCCAGTCCTTCCCATCCCTGAGCCATGTTTCCGTAATTGCTATGATATCCCAGTCCCATGTTCCTAACCATGCCCTGAGTTCATCTGCCTTCCTTGTTAAGCCTCTTTGTTTCCACACAGCTCACTGCTGAACTCCCAAATAGTTCTGGACTGAACTGAACTGCTGCTAGAAAGCTGACCTCTCCCCTTTCATTACACAGGTCACTTCTAAAACATGGCCACTTTGGCCTGAAATCTCATATGTAAACAAAAAGGCCTATCAATACCTTTTAATCTCTGGACCAAACTAGACTAATCGGTGCCAGGAGATATTTACAACCCCTCTGAAAAAAACCAAGGACACAGTATCCTTGAGAAAAGAAACAACTTTTAGAAAAAAGGGGCCAACTTTGTGACATATGAGAGAGATTAGATTAGATTACTTACAGTATGGAAACAGGCCCTTCGGCCCAACCAGCCCACGCCGACTCTCTGAAGAGCAACCCACCCAAACTCATTCCCCTACATTTACCCCTTCACCTAACACTAAGGGCAATTTAGCATGGCCAATTCACCTGACCTGCACATTTTTAGACTGTGGGAGGGAACCGGAGCACCCGGAGGAAACCCACGCAGACACAGGGAGAATGTGCAAACTCCACACAGACAGTTGCCTGAGGCGGGAATTGAACCAGGTCTCTGGCGCTGTGAGGCAGCAGTGCTAATCACTGTGCCACCGTGATTCAAGTATACAATGAAATTAACAGAATCAAGTGGATAAAAGCTTACTTTGCCACTTTACCAGCTATCCAGTTAAACACAACATACATTATTTACAATCTATCTAAATACAAAAGGAAAGACTTACATTTATACACTGCCTTTTACAACTTCAAGATATCCCAAAAGGGTTTACAACATTTGGAAATGTATTCACTGTAACAATGTGGGAAACGTTTCCCACAATCTAAATTCCCACAAACAGCAGTCAAATAGTTCTATGCTGATCGAGGAAACTCAGGTAAAAGTTCTAGGAATTAGTAAGTAGCTATGTTGGAGTCAGGACTCAAAGTGGTGCCCTAGGGAGTTGAAAAAGTGGGAAGTTTGCTTTGTGCTGTGATCTGTAAGCCTTGAGGGGCTTAGGAGAAACAGCGACCAGATAATCTATTTCTTTGTGACATTAATTAAGGGATGGATATTTTCCAAGACACCAGGGATAACTCAGCTGATCATTTTCTTTTATAGTCACCTGAGAGAGCCTCTGGTAAACCTCTAGATCCAAAAGACAGCAGCTCTTCATAGTGTAGCATTCCATCAGTACCCAGTTTAGGGAGCAGAATACGGGAAGAGAGATTTTGGTCCATTGTGTCTGTACTGCCATTCAATCTGTCAACAAATATCTTACATAAATATACTTTCCCCATTCCCAATGACTTAGTTTTCATTTAGTAAGTTTGCTTTAATTTATTCCTAATTGTACACTTTGGGATGAGCTAGGGAAATACCATTTAAACAAATATATATGTTTGTGCATGTGTGTTATGATGAAATCCTCCAGTTATACAGTATTTCTTTGTTTGGACCAAGCAAGCCAGGATGCTCTGTGTAATTTAATACTTCGAGTACGTTAAGTTCAGGAAGGGCTGGGGGCAACAGGGGAAGGGGATATTGCAATGTTTTATAGGTCATTCAGGACAGTTTTGAGTCACTGAAGAGGGGTTCACGGACACATTTTGTTGGAGAAGGAGAAAGATGTCAACTCCATTTCAGGAATGCAGCAGTTCAATGTATTGCTAGGAAGGCTAGCAATGTATTGCTGTGCTGAATTACACAGATTGTGTGCAGTACGAGTCATAGGTGAGTCAAGAGCAGTCAAATGGTTCTATGCTGATCGAGGAAACTCAGGTAAAAGTTCTAGGAATTAGTAAGTATCTATGTTGGAGTCAGGACTCAAAGTGGTGCCCTAGGGAGATGAAAAAGTGGGAAGTTTGCTTTGTGCTGTGATCTGTAAGCCTTGAGGGGCTTAGGAGAAACACGAGTATGAACATTTCAGTGCAGTTGAGCAAGTGGGAGTTAAAAAGCTCACTAGCAGTATTTGCTTGATGTAATATTGGAGTTTGGGGAATGACCAAGGGGCAGCTGTCAGTGGGGAGCTGGACCTATGGTTGTGAATGAGTGATTGGAGAGTAGTTCCCAAGTGCAGGGGACTGTAAATCCAGGGAAGGAGGGCAGAAAAGCAGCACTTATTGAGGCAATCTGTGACAGTCCTAAACTAGGATCAGAGTGAAGAATAGTAATCTGTGAAGTTTAATTAGATTTTTTGTATCATCAAGATCTGGGGAGTTTCTCGGAAGTTCATGGGATCTTTCTTGTTCCCGTTTGCTCTTTGATGTACTCTGTGGAATGTTTGATCACAGTATATTACCCTTGTTTACTATATGTTAATTCTGAGTGTTTGAAATAAGTTGAACATGTATTATATATTTGATTACTGATCTAAAGTGGTATAGCTTTATTCTCTACATAAATTCCATAAGTACTCTGAGCATTGATATTACATACTCCCTACATGTTGAGGGAATCAAGTGCGACAGATTACAGATGGACATGGAGTTAGCCTGAGAGAATTGACAGATTTAGATTGAAAGACAGGAAAAAAAATAGGAATGGACTTTCAGTTTTAAACTGTTCATCAGATCTGTTGACACAGACTCTCAAATGTCACAGTTGAGTTGAGTAATCGTCATTTTATTAATATATCTGACCTCAGCTCACTACTGGATTTCTTGTTTATTTTGTATCAAATTGAATGATGGAAAGCTTTGGATTGCCACAAGGATTTCAGGCATCTGGCAGCACCAGCACTGCCCCCCACGGCCTCCTATCCCCACTCAGCCCCTAACCAATTCCAAAGTATTTTGATACATCACACAGCTTTCACACTTTCCACTCCATGCAGAGCCAATGACAATACATTTTCCTAAAATTGACAGGTCGGAAGTATGTTTTGACAGTCTACAGCTCATCCTAATGTCCAAATAAAATGCATCTACTGATCTACACATTTCACTCCCTTTCATAAGACCAGAGAGCCTTTTGTGTATAAAACAAAGAACAGCAGATATGGAAATCTGAAGCAAAAACAGATATTGCTGGAACAGTTCTGCAGGTCTGGCAGCATTTGTGGAGAAAAAAAAGAGTTTTGATTTTTAACTCTGATGCTTCACTAACTTGTCTGCAAACATTGTGCATGAAATACATGGGTTGCTTTTAGACACCTTGTTTGACTATACACAGAATGGATCCTGTTCTAACAGAAAACCTGATACATGTTTTGTCAATTGTAATCTGGCAAGTTGCCAACTCTATTAAATGCTACTAACCCTTGCTGTGTGCTGTAAAGCTGTACACAATCACAAGTTGCATTTAACAGGAAGGCCACGAGTTTGGGAGGCTCAGACACATCAGGCATATACATGGGCAACTTGAACAAGATTGCCTTTGCTAGGGATTAACAGGTACATTATATCAACTTCAAAGGAGGCACACTGTCAGCCACCTCATGCAAATCTATTCTTGAGCTGCCTGAAAAACTAAAATCCAAATGACTACACCCTTTCTTCCTGGAAAACCGGTTACCAATACCTCAGTCCACCGCCCTTGTGAGGTATTTAACCATTTCTGGCCTGGGTGCTATTTCAGCATTTTCCAGTTTTCTGTGTGAATTCTCACCTCTCTTGGTCGAGAGGGTGTTAAAAGCAACGTAAGAACATGGGAGGCTTGTGTTCATGCAGTACCGTAGCAAATTGATCACCATTATTTTAATATGGTTCACTCAAAATGATAGCTCTGTTGTAACAGAGGACATAGGTCACATGATACCAGCTTATAGTTCAACAGGTTTGTTTGAAATTACAAGGGTTCGAAGTGCTGCCCCTTTGTCAGGTGAAGTGAAGAGAGCACACAAGTACAGACTTTATAATCAGACAGATCAAACAATCCCAAAAATGGTGTGAGTGAAGTGTCAACAGCTGAATTATAGATCTCTGCAAGTGATCAAGAGTGTCAGACGGTATGAGTAAAATGTCAACAGCAGAATAACGAATGAAGGGATGACCTACAATCTGAATACCTGAGGCAGAGAGATAATTAGAAAAAAATTTAAAATAAGGTAGTGCTGGAGACAAACCGATTGACTGGAATAACATGATAGGTATAAAAGTTGCATGCCAAAAGTCTAACCAAAGTAACAATTAACTCAGCACTGTACAAACTAATTAAGGTAGAGCAATCATAACATGTTATCAAGGTAATGGTGTCAAAACAGGACAGTAAGGAAGATTTAACACAACAGTATGGTGGGGTCACATGTAGTGCAACATGTATCTGTTACACAGGCAAGCATTATCTTCAATTAAACTCCCAATCTGCCTATGCACAGTCCTTGAATGTCCTAACAACATATTATTCTGGACTTGTTCAAGGTGGTCACTCATGCTCTTTAGCTCTCCCACCTCAAGATCTTGGATAAAGTACAGAGGAGGTTATTGAGATTCAGGCTACGAATGAGGGACTTCCGTTATGAGGAGAGACCAGAGAAGGTGGCATTGTTCTCCTTCGAACAGGGATGTTTCAGTGAAAGGATAATAGTTGTGTCCAAAATTATGAGGGGATTTGATCAAGGAAGAAGGAAAACAATTTTTGTTGGCCGCAGGTCAATAACCAAAGGACACAGATTTTAGATTATTGGCAAAAGAGCCAGGGGAGAGTTGAGAAGAGAAAGCATCTGCGTACATCGTTGCTGTGATCTGGAAAGCACTGCCTGAAAGGTTGGTGGAAGTTGGTTCGATAGCAATGCTCAAAATGGAAAAGTATAGATATTTGAAAAGAAGAAAATTGCAGGGCCATAAAGAAAGAAAGAGCAAGGTAGTGGGACAAATTGGGTAGATCTTTTACAGCATAATGGCCCCATTGGTATAAGATTTAACTGTCTGAAGAAAATTATATATGTAGAGCACGGTGAGAATCATAGAACTTCATTGAAGAATTCTGCTAACAAACTATTCAGAAAGAACAGCTCATAAATTCCTTTCAAAGAGATTTTAATTGCTGTGTGAATATTTAAGAGTATGGGAATAAGCAGCATGATGGAATTAGAACAGTGTTTCATGGAGAGAAAAATATCATTAGGCACTTGATGAGCATACTGAACTATTTGTATATTGCAGTTTTCTGCAATTGCACTCTGCATCAAGTCATTGAAAAGCATGATTGATGTAGAGGGAATATATGCAATTGACTATATACAGGGGGTAATTAGGACCTTGAAAAGCTTGTTAACTGGTCCTCAGTGTTTTAGAGCATGCAGGGAAGAAACATTGAGAGAAATAGATTGAGAGAAATGGACTACCTTTGATTGTGGTTTTACTCTGTCTTATCTCTGTCCATCATATGATTGACTTAACCTGACCTCTGATCTACACACTACATTTCCCAGAAAAATCACTACATTGCAGCTTATTTTGCACAGCCAGCAGAAATAAAAGTTACGTGCCTCAAATATTGAACAAAGATCAGATGATGCAGCCAAACAAATCACCCGATTACGGAGCAGGAGTCAGCTCGTCACAGTTCATGAACCTTAATGACTAAATAATAGGATACTGGAAAATGTAGAGGATGTGAGAGAAGTTCATATCCACAAATCCCTGAATGTATCTGGTAAAGTAGATTAGATGGACCAGAAGACATAATCATTACTTGCCTTTATTAACTGAAGCTTAGAATATAAGCCTATGAGGTTATGCAACACTTGTTAGGACACAGCTGAAGTACTGTATGTAGTTCTAATTGCTGCATAATAGGAACTTTTACAAGGATGTTGTCATGATTGGAGAATATTAAATATTATGAGGGAAGATTGGAAAGGCTAGGGTTGTTTACTTTTGGAACAAAGCAGATCAGGGAGATCTGCTTTAACATTATGAGTAGGGGAGGGGCATAGCCATTGGTGTCAGAGGCGCTCTCAAACAAAGGGGTCATTCTGGGCAGGCATGGTCCTGTGTAGCCTTGGAATATTAAGTATTTGTTTCTCCCAGGGTTTTTCACATTAGGCAACCTCTTGATCTTCGATTGGCTGCTGATATTTTGCAGTAGCTTGCCCTCTGAGTGGGCCAGCAGCAGCAGGAGCCTGGAGAATAAACTTGGAGACAGCCAATTAGAAGTCTGTATCCTGGACAATGTCTCAGCTGTCTGCCTCCCAGCAACTGGGTGTTCAGATTTCCCTTTGGTGCTGGTATCGAGGCTCTGAAGCCTACGGTTAAATTCAGCCTTTGGGGAACATGATTTCAAACCATGTCCCAATCTGATAAAGATCTGCTTCTTGTCACTGAGGCAATTTGCGTCAATATCATCAGTTTCACCTTAATACCATATGCTTCTATTATCTTAAAAATTAAACTCTTATGGCACTTTGCAAAACACTTTCTGAAACCTACATATTCAACATTTACTCCGGTTATCTTAAGAGCCATGTTATGTTACTTCATCATAGGATTCAATCAAATTTATTAAAAATTATTTGCCTTTAATAAATAATTGGAACCCCTCGTTGATTTACTCACACCTTTTCAAAGGAATGTTCATCTTGCTGCTAATAATAGCTTCTAATAACTCCGACATCATCAGCACTAAGTCCATTGGTCTGTAGTTTCATGTTTACTTCTGTCACCTTTCTTGAGTGCTTTTATGATATTAGTGGCCCTGCAGTTCTCTTGCACTGCTCCTGTATCCACTAAAGATTGAAAAGTTGTGACTGATGTCTCCATTACTTCTGCTATTGCTTCTTTGATGAATTTCAGATGCATTCTACCTGGATCAGGTGACTTATCAATTTCCATTAATGTTAAACTTTTTAGTAAATCTTTTCTCTCTTCATTTACTGTCACTTTCACATCAACCATTTGCTTTATGAAGACCGATGCAGAGAACTAACTTAGTTACAAATTTTGCTATTTTTAACTTCAGCCACTTCCTATATCTTGACATCTTTTTGAGGCTCAATAAGCAACACAGTTTCCTTTCACACTTTAGCGGTGTATAAAATGATTAGGCATTTGATTTAACGTTGCCTTTAATTCAACGTTGACTGTTAATCTTTTCTCATAACTTCTCTTTGTCTCTGGCACTAACTTTTTCAATTCTTTCTGATACTTGCCGTTATAGTCATTCTTTTTACTGAATCCTGCGCCAAACATTTGCCATCTACCTCCTTTTTTTCAGTTCACTTTAACTTTTATTTATTTTGTCATCTTAGGATGATCTAATCATTTCTCTTCAAATTAAGATGTTTTAGTTTTTTGTCAATTATTTCTTCCCTTAGTGCCATCCATTAATGTGTTAACCTGTAATCACCTTTTCTTATTCCTAATGAAGAGCTTACGCTCAAAATGCTGACTATCCTGCTCCTCAGATCCTACCTGAATGGCTGTGCTTTTCCAGTGCCACACTTTTTGACTCTGATCTCCAGCATCTGTAGTCCTCACTATCACCTTTTCCCACATAACTTTTCCCACATCCCTTTCCAAATCACTAAAACAAGCTTTTCCTTAGTTGAGCATTTTTACCTTTAATATTTTCCACTCCCATTCCTGAATTACTTTGAGCAAAATTATGTTGCTGATCTACTGCCGGAACTTCCTCCTTTTGCCCTACTTCATTTCCTGGAACTAGACTCTGTTTTGTTTCTCGTTGAATTGATTGATTGAGAAAGTCCATATGTCAGAAATTCACCCCATCCACTAATGTTAGAACTCCCAATCTGAAATTACTGCTGGTATTCTGGGACTTGTTAGTTACATGAACACAGTACATGGGCTCTGACCAGTCAGTTCAGTGCCAGTCTCCAGAGTGAGGAGACTCACTGACACTCCTGTTTATATCTGTCAGCCAGGGCTCCCTGAGTGTCCCCAGGTTAACAGCCCCCAATCAGGGAACTCATACTCAAAGAGCTCTACCTGGCCAACCTCATTCCAATCACTACACACTGTAAGGGAAGCTTTCCCAAATTGTGGACCATAGCCCTACTAGGAGTCATTAGAGAAGATGTTGGGGTTGAGTTCTGAGCTGTAATGGATTGCTTTCTGAAAACTGCAAAGGGCTTGTTTTGTTTTTGGAAACCTTGTCTTTTTTTCTCTCAGAAGGAAAACAAGTGACAGAAGGAGCCGGGGAGGGGAGATTGGACGGAGAAACAGGAGATGAGGATGAAGAATGGGACATGGAGCGTGCTCATCTCCCAGCCCCAAATGAAACCTCCCCCCACTGCTGAACAACCCTCATACACCCCCAAAACTTTCACCGTGGAATCATGAGGCATTAAAATGAAGTCATGTCAGGAAACAGTTTAGGAAGCACTGCTCGATGGGTAAACAAATTGTTCTAAGATTACTATTCCATTTTGTTAGGTACCATTGAAATCTTTCACTGTTTCTTCTCTGTTACTTTCTCTCGGTTTACTGTTGCTTTCTCCATGTTTAATCCCTGCAAAAGAAGCTACCAACAATACCACAGCTTTCCCTCTGTTCCTCAACTCAATTTAAATCGATTCAGTCCTAGAATCATATCCTTAGTTGTGTCTTCCTGGAGTTATGTGCCCGACATGGTCAATCTGTTTCCATGAATTTTTGTTTTCAATCCACCTATAGATCTGTGCAATAGAAGGCAGATTTCTTACATTAACTTGTTGGTTACTTTGGACTTTCCTGTTTGCTCTCAGTGACTAAATACATGGATGGAATGAGCTGCCAGAGGAAGTGGTGGAGGCTAGTACAATTGCAACATTTAAAAGGCATCTGGATGGGTATATGAATAGGAAGGGTTTGGAGGGATATGGGCCGGGTGCTGGCAGGTGGGACTAGATTGGGTTGGGATATCTGGTTGGCATGGACGGGTTGGACCGAAGGATCAGTTTCCGTGCTGTACATCTCTATGACTCTCTGACTCTATTGGTGAAATCAACTTGTCCACTTGCTCAATTGCCTTACCTGAAGATTCCTCTTGCTTGAGATGATATCCACAATCATTGTTGAGAATTCTTCTTTGAAAGATAGGAACGTCAAATATTCTATTTGAACTTCTCCCGTCCTAGTCATCTGAGAATTTAATGAGTGACTGGAATTGTTCATAAGTAGTTGTTCACTGTGCTGTATTGCACTCTGGCTCAATTCAGTTGTAGGTACTTCAATTGCTCTGAGTCAGATTTACTGTTCAGTTGCTGCATGTTTGTGTCCCTTTCTTCCAAAGATTTGTTGGCACTAGAATCTTCAATGTTGATAACAGTGGAAAACATTTCTGCCAAATTAGTATAGTCACAGATTTCCAACTCATTAATGGTGTTAGACAAATTTCTTATTCCAATGTAACTAACATCAGGGAATTGTGCTTTTTATTTAGGTTCTGCTGTGAGTTATAGAACCCTGTAAAAATCTTGGACCAATTGGTCTTTGACCAGCTGTGGCTCGGCTAGCTGTTCCTTGACTGAATGTTATTTAACAGTTTCCTGGCTTTGAATGAGAATGTAGTTAATACACCACTTTCTACTTGAAAGTGAGAATTTCAGTTTGTGAAGGTCAAACAGGTTTTCTAAGATTTGTTATCTCTCCTATGTTTGAGAGTTGTTTGTAGCATACCTTTAACACAATGGTCCCCAGAGTTCAACTTCTGTTGACTGTAAAATATTTGGTCAATCAAGGCTCAGTACCAGATAAGATCATGACAATTTCTCTTGTGTTTAACTTGAAATTCATGAGATTCCCATGATATAAATATTAGAGGGCCAAAATGTTTGGTTACAGTCACCAATTTCCATTAGGAAATCTTTGAGCCTGTCTCCTTCTGGGAAATATTCTACCTCTTTTAGTTCCTTGAGTGATTAATTCTTGGTCTAATGCTTTTCTGCAGATCTGTCCTGTTTCAATACATTTTTCACAAGTAACCTGTTATTTTATTGTAAAAGTGTTCAATTTTAAAAGCAGGGCTCTGTTCATGCCAGTATTGTATCTTTGCTCTGTAATGTTGGCAAAGACTTTTCATGTTTGGTGTTGTCGTACCCACAACATTAACTTATTACATGTGACCCTTATGGTTCTGTATCTTAAAAATTGAATGGATTCCAAAGATCACTTCTTCCAAGTTTCTCCCAAGAGTCAATCTATGTTACTGCACCTTTGCCTTACTATGCAATTTGAAAGGTGTTCTCTCAAGTTAAATCTGACAAAAACTCATTAGTAATGGCTTTTTAAAAAGTCAATCTCTTATGAATTCAAAATCTAAGTTACCGTAGTTGCATTTCTCTACTCATTTCGGGAGATCATTAATGACATCGTCTATTAATTCTGCTAGATGTTGTATTCCTCTATTAAAACAAACTCTTTCTAAATTTTTATTAGTCCTGAGGTTAAAATAACTACCAAAGGCTTACCGTACCCCTTTAAATATGTTTGTTGCTTTTTTTACCCCTTGGTAAGCAATAACACCATCTGCTAAATTCCCATTTTGTGTGAAAGTGTATTTATTCATTCTTCTGACTTAATATACAGTTTAAAAGCTCTTCAACACCTCAAAAATTGTTTTCTCCAAGATGTCCAATTTGTTTGTATCTACTGGCCTATCTCTGAAATTAAATCACCCTGGCCATACTATTTCTGATGCTTTGGATTCCTAATGTGATTATCTACTTCATCTACTTTAGAGATTTTGATGTTGTAATAATGGTGGTTCTCTCAGAATTTGCAGTTGTACCAGAAGATTTTATAGCACTTTGCAGCTTTCATAGAGGATTCCAACTGTTATGGAGGATTTCCTACCTTTTGTGAAAGAATGTTATCTCTGAAAAAGTTTCCACGTTAAGCCAGAATCACTCAGTCCTTTAAATTGCCCAGCCTTTATTTGTCTTCAATGGCTGGGTCTGTGATTTCTCCCAGCTTTCCACTCCCAGGTTACACAAGTTGCTCACTTTGCTCTCTTAGTCCATTTCTTACTTTCGAGCCATACCTCCTGGTATCTGTCCTGTTATGGTACAGCACTTTGTGGGTGACACGGTGGCACAGTGGTTAGCACTGTTGCTTCACAGCGGGTTCAATTCCCGCTTCAGGTGACTGACTGTGTGGAGTTTGCACGTTCTCCCCGAGTCTGTGTGGGTTTCCTCCAGGTACTCCGGTTTCCTCCCACAGTCCAAAAATGTGCAGGTTAGGTGAATTGGCCATGCTAAATTGCATATAGTGTTAGGGGCAGGGGTAAATGTAGGGGAATGGGTCTGGGTGGGTTGCGCTTCAGCGGGTCGGTGTAGACTTGTTGGGCTGAAGGGCCTGTTTCCAATCTGGAAGTAATCTAATCTTAATTTCAGCACTTGATCTGAATTGTAATGTATTTTTATAATTTCCAACTCTTATGTTTAGGTTACTATTTCATATTGCCCCTTAGATCAGATGTCTAGATGCCTAGTTTGCAGAGTGAACAGCAGCAGTTGAATTCCCATACTGGGCAAGGTCAAAATAAATGCCCTATCTTCTCAACTTCACCCTCACCTGAGGTGTGGTGACCCTCAGATTAAACTGTCAATAATTGTCTCTCTCTGAGGGGTGAATGGGACAATGGTGGCTATTTGATTTGATGTATTATTGTCACATGTACTGAGATGTACTTACCATAGATCGCCTTGTGGGACCGTCCTGGATTTTTTTCAAGGAGAGTTTGAGACAGAGGTACTGAGCAGTCTTTTCCAAGCCAATAAAATAGACAGCTTGTGACATCTAGAGTTTATTTTTTAAGTTGGAACATTTGAAGCAACCTGAATGGGCAGAGTCAGGCTCTCACAGAACCACAGTTTTAGTTCAGCTTTCACGAGTTGTTTGGGTTTTGAAGTTGCTGTACATCTCTCCCTGCTACAACAAAACACTTGAATTCTATCTCTCTCTCTGCTGGAAGTTTTTCTTGATGTTCTTTCCTCTGGGCTGGAGAAACCTTGCATGTGAGGCAATCTATTTTACAGAATTTGTCTTTGCCAAGGGATTGTTTATGGGATATTAGAACAGTTGCTGTTATTAACTAAATAAACTGCTATTCCCTTAAGTTTTCCAATAGAGTTAAACTTAAATAAATTCTTCTTTCTTTTGTTTGTATTTTAACTATAGTGTAAGAATACAACTGAGTAGTATAACTAATCAAATTACATCTGGAACACAACACCTTACATTTGCCTTTAAATAAAATCAAAGTTAGGATCTAGGCTCTCCTGGATATATTTGAAGGGGGTTTGGTTTGGTCCATAGCATTAGGTAAGGATCAAAAATGGGATTCATACTAATTTTCTGCTGTAAATAATTACTTTCCCATTCATAATTGGATAGGTGTCTAGTCATGGCGTCGTAGAGTCATAGAGGTACACAGCACGGAAACGGAACCTTCAATGCAATTCATCCATGCTGACCAGATACCTTAAGTAAATCTAGTCTTATTTGCCAGCATTTGGTCCATAAATCCCTCTAAATCCTTCCTATTCATATACCCATCCAGATATCTTTTAAATATAATTGTACCAGAATTCACCATTTCCTTTGGCAGCTCATTTCATACACGCACCACTCTCTGAGTGAAAAAGTTGCCCCTTAGGACCTTTTAAATCTTTCCCCTCTCACCTTAAACTTATGCCCTATAGTTTTGGACTCCCTTATTGATTTACCCTATCCGTGCCCTCATACTTTTATAAACCTCTATAAGTCACCTCTTAGCCTCCAACAGTCTCAGGAAAATGGCCACAGCCTATTCAGCCTCTCTCTATAGCTCAAACGCTCCAACCCTGGCAACATCCTTGTAAATTTTTTCTGAACCCTTTCAAGTTTCACAGCCTCCTTCCTATAGCGGGGAGTCAAGAATTGCACACAATATTCCAATATTCAACCAATCATAAAATGTTTACAGTGCAGATGGAGGCTGTGTGGCCCATTGAGTCTGCACTTATGCTCCAAAGAACATCCCACTTCCACCCTCTTCCCGTAACTCCACATTTACCATGGTTAATCCACCTAGCCTGCACATCCTTAAACCCTAGCGGGCAATTTAGCATGGCCAATCCACCTAATCTATACATCTTTGGACTATGGGAAGAAACCAGAGCACCCGATAGAAACCCACACAACTATGAGGAGAACGGGCAAACTCCACACTGTCAGACACCCAAGGCTAGAATTGAACCTGGGGCCTGGCACTATGAGGCAGCAATGCTGATCACTGATCCACCAATGGTTATGGGTCATTTGAGTTGGGGCTGCCTCAACTTTGTTTGTTTTCCACTTCAGTAATTTTTTATTTTATAATAATATTTAGTAATAATTTGTGTATCAGAAGCCACTTGACTGACAACTACCATCACATTTATGATTAAAATGTTGCTAGGTTTTTATTCTCTGTGATCAGTCCCCTCAGTGTATAATGTTAAGTAATAGTTCACCCAAGTTAAAGCAGATTTACACTCTCACTACAAGATGAATAGCCAAATGAATTAAATGTCTTGCTCATTTTTAAAAAATCTGTTACATACTGAGGAGAGAAATGATGCTGTTTCAAAGGGGAGATAGCATTGAAAATGTTACACTGATCTAATTGACATTTCACCCCTGATCATCTGACTAATGAGCATGTGCAAATGTGTGAAATTATTCGACCTGATCACCAGTGGTGATGAGCTACAAAGGACCTGTGGGTTTCAATCAGGAGATTAATGCTGACCTCCCGGATCAATAGTTTGTTGTTGGTAAAGTTATGAAGGAATGTGGAGTAAAAGCAAATAGATAAATGTGAAACGCACACCAGTCATGATCTAACAGGATAGAGAAGCACGTTTAAAAGACTAAATAGTCTATCACTGTCTACTGCTGTCACTATCTCCAATAATTTTTGTTTACCAAAGTGAGCTCAGTCTAAAAATCGAATCCTCGACTTCTCTGCAGTTATCTCCATTTGTCTATAATAAGCAGTAACAGGTCATTGATGACACAGTGTAACTCTCTGTACTGGAAAAATAATCAACTGCTGATGATGATAACCATGAACATTTGTTTGCACTGATGTATGCCTAGCAGCATGGTAAACTAAATTGATCTTTGCAACTGAATTAGTCCAACACTATAAGGTTGTTTGCATGAAGTTAATGATTTAATATCTGCAGTGCATCCACTACAAGCAAGGGAACTGCCAATCTGAAATAATCTTTTTTAGAATAAGTGGTCTGTGCTGTCAGCCCAGCTAAACAGTCAAACCCTGTACTCTCAGTCACACTCAAAGCTAAATCTCCAGCACAATATCAGGAGAGTACAATATTGCTGGAAGGGGAAGCCTACAGAAAAATTAGGCAAAGGGTTGGCACAAACACTGAGAGATGTGTTTATCATATGGATAACATATCCAATGCAGAGAACTCCAGAATTCCAATGCCAATCTTTTAGATATTAGATAGAATTGGAGCCCTGCTGCAGCCTTGGAAACATTCTCTTCCTAAGTAATACCACCAGCACAAAACAGGTATTAATTAGTCATTTACTTCATTGCTGTTAGTGGGGCATAGCTTACCTGCAGAGTTTGCCTGCAACAGTATGCTGACCACACATCAGAGTCTTTTTCTGTGATATGTTTGACAATGTTTCTCTATAGCAAGGTGACAGTTAATGTGAATAGATTAAGAATCAGAGTCACCGGCCCAAAACTAAAACAAGAAAGGTGGCCCCTGACCATGGCTAACAAGGGAAATTAGGGATAGTATTATATCCAAGGAAGGGGCATACAAATTGTCCAGAAAGACCTGCAGACCTGAGGATTGGGAGCAGTTTTGATTTCAGTGAAGGGATTGATTAGAAGAGAAAAATAGAATATGAAGGTAAGCTTGTGGGGAACATAGGAACTGACTGCAAAAAATTCCAAAGGGAAAAGGATTAGTGAAGACATTCACAATACATGTAGGTCCTTACATTCAGAAGCAGGGGAATTATAAATGCGAACAAAAAGACGACAAACCACTTAAATACGCACTTTATTTCTGTCTTCATAAAGGAGAACACAAACAACAGGTAGCATTCATCAATAGTGGGGAAAATACTCCAGTTTATTATGAGTGATTTAATAATAGAGCATTTGGAAAACAGTGACAGGATTGGGCAGAGTCAGCATGGATTTACTAAAGGGAAATCAGGCTTGACAACTCTACTGGAATTATTCAAGGACATAACTAGTAAGTTGATAAGGGGTGTAGCTGCTCAACATGATGGATTTATGATGGATTTAAGACAAATGGATTTATGTAAATGAGACATGCTGGGAAATTGAGACAAGATGTGACCAAAGTGACTGTGCGAATAAACATGCTGCAGAATCCAGAGAGGCTGCAGCTACAGACAGACAGTATGTAATTGACCCAGCAGCTGCAGAAAATACAATATACTGTTGAATTTGGAATTGAATAGTATTGGCCGGAATGCCATCCACAGGACAATTGCAAGCATCGAGTTGCTTACCAGACATGGGGTGTCTCACACCATTATTTGAAAATGCATACGTGACTTACATGCACCCAACCCCTCCAGGAATAGATGCCTAAGGACTACCCTGCTATCAACATATTTTCGCCTGGTTAGGTCTGATCGATTAGGGTGACTGAGCCCTCATCTATCTATTGGGGGACATTGAGGTCCCTTGCAAAAGGCCTCAAAGTATAAGAATTGCCACAACAACACCCTTAGAAACAGTAATTCAAGACTAACCACTGTGAAGAGAAGACCCCCCCCTACCAGGACCACCAGGAGAAGATGATCATACATTCATCGCCAGGTGGATCAATGGCAACATCTAGTGTGATGGTGTATGATCATCCAGAGTTAAGTTAAAGCATAAGATAGTTGATTTGATTTATAGTATAAATTGTTAGTTTATAATGTATTTTGTTGTTATAGTATTAATTGAGTTAAATAAATAAATATGATCATTTATAATGTTGAGAGTTGACTCGTAGTTTCTCTGCTAGATATAACATTTAAAATGCACTGTGTGGCAGGCGCAACAGAGGGATGCAGTGGATATGGTTTATTTGGACTTTCAGAAGGCATCCAATAAGGTCCCACATAAGAGATGAGCATATAAAATCAAAGTGCATGGGATTGGGGGTAATGTACTGACCTGAGGAGAGAACTGATTGGCAGACAGGAAGCAAAGGTTAGGAATAAATGGGTCATTTTCTAAGTGGCAGGGAGTGACTAGTGGGATACCACAGGAATCAGCACTTGGACCCCAGCTATTCACAATACATAAATGATTTAGATGAGGGAGCTAAATTAAATATCTTCAAATGTGCAATGACACAAAGCTGGATTGGAACGTGAAATGATGCTTCAGTGTGATTTGGATCAGTTGAGTGAATGGGCAAATGCATTGCAGATGAAATATAATGTAGATAAATGTGAGGTCACCCATTTTGGTAGCAAAATCAAGAAGGCACATTACAATGTTAATGAGATAGATTGGGAAAAGGGGGAGGTGAAATGAGATCTCAGTGTCCTCATACACCAGTCAGGAAAAAGTGAGTAGACAGTGAAAAAGGTAAATAGTATGTTGTCCTTCATAGCGAGAGGATTCGAGTACAGGAGCAGGAGTGTCTTGCTGCAATTGTACAAGCCCTTGGTGAGACTATACTTAGAATATTTTGTGCAGTTTTATTCTCCTTATCTGAGGAAGGATGTTTTAGATTAGATTACTTACAGTGTGGAAACAGGCCCTTCGGCCCAACAAGTCCACACCGCCCCGCCGAAGCGTAACCCACCCATACCCCTACAACTACATCTACCCCTACCTAACACTACGGGCAATTTAGCATGGCCAATTCACCTGACCTGCACATCTTTGGACTGTGGGAGGAAACCAGAGCACCCGGAGGAAACCCACGCAGACACGGGGAGAATGTGCAAACTCCACACAGTCAGTCGCCTGAGGCGGGAATTGAACCCGGGTCTCTGGCGCTGTGAGGCAGCAGTGCTAACCACTGTGCCACCGTGCCGCCCAATGGAGGGAGGGCAACAAAGACTTATCAGGCTAATTCCTATGATGGCAGGACTGACGCAAGAGTAGTGACCAGATAAGAATATATTCGCTGGAGTTTAGAAGAATGAGGAGGTTTCTCATGGAAATCTATAAAATTCTAACAAGACTAGATAGGGTAAACACAGGAAGGATCTTCCCAGTGACCGGAACAGGGGTCACAGTTTAAGGATACAGGTTAAGACTGACATGAAAAGAAATACGTTAACCCAGAGAGCAGTGACCTGTTGAATTCTCTACATCTTGGTAGGTACCACTCTCACTCCTGAGTTTCAGGTTATGGCTTTACGTGCCAGTCCTAAAAGGAAAGAACCAAATTCATGCTGGCAACCTGGTGCACTGACTGAATGCAGTAATGGGGAAGATACTGTTTTCAAAAGCTCTGTTTGCTGCTCTGTAGGTCAGATCCATCCACCTTTGCACCCTTGTTAGATTTATCAAAAAAATCTATTGATTTCAGTCCTGAAGGCTATAATTGCCTCTGCAATCATCCAAGCAGGAGCACAGTGGTCAATGGAGCATTCACCTTCCAGTTATCTGGGAGAAAGTGTAAGAACTGGGAGATCTAAATAGGTATTAATCGATGGAGCTGTGTTTGGGGGTTGTGCTGGAAGTGGCGAGAGGGAATTGAATGATTTAGAAGTGTACCTACACATGTTTTTATATCCCTGTCTGTCCATCTCCTTTCTCTGAAAACGTTATTGCTTATGTTTGCATGTTTGTGTTTGATATTTAATTTTCTTATTTTTCTTGGGTTTAATAGGAAATAAAATCTATTCTCCTTCACTCAAGACAACATTAGAATTGGCTGTCCTTCATTTTTGATTTGATTAACTATGACTAATTGAAATATGATAGCTATGTACTAACAACATAAACACAACAACTTGTTGCAAGAAGCTGGAAGGGTGTAAGAAGAGAGGAATCGATCACTTCTGCTCACCTTGTTGGGACATTCTTCACAACAAAGAATGTTCTGTCTTGAGTAGAATGGTGCGTTTGACCCCAATCTCAATGGTGGCAGAGGCAAAACAACAGAAGCTAAAGAGTTCATTTGGAAAGGAATATCCCAATTTGTTCAAAATTAGGAAAGTTAAAACTGAAAAAAACATTGCACTAAAGAAAGGTAATAATTCTTATACATTTATAGACCCAGAATGAAACACATTGTTCAATGAAACAAGTTGAGAGTTCATTTGAAGAGGTGGCAAGAGAGCAAGTCGTTCCTCTAGTCTCAAAACCAGCAGAGTGGTGTGCAGGTATGGGCCTAGTCCCAGTACCCGAGCTTCATGGAGTTCTCCAAACTATGTAGAACTTATACAACTCAATAAGGTCTTAGCAAGAAAATTTCAGCTATATCTATTGTTGATGAAAGTGTAGCTTAATTGTCTAAAAACAGAGTTTTCAGGAAGCTTGATGCAAAACAGTGGCTTTTAGCAAATACGACTCATTAAGCAATTTATGTTTGGAAGATTTTGCTTTAACAGACTATCATTTGAAATTGCATCTGCACCAGAGAATTTTCAAAGAACAAAGTCTAACAGGGTCTTTGCAGAGTCATATGTCACGTAGACGATATACACTATCCCCACAGAACATCACTGAGGGCCTGAACGAACTCAGATATAATTTTTGTGATCACTGATGTCTCTACTGCCCTTTGTAAAATTTCAGACAGGTCAGGGATGGGCGGCAGGCCAGACACTGGTTTCCAAGAGATCTTCAGCTTTCAAAGCTGCAAGTAATGGGATGTGAAATCCATCCCATATTATATATTGTTCTCTGAGGTAGATAGAGGTTATGGGAGCAGCAAACAGGAAAGTGGAGTTGAGGCAAAGACTTAATCTGCCTTAATCTTGAAGCAGTTTCTGAAGCCATATAGCTTAATCCTGATCCTATTTCTTCTTCCTACATTCCTCATGGACTTACATTCAGGTTTTTATTTCTGAATGTGGGGTTTTTTGGAGCCCATGAAGGATTGCCTGTTAAGTTTCATGTCGACAGATTTATCTGTTGCTAGCTACCTCAAGACAGAACAATATTACAAAGGGAGCTTCAAAAGGGCTTTCAATCCTATATTTGCACA
Source organism: Chiloscyllium punctatum (assembly GCF_047496795.1). Classification (NCBI taxonomy): domain Eukaryota; kingdom Metazoa; phylum Chordata; class Chondrichthyes; order Orectolobiformes; family Hemiscylliidae; genus Chiloscyllium; species Chiloscyllium punctatum. The sequence continues at coordinate 59,859,975 of NC_092764.1, read as the reverse complement.
TGCCAAGGAGTTAATGTCTTGTCCCTCAATACTTATTTCTCCATTAATATGTTTAATCTGGTGGGTGGCACATCTCTCATCAAAATGAAAGAGAAAGGTGCAGTGCTACTGAAAACAGTTCATAACAGACAGAGTGATACCAATTTAGCTTAAATTGCATATAAATCCTGCCTAACATTTCCTACTTTATAATTGTGCCTTTACTTGTTTTGAGACATCATGAATTTGTGAAAGGTTTCATACAAGATGCAAGTCCAAAGGAAAATGTCCAGTCCACAAGCAAAAGAACTTTACTTCTTCCGGAATTCTTGCACTCACTAATTGGGAAGTTTTGGTTTTGCTTTATTTTTATCATTTTTCGAACCACTGTGTCTGAGATTAGAGTTGAAATCCATTGTTGGCAGAGAGCTGTGTATCAGCCCATTGAGTATTTACTCAGCCTGTACTGTCTGACGAGCTAAAGACCTTGAAAGCTCTTTTTGTCCCAGTGAGAACATTTCAGGCTGCGAGAGAGCAGTGAAAAATGAGAGACCACTCTCAAATGAGCTTTGTTCTTTCCTTGATCTTGGTGTCTGTCTCTATCCAGCTGTCAGCATCTGATCCATCGAAAACAAATTGGCTTCTCAACGTTTTGTTACCACCGATAGGCCCTGAAGATGCAAACTTTAAGCATAGCGAAGTCCCACCCCTGGTCATTGGTAAGCAGAGACAGTAATAGTTGTTCTGTAATTGGATCGTTGGGGGAGCAGAGGGTGTTCATTTTAATGATAAAGATGGGAATCATACAGCAAGTGACAGGAATCAATTGTATTGAATGTTTTGGAGAAAGACATCTGCTGTTCAAAAAGCTATAGATCCATCCAAACTATCCATTCATGTCCAGGAACACGTCATCTCTCTCTGCTATTGGTATTTCCAAAGACATCATAAGACCCAGAGCTATGGAATGGAGCCTATAATGGGGATATCAAAAGAGTTGACTTCCATGTGTCTTTTGGTAATTAAACAAAACAAAATTGGAGATGTAGTGATAGAGCAAGTTGATAACAGTGACCTTGATACTGATTCCACCTTTGCCACTGGGTTGGTCGCTGGTTATGGAAACCATGACTTCCATTTCAATTGAAATTTTGAGTTTATAATTGAGCTAATCGGCAAAGTCAGTTTTATAGCTGGGGAAAGGTTGAAAATCCACACCCATTGTATAGGTAAGGCATGCATTATCCACTGGTGTGAATGAAATGTGCTCCCTTTTCAATGTAACAGATTATTTGGATGGTAATATTGGAACAAAGAAATTCTAGAGATTCTTGCAGAGCAGCATTCCCACCCTGTATTTTTGCCTCAGATTGCAGGGAGAGGTGCACTTGAACAGTTGAGGTGGTAGTCTAGATCTGACTGAGGTACTGTGGTGATACCTATCCACTGTGACATGAGGAACACCCAGAGTGTGAGCCCCAAGCTTCAATTGAGAAAGAAGCAGCTACTGTGGAAGACAAGGTGGATGTGTTATTCCATGAATTAAATCTGGTGATGTTTGCTCTGTTTGATATCCCAGCATACCTTTCACAGAGACCACAGCTTATATGGAAGATATGAGGCAGACATATTCAACACCGGGATAAAGCCCTTTTCCCAAACTCCTGATTGATAAACTATGTGTTTATTCTTATCCGGATTCAGTGTGTTGTATTACCGGGCTGGGATAAAGGAGTCCCACAGTAAAGCAGTCTCAGCCAGCAATTGTTTGTCCTGTTTGTGAAATATTCAGCTGTGCAACATTTAGCAATGTGGCTGAGGAAAGGTAAAGTTTTCCTTTTAAAAATGCGAAATGACTTTTATCATACTGCAAGATGTAGTTTTAGAGTGGAGAGATGCACTTTATTTAGGGCTTGGGCAGTTTAGGCTTGGTTTGAGTTGTGATTTTATCCTGTAAACAGCTAAATATCATTTGGCTAATGCTAAGCCCATTTTAGATACGAAGTTAATTAGTGTGACTATTTGTCTTTGCATTTCCTTGTGTAATGAGTCAAAGACCTGATTATAATCTTGCTCAGTCTGACTTCTGCTAGAGTTTCAAAAGTATCAGCCATGACACGATACAGCATCAAAGATCATGATCATTTTGTTACCTTTGTATGAACATCCTGCTGTGTTTTCATTGAGCCTAAATATTTTTAAAAGACATGATGGATCAAAGTTCATGTTGTTGTTGTTCAAATGGAAAAGTCCCCCCCTCCCCCCGAAGGTTGGTTATGCTGTGTAAAGAGCAAAATGTCAATTGAGAAAGAAGCAGCTACTGTGGAAGACAAGGCGGATATGTTATTTAATGAATTAAATCCGGTGATGTTTGTTCTGTTTGATATCCCAGTAAGCCTTTCACAGGAGACCACAGCTTAGCAAGTTAGACTGAAAACTTTCATGAGAACTGTTACTACCCACTGCATCTGTCCTCAGGTACTGGGAGCAAGATATACTGCAGTGAACAAGGTGGTGACCTGAATCAATGCCACAAGCATCAAGATCCAGTGCACCGACAAAATCACAGAAATGTAGTACACAGAAGGTGGACTTTTGGCCCATCGTGCCTGTCCTGACTGTTTTTTGGAAGTGCAGATAGAGTCAGAGAGTCATAGAGATGTACAGCGTTGAAACAGACCCTTCGGTCCAACCCGTCCATGCCGACCAGATATCCCAACCCAATCTAGTCCAACCTGCCAGCACCCGGCCCATATCCCTCCAAACCCTTCCTATTCATATACCCATCCAAATGCCTCTTAAATGTTGCAATTGTACCAGCCTCCACCACATCCTCTGGCAGCTCATTCCATACACATACCACCCTCTGTGTGAAAAAGCTGCCCCTTAGGTCTCTTTTATGTCTTTCCCTCTCACCCTAAACCTATGCCCTCTAATTCAGGAATCTCTGACCTCAGGGAAAAGACTTTGCCTCTTTACTCTAGCCATGCCCCTCATAATTTTGTAAACCTCTACAAGGTCACCCCTCAGCCTCCGATGCTACAGGGAAAACAGCCCCAGCCTGTTCAGCCTCTCCCTATAGCTCAAATCCTCCAACCCTGACAACATCCTTGTAAATCTTTTCTGAACCCTTTCAAGTTTCACAACATCTTTCCGATAGAAAGGAGACCAGAATTGCACGCAATATTCCAACAGTGGCCTAACCAATGTCCTGTACAGCTGCAACATGACCTCCTAATTCCTGTACTCAACGCTCTGACCAATAAAGGAAAGCATACCAAACACCTTCTTCACTATCCTATCTACCTGACTCCACTTTCAAGGAGCTATGAACCTGCACTCCAAGGTCTCTTTGTTCAGCAACACTCCCTAGGTCCTTACCATTAAGTCCTGCTAAGATTTGCTTTCCCAAAATGCAGCACCTCACACTTATCTGAATTAAACTCCATCTGCCACTTCTCTGCCCATTGGCCCATCTGGTCAAGATCCTGTTGTAATCTGAAGTAACCCTCTTCACTGTCTACTACACCTCCAGATTTGCTGTCATCTGCAAACTTACTAACTGTACCTCTTATGCTCGCATCCAAATCATTTATGTAAATGACAAAAAGTAGAGGACCCAGCACCGATCCTTGTGGCACTCCACTGGTCACAGGCCTCCAGTCTGAAAAACAACCCTCCACCACCACCCTCTGTCTTCTACCTTTGAGCCAGTTCTGTATCCAAATGTTTAGTTCTCCCTGTATTCCGTGAGATCGAACCTTGCTAATCAGTCTCCCATGGAGAACCTTGTCTGCTAAGTTTCACTTCCGCACTTTTGGTATGCAGTTCTGTAAGTTACTCATAGAATCATAGAACCCGTACGGCTACTTGATCCATTGGGTCCACACCAAACCTCCAAAGAGCATCCCATTCAGACCCACTCCCCTCCCCAAACCCTGCATTTTCCATGGCTAGTCCACCCAGTCTGCACATCCCTAGAGGCTACAGGCAATTTAGCATTGCCAATCCACCTAACTCGCACATCTTTGGACTTTGGAAATTGGATCAGTGCTTGAGGTACGTAAGAGATGTGAACCTAATTCTGGGTTGGGAGGTCTGGGCTTGACCTCCAAGTAATCAAGTAGATTTTATAACCCATTTTAGCAACTTGCAGAACCTTTTTGGGGAACTTGTGCAAAGGGGCATTAAGGTCTCTCTGCTCGTCTACATTTTTGAAAATCAGGCTACTTATAGCTTCAACCTTTCAGGGTTACGTCTTCCAAAATGCATCGCTTCACACTTCTCCACATTGAAATCCATCTGCCATATTTTTGCCCAATTTGCCATCCTTCCTATGTCATGCCAAACTCTGTAACAATCCTCTAGGAGAAAGTGTGGACTGTAGATGCTGGAGATCAGAGCTGAAAATGTGTTGCTGGAAAAGCGTAGCAGGTCAGGCAGCATCCAAGGAGCAGGAGAATCAATGTTTTGGGCATGAGCCCTTCTTCAGGAATGAAGAAGGGCTCATGCCTGAAACGTCAATTCTCCTGCTCCTTGGATGCTGCCTGACCTGCTGCGCTTTTCCAGCAACACATTTTCACCTCTGTAACAATCCTCACCATGATCAACGACTTTGCCAAATTCTGTATCTTGTGCAAACTTTAAAATGCTGTTCCCATCCCATACTCAAATGTAGGCCATACCTAAAAATTGAAAACTTTTGGACTCAATTTGGATATAATTGAAAATTATTGGACTCAAATTATTGGGGGTGACATGGTGGTACAGTGGTTAGCACTGGTCCCTCATAACACCAGGGTCCCAGGTTCAATTCCAACCTCGGGCAACTGTCTGTGTGGAGTTTGCACATTCTCCCCGTGTCTGCATGGGTTTTCTACGGGTGCTCCAGTTTCTTCCAAAAATGTGCAGGTCAGGCGAAATGGCCATAGGTTAGGTGCATTAGTCAGAGGGAATGGGTCTGGGTGGGTTACTCTTCGGAGGGCCTGTTTCCACACTGTAGGGAATCTAATCTAATCAAATTTAACATGCCTGCAAACGATCTCCCAATTTGAAAAGCATTAATCATAACCACAGCTCTTTTCCTGTTAGTGATCAAGCTTTGCATCTGTACAGCCACCTTCCTCTTAATTCCATGGATCTCCATTTTCTTAATAAGCTGCCTGCATGGTCGTTTGTCAAATACATTTTGAAAGCTATTATCTCATACACTACTTTGATCAACCTTCCCTGTTACCTCACGAACTAAGTTAATCTGACAAAGTTTACCTTGGGCAAGTCAATACTGGCTCTCCCTCATTAACTAGTGCCTTTACAGATGAAAGTTTATTTTGTCCTTCATAAAGGATTCAATAATTTTCCCATCATCAATAACAGAATGACTGATCTATTATTATTATTATTTATTCCTATCTCTTTCATGCTGTACTTTCAGCACCCAGCATACCAAACGCCTTCTTCATTACCCTATCTCTACTTTCAAGGAGCTTATGAACCTGCACTCCAAGGTCTCTGTTCAGCAACACTCCCAAGGTCCTTACCATTAAGTGTATAAATCCTGCTAAGATTTGCTTTTCCAAAATGCAGCGCCTCTCATATACCTAAATTAAACTACATCTGCCACTTCTCAGCCCTTTGGCCCATCTCATCAAGATCCCATCGTAATCTGAGGTAACCTTCTCCGCAGTCCATTACGCCTCCAATTTTGGTGTCATCTGTAAACTTACTAACTATACCTCCTATGTTTATATCCAATTCATTTGCATTTATAATAGAGTTTGAAATGTACCCCAAATCCCAGATAAGCTACCAAACATTGTTATTGTGCAGAAAATTGTTTGTAACTGCCACTAAATATCTATGAGTAGGCATAGATTTCTGGGGAAAGTGAGGACTGCAGATGCTGGAGATCAGAGCTTAAAAATGTGTTGCTGGAACAGCGCAGCAGGTCAGGCAGCATCAAAGGAGCAGGAGAATCGACGTTTCAGGGTGGGGGCCCCTTTAATATTTTCCTTTCTCCCCATCAGCCCACCTTGAACATCCTAAAATCTCCCAAAGTACGCTATTTTTCTTTGAATCATGATCATCTTGTTTTTACAGAGCAGACAAACAAAATCTCACTAACGATAACAGTCAAAATTTACCAGTCACCTGAATACTGCAGAGGTAAAAGTTCCTGCGTACACTGAGTCCCCAGGACAATCTTGTTTGTTCTTTTTTGGCTGCCCCACATGCAACTTGTGCAAGTATCGGTGGTGACTTCAGCATGTGAGCTCAGTTTAGGACAGGTACAGTTGGAAATCATTCATCTACAATGTAGGCAGAAGACTATATTTGAAAAGTAAAATATTGATTTAGTATTCAAGCAAACACAAGTAGCAATTACTGAATATTAATTTAAAATCTCTCAAAGATTTCATAATTTGCTATTATGTTTTAAAATGCTTAGATCATGACCTCACTATTGACCACAAAATGATCTTTTTTTTGGACCACCATTTTCTTCCCTCCACTAAAGCCAAACTGATACATTTTGGTATAAAGTCTACTGGCATCAGCCAGACTAACAAAGTGACTATTTTTCATGGGTATGCCCCAACAGAAGTGTCAGAGAGTGCAGCAAGAGGGTGCAAACGCTTTGAGTTGAGCTAAGTGTGGGAGTGCAAACAAGTTGGGGAGGGAGGCATTGCTGTGTCTTGCTCCAGCCATTTTTACAAGAGGCTGTTTTGTGGTCAAGGTGCTGCAGGTTAGATTGAAGAGCAGCCCTAGGTGAATACCAGACTTTGTTGAAGAGGACAAGCAGCAACAAGGTAAGGATAAGGCTCTTTTTTATCCTAAGTCTACTCACTGTTAAAGAGGCAGAGACGGCAGTCAATGGAGTGGTATGGTCCATGTCAGATGTGGGAGATCAGGGAGCAGTCGACTGTCCCTGACAAATATGTCTACAGGAAGTATATCTGTCTGCAGCTCCTCTTAGACACCATGGCTGGGTTGGAGCAGCAGTTGGAAGCACTCAGGAGTATAGAGGAGGCAAAGAATGTGATAGATTGTAGTTTCAAAAAGGTAGTCACTCTGCAGATACAGTTACATGGATAGGTGACAACCAGGAGAGGTAGGCGGGGATTGCAGGAGTCTCCTGTGATTATCTCCCTCTCAAACAAGTATACCATTCTGTTGGGGGGATAGCCTCTCAGGGGAAAATAACAGCAGTAGCCACCAGTCTTTGGCGCCATATCTGGCTAAGTTGTAAAGTTGGATCTGGCAAAGTCCAAGTTAGCAATTGAGAGAGGGGACTCTCACAGAGTCACAGAGATGTACAGCACGGAAACAGAACTTTCGGTCCAACCCATCCACACTGAGCAGACATCCAAACCCAGTCCAATCCCACCTGGCAGCACCTGGCCCACACCCCCCCAAACCCTATCCCCCCACCCATAGTAAATCTTGTTTCTAAGAATCTTTTTCAATAATTTCCCTACCATTGACAAAAAAACTCACCAGCCTCTAATTTCCTGGAATATTCTTGCCCTTCTTAAATAAAGGAATAACATTGGCTATTTTTCAGTCTTCTGGGACTTTGCCTGTGTCTAAAAAGGATAGCAAGGGCTCTGTCAAGGTCATAGAAGCCCCCTCCCTTGCCGCCCTCAGTATACTGGGATAGATCCTAGGACACACTGGGGACTGATGTACCTAAATGTTTTCAAGACTCCAATACCTCCTCCTTCTTACTATCAACGTGCCCTTAAATACTAACATATCTCTCCCTAATCCTACTATCATCCATATCCTTCTCATTGATAACACCGATGCAAAGTACTCATTAAAAACCTCACCCGTTTCCTCTGGTTCTGAATATAAATTCCCTCATTTGTCCTTGAATGGACCTACCCTTTCCATAGCTAACTTCTTGCTACTGGTATACATACAAAATATCTCAGGATTCTCCTTAATCTTACTTGTTAAAGACATTTCCCGGGCCTTTTTAGCCACCTTAATTCCTTGTTTAAGTTATTTGCTGCATTCTTTATACTCCTTAAGGGTCTTTCTGAAGTCGGTTCCCTAAACCTTATATACGCTTCCTTTTCTTTTTGACTGAACTTTCAATATCTCTTGTCATCCAGTCTCCCTGAATCTTGCCATCCTTATTTTTCACCCTCACAGGAACATATGCGTCTTGAACTCCTTTAAAAGACTCCCATTTGTCAAATGTGGATTTACCCTCAAACAGCCACCCCCCCAATCTAATTTCTGAAGTAGCTGCCTAATACTCTCATAATTAGCCTTCCTACAATTTGGCACTTTCACCTGAGTACCAGTCTTATTCTTATCCATAACTGTCTTAAAACATACAGAATTAATGAACACTGTTCCCAAAATGTTCCCCCACTGAAACTTGAATCACCAGGTCAGGCTCATTCCCAAACACAATGTCTAGTACGGCCCCTTCCCAAGTTGGACTATCTATATATCGTTTCAAGAAGCCCTCCTGGATACACCCAGCAAACTTTGCTACTTCCAAATCCTTGGCCCTAACAGTCCCAGTCAATACTGGGGAAGTTAAAATCATCCATGAATACAACCTTGCTGTTTTTATATCTTTCTATGGTCTGCTTACATATCTGTTCCTCCATCTCCTGCTGGCTATTCGGAGACATAGAGTATAACCCAGTTATAGTGATTGCACCTTGCTTATTCCTGAGTTCTACCCAGAGAGCCTCTCCAGATGAACCTGTCAAGATCTCCTCTCTCTGTCATAGCTGTGACATTCTCCTTAATCAGTAATGCAATCCCCTCACCCCTTTTACACCCTAACCTCTAGAACACTGAGCTGCTATTCCTGCCCTTCTCTCAACCAAATTTCTGTAATGGGTACAACATTGTAGTCCCACATATTAATTCAAACTTGAAGCTCATCTGCCTCACCTGTTATACTCCTTATTAAAAATGAACACACTTCACGCAGCCAGTTTTGTTGTACTTGTTAACTTGGCCCTGTCTATTCCTCCTTACTTGACTTAACCTCTATTGTCTCCCCACCACTCCACGTGCTGACCTACTGCTCTGGTTACCACCCCCAGTCACACAAGTTTTAACCCTCCTGACTGCACTACCATATGCCCTGCAAGGATATCAGTGCCTCTCCAGTTTAGGTGCAATCTGTCCTTGTACAGGTCACTCCTGCCTGAGAAGAAATCCTAAAGATCCAGATATCCACAACCCTCCCTCCTACCACTAACTTTTCAGCCACACATTCAGCTGTATTATCTTCCTATTTCTGATTTCACTAGCACCTGGCATAGGGACTGATCCTGAGATTGCAACCTAGAGTCCTGCTTTTCAACTTTTTACCTAACTCCCTAAATTTCTTTTCTCTTCCTGCCTATGTCGTTAGCAACCTCTGGCTGCTTACCATCTCCCTTCAGAATATTCTGTGTCCGCTCAGAGACATCCTTAACCCTAGCACCAGGAGTCTCACTCATAGCCACAGACAGATCTATCTGTGCCACTGACTATACAGACCCCTATCACTACTGCTCACCTACACTTCGACCATCTCTGCTCCAAAACAGTGATATGGCTGCTACTGCTGCTTTCCTCTAAAAGGCTATCCCCCAGCCCCATCCACCCCCAAACCCCCAACAGTATCCAATGTACAAAGTATAATTGTTTGAGAGGGGAAGAGTCGAGAAGTGTGGCACTGGGAAAGCACAGCCAATCAGGCAGCATCCCAGGAGCAGGACAATCAAAGTTTCAAATATGAGCTCTTCATCATCCTGTCAAAGATAGTAATGGGAAGTTTTCGTGGAGTCCGAAGAGATAGGAGAGGTACTAAATGAATATTTTTCATCAGTATTCACACAGGAAAAAGACAATGTTGTCAAGGAGAATACTGAGATACAGGCTATTAAACTAGACGGGATTGAGGATCATAAGGAGGAGGTGTTAACAATTCTGGAAATTGTGAAAATAGATAAGTCCCCTAGGCTGGATGGAATTTATCTGAGGATTCTCTGGGAAGCTAGGGAGGAGATTGCAGAGCCTTTGGCTTTGATCTTTGTGTTGTCATTGTCTACAGGAATAGTGCCAGAAGACTGGAGGATAGAAAATGTTGCCCCTTGTTCAAGAAGGGAAGTAGAGACCACCCTGGTAATCGTAGACCAGAGAGCCTTAACTTCAGTTGTAGGTAAAGTGTTGGAAAAGATTGTAAGAGATAGGATTTATAATCAACTAGAAAGGAATAATTTGATTAGGGTTAGTCAACACAGTTTTGTGAAGTGTAGGTCATGCCTCACTAACCTTATTGAGTTTTTGAGAAGGTGACCAAACAGCTAGATGAGGGTAAAGCAGTTGATGTGGTATGTGTGGATTTCAGTAAAGCATTTGATAAGGTTCCCTACAGTAGGCTATTGCAGAAAATATGGAAGCATGGGATTGAGGGTGATTTAGTGGTTTGGATCAAAAATTGGCTAGCTGAAAGAAGACAGAGGGTGGTGGTTGATGAGAAATGTTCATCCTGGAATTCAGTTACTAGTAGTGTACTGCAAAGATCGGTTTTGGGGCCACTGCTCTTTGTCATTTTTATAAATAACCTTGATGAGGGTGTAGTAGAATGGGTTAATAAATTTGCAGATAACACTAAAGTTGGTGGAATTGTGGATTGTGCAGAAGGATGTTGCAGAGGGACATAGATAAGCTGCAGAGCTGGGCTGAGAGGGGGCAAATGGAGTGTGAGGTGATTCACTTTGGAAGGAGTAACAGGAACACAGAGTACTGGGCTAATGGTAAGATTCTTGGTAGTGTGGATAAGCAGAGGGATCTCGGTGTTCATGTGCATAGATCCCTGAAAGTTGCCACCCAGGTTGATAGGGTTATTAAGAAGGCATACAGTGTGTTAGCTTTTATTGGGAGAGGGATTAAGTTTCAGAGCCATGAGGTCATGTTGCAGCTATACAAAATTCTGGTGTGGTCGCCCATGGAATATTGCATATAGTTCATGTCACCACATTATAGGAAGGATGTGGAAGCTTTGGAAAGGGTGCAGAGGAGATTTACTGGGATGTTGCCTGGTATGGAGAGAAGGTCTTATGAGGAAAGGCTGATGGTCTTGAGGCTGTTTTCATTAGAGAGGTGACTTAATAGAGACATACAAGATGATCAGAGGATTAGATAGGATGGACAGTGAAAGCCTTTTTCCTTGGATGGTGATGGCCAGCATGAGGGGTCATAGCTTTAAACTGAGGGGTGATAAATATAGGACAGATGTCAGATGTAGGTTCTTTACTTAGACAGTAGAAAGAGCGTGGAACACCCTGCCTGCAACAGTAGTAGAGCGCCAACTTTAAGGGCATTTAAATGGTCATTAGATAAATATATGGATGATTATGGAATAGTGTAGGTTAGATGGGCTTCAGATCAGTTTCGCAGGTCACGCAACATTGAGGGCTGAAGGGCCTGTACTGTGCTGTAATGTTCTATGTTCTATGTTCTAGGAGACTCCCACACTGTCTGCCTGCCCCTCATAGCAGTCATCCTTCTATCTAGCTGAACCCTTGGTGTGACCATATCCCAGAAGCTCCTGTCTATCACATTCTCTCCCTCTTGTGAGTCCAAATGCGTCTCGAATGATCCATGCAGGTGCATGCTGTTCCTGTAGGCATACTTGTCAGGGACATTTGACCGGTCCCTGATCTTCCACCTCTCACAGAAGGTGTAGACCACTCCACTAACCATCATTATTAATCTTACAGTAACTATTGGATTAAAAGGAAAGGAAAGACCTTACCTTGCTTAAAAAGTGATAAATAATGTTTGTGCTACACAAGTGCAAGACTATGGCCCATATCCATAAAAAGAGAATCTAATCATCATCCCTTGACACTCCATGACATTAGCATTGCTTAATTTCCCCTATATTAACATTATCTGGGCAGGATCTAATTCTATGAGCTAAAATGACAGGGACAGCAGATAACATGGAAACATCATCATCTCATGTACCCCTCCAAGTCATATACCACCCTGACTTAAAACTATCTAACCATTCCTTCATTGCCATTGGGCCAAAGTCTGGAACTCTCTTGCTAACAGTACTGTGAATGTCCCTGCACACATGGACTGAAGTGGTCAAAGAAGGCAATTCTTCTTCAGCCACTATGACGGTCTCCAGGGCAATTAGGGATATTCAATAAATATTGGCTCAGCCAGTGACACCCACACATCATGAACAAATAAGATAAATGTATATATAGGTCACTCTGGTCTAATGCACGTTTTGTTAATGCAAATTCACTGTAATGCGTTTGACGCATTGGAGATACTGTTTCTAAAGTGTGAACTTTAAAAATGTGTGTTGACTGTAACGCGATTACATCACCAACACGTTAAGTGCTGTTTCTGAAGTGTGATTTTGCATAATGTGGGTGTGCATAAGAATGCAACCATCATGTTATAGAAGAACTACCTGTAGTTTCAAGTCAGGATGGTGTGTGACATGATGTGAAAGATGCAGGGTCCGATGTTTCCATGCATATGTTGCCTTACCTTTGTTGGAAGTTGCAATCATGGGTTTGGAAGGTGATATCTGCAGAACTTTGGTGAGTTACTTCATTTCATCTTGTAGATTGTACAGACTAATTCCATTGCTCATCAATGTTGGAAAAGACGAAATTTGAAGGTGATGGATGTGGGCTGCTTGGTCCTGGATGATATTGAGCTACTTGAGTGTTGTTGAAGCTGCTCTTTTCCAGGAAAATGGGGAGTTTTCCAAGACACTCCTGACTTGAGCCTTGTTGACAGGCTTTCAGAAGTCACAAGGTGAATTACACACAACAGAATTCCCAGTCTCTGACCTGCTCTTGTCCCAACAGTATTTGTAGCTCCAGTCTAGTTCCTGTAAATGGTAACACACAGAATGTTGATGGTGGGAGATACATTAATGAAAATTATTGATTTATTATTTTACTGATGTCCCTTTAGTCCATGAAGGTTTCCCTTTCGGTCATGTGTACTTTCCATCACCTTTTTGGTTATTAAATGAAATTGATCTTGATATTTGTATTTAAGTTTCATTTCTCTTATCACCTAGAGGCAATTAGCTCAGAATACACTGACCTTTTTAAAGAATATGCTTTTCCAGCAGTCTGCCTCAGCTCCATTACTGCTTTATCCCACAATTACCTTTCCGCCCTACCTGCACATCTCTGAAATTAGTTCTTTCCTGGTTGAGTGATCTTCTTTAGATATTTTCTGATATCTTTCCACTTTTACTCAAAATCGAAATTTCCTGGCACTATTAGCCAGCTGATCCCCTAAAGTAAAAAAATTCCTTCCTTGTCCTGCTTTATTTCCCAGAAAAAGATTCAACACTGTTTCTTACCTTGTTGGGCTAGAGACAGATTGCTCAAGAAAATTCTTCAGGTCACTTCACAGAAATTCCTCTCCTTCCTTGCTTTCAGCACTTTCTTCTTCCTATTCTGTATTCAGATCATGAAAGGCTTCTGATCCTACAATCACATTTTCATTATGTGCCATTGAAATTTGTCAACAAATGTTCTGGTCCTCGATGTTTGGACTTCAAAAAAACTCGAGCTAAATAGATACAGTTCTCAAACTATCTTTCTACTGAGAACTGTATCATTATCCTTAATCCATTCTGCCACACCCCTTCTTTTTCTTTCTCTTTCATTCCTGAATACTTGGTATCTGGGAATATGAAACATTTCTTGTTGGCCTTATATGAGCTATGTATCTATTCATGCTACCATTTCATAATCTCATTTGACAATTTATGCTTGTAACTCACTATGTTATTTGCAATACAGTGGCAATTGACAAATATACTATTTAATATCTCCTATATAACTTTTGCTACTTTCTTCAACTTGATGTCTGCAAACTTTAAATTATTTATAATTTTACAATTTATATTATTCTGAGGTATGACCTTATCTCTGCTCTTCACTGCTATTTTCTGGTTTCCCTGCTCTTGCTAAATGTGTTTAAACCTGGCTATTTGGATACCTAAGAAATTGCCAGATATAAAGATACTGGTATGTTAAAATTGCCCAAGAGTTCCAAATGTAAGGCACAAATATGCTTGTGAGTACGCTTACAATTTGTTGTTTTCCAACACTGGCCAATGATAAATTTTCAAACAACTTTATAGTTCTTTCATTCCTTACTGTATAAGTGCATACTGTGACAGGACTCATATTCCACCTGCGACATCCATCTTAAAAGAGTGTCATGGACTGGATCATTGTAAAACAGCCAATATGAGGAGGTTATGGTCACATGCTTGATACCTGAATAAGGAGGTGCAGGGTTGTCCCAATTCTAAAGGTACCCACTGGCACTAAGCAGTCTTTCATCTCACAGGTCACAGGTTTGTAAGGTGCTGTCGGTGGAGGTTTGATGAACAGTGCATCTTTTGTACCGGAGGTCAGGTGGTGAATGTTTAGGTTCATGGATGCAATATCAATCAGGTTGGTTGCTTTAGTCTAGAAGGTTCCAATCATCTTCAGAACTATCGGAGCTGCACTCATCCAAGCATTCCCTCACATGCCTGATTTGATAGATGTTAAAGGAGGTGTGAAAAGGTTTCTATAAACAGATAATGTCAGTCTACACCAGGCTGTCGAACTAGAAAACATGGTGTTTTTTGGTCGGTGACTTTCTATAACCTAGTTTTTCTTCTATTGCTACAAGTGCCTGGGCATGTTGGAAATCGTCTGGAAGCGAAGTTAGACAAACCTGCTGTAGTCCACTGGCTGTGCATGAAGAAAAGTAACTACTACTTCACATTGTGGCTCAACCTGAATATGTTCCTGCCTATCGGAATTGACTGCTGGATAGATAATATCAGGTATTGATGCCATTCTGTACTTTATTAATCTGGTTTTTTTTCCAATGCTTTTTATGTTGTGCAAGTTGGGGATTTCCCTGTTCACAGGTTTCAGTATGAGTTTCAGAGCCATAGTGGGACCAAAGATTCATTTTGCTGTAGTCCCTTCATTAGTAAATAGATGCTGCTGGAACTTTGGTAGGAACCTGTCATCAATAAGTAAACAGGATTTCAGCCAATCTTAAATCAACATATTGTGGCCAATAGAAGATTTCCCATGGAAATTCTCGGCATCGATCTCAAGTTCCATTGCCCCCACTGTTACAAGCATTCTATTTCTTTCAGTGGGCATCTCTGAGAAATCATGTGAAGGCAGCTTTTTTTAAAAAAAACTCCTGTTTAAGATCAAATTATTCTTCTTTTGCAGTTTTTCTCTGCGGAAGTAAGGTTCTTTTTGTATTTAGAATACTATAAGGTCAAAATACAACCTTAATAAAAACAAAATGGGATCTCTACAGTGTGGAAGCAGGCTATTTGGTCCATCAACACCAACCCTCCAAAGAGCATTTTACCCAGACTTATTTCCCTACCCTGTAACCCTGCATTTATCATGGCTAATCTACCTAGCCTGCACCTCCCTGGACACTATGGATAACTTAGCATGACCAATACACATCCTTGGACTGTGGGAGGAAACCAGAGCACCCAGAGGAAACCCACGCAGATGCAGGGAGAATGTGCAAACTCCACGCAGACCTGAAGCTGGAATTGAACGCAGGTCCCTGGTAGTGTGAGGTAGCAGTACTAACCACTGAGCCACCAAACTGCCCATAGAAACATACAACATCTATGTTTCTTACAGAGAAGTGTATTTTATATCACTTTTCATTTATTCTTGATGGTATTTTCCAGTTCCCCAAAGTTGTCGTCTTCTTGTCACTTTCTCAGCTGATTGGTCCGGCTTCTCAGTAATGGCAAAGCCTAGTAACAGCATGGTTTCTAGATGTTTCTCTTTCTTCTAGGGGGCAAATACTTGAGTTCTACAGGGTTCATTCCTGCAGCAGCAAAGCTGAGGCTGGATTTCACTCATGTGGGAATTGGCTCCCCTACACAATCCCTTATGTTAAACAGAATTAAACAGAAATTGAACAGATGAGAACTGAATGTGAACCCCTTGGATCCTGAGAAGTGACTTTTCAGATTAATATTCAGGATTAGAATTGCTGTTACAGATATTGCCCAATTTTCATTTCCATCAGTGCCGCTTTCACAGCCAATTGGTAACTTGAGTGGAAAGTATTAAGGATCAGAGAGGTACCTTCTGTCGAGCATAATGTGCAGTTTGTGTTGACATTTTTAAAAATTAGAGCTTCACAAAACCGAATCTCTTTTAGACTTGTTTACAACAGGACGACAAGGAGGAGTTCCAATTCCCCTGGGGTAGAGATCCGAGTGCCTGGTTTCGGGAAGACTTATTCTGTGGAATATCTGGATCCATTTAAACTAGCAGGTTTGTTTGGGAAAGCTGGTAAACTCTCCACTGGTGACTAGTGCATCCTGAATTCATCAATTTTAAATTTATATGGTGTGCAAGAGAATAAAAGATCCACAGTGCAACAAGAAAGCCTTACCTTTAGACAGCACCTTTCACAAGAGTCAGGAAGTCCCAAACAAATGAAGGATATTTCACAATTTACAGCCAATGAAGAATATTTTGCAATTTAGACTGTGTTGTAATGCAAGAAATACAGTCATCATTTTGCACACAGCCAACTCCCACAAACTGTAATGTGATAATGATTATGTTCTCAACTTATTAGTTGTCAGTTTTTTGTTTAAACTAAACTCTCCATTTCTCATCTCTCTCCAAAGTCATATGAACAAATTATCGTACAGACACATAGTCAGTATTTATCCATGTGACCATCAATTCATCCACTCCTTTATTGGTCAGCTCTTTCCTACCACTCTAACCCTCCCAGCCTCACCTAGCCATGGTCACTCTCAGTTTAAACTCACCACCAGTCATCTCTCTCTAATGAGAGGGCAGCCCTATGGTTCTCTGGGACTATGGTGACTTATGGTGACTTACCATATGGTAATTACAGTCTATATTATGTTCTCTGACCCATACGGCATCTGATGCACCGTATAGATAAAGTGTTTTGACTGAGTTGGTAGGAGTTCCACTGCTCCACAGGTCACAGTATAAATATAATTGTTTTACCCAGTTCCAAATATGGTAAACATATGTTGCCTTTCCATATTAGACATTAGAATTAAAAGATTCATCAATCAAGTTAACAAATTATTGATGCATCATAGATCAAAATTTATTCAGTGAGGTGCAGGATTGGTTAACAGATATAGTTTTCAATATGAAAATATAAATGTTGACCCCACACAAACAGAACACAGAAATGTTACACACACATATGTATGTGTACACATAGTAAAGACTAGAGAAAGAATAGCTGTCTCAGGAGTCTTGGCAATTGCTGCTCAGTAAACATAGGATCAAGAAGTCTTCCAAATGCTCTTCAAGAGGACAATCAGATTTTACTATGGACTCACAACAAGAGTGTCTCAGGAAGGCAGAGAAATGAGCTGCACTGCCTTTTCCTCAGTAGACTTTTCTCCCCAATTGCAAACTTAACAATACCCAAATGCATGTAAAACACTATTCAACAGAAACTAGCTCTTAAAGTGACCTTCAAAAATTCAGGTGTTCACTAAACTTGAAAAAAAATCTATTTTCCCACAATCTTTCAAAACCCAAAGTTTTCAAAAACATTCTTAGAAGCTGTTGTTACAATAAGTCCGTGAACAAATTCCCCCAAGATCATAACCCTAATGTATCTGATGCTTGACATGTTTGGCACATACAAAGATTAGGCCATTTAGCTCCTCAAGCATATCCTGACATTCCATCAGACTATGGGTGACCTATATCCTGACTTATAGAACATAGAATAGTTCAGGAATACAGGAATGGTCCCTTTGGCCTACGATATTGCTCCAAACATGACACCAAATTAAACGAATCCCTTCTGTTTGCCCTCGGTCCATATCCCTGAATTCTGTGCATATCATGTGCTTATCTAAATCTCCTTAAATGCTGCTATCATATCTGACTCCACTACAACCCTGGCAGCACTTTCCAGATACCATTTCTGTGTAAAACAACTTGCCCCTCACATATCCTTTGAACTTTGCCCCTCTCACCTTAAATGCATGCCCCCAAGTATGAGGCATTTTGCCTCTGTGAAAAAGCTTCTGACTGTCAACCCTATCAATAGATCTTAGCATTTTATAGACATCTTTCAAGTCTCCCCTCAGCCTCCACCACTCCAAAGAAAACAATTGAGTTTTTCTAGCCTCTCCTTATAGCTCATACCCTCTAATCTAGACAGCATCCTAGTGAACCTCTTCTGCACCCTCTCCAGAGCCTCCACATCCTTCCTGTATTATTGCAACCAGAATTGAATGCAATACTTTAAGCGCAGCTGAACCAAAGACTTATAAAGCTGCGACATGATATTCTGACTTCTATTTATCTACAAAAAATTCCCTATCTCTTTACCTTTACCTAGGAAAAAAAACAATTATTGCTGGGTTTGAAATTTTCCACCTTTAATAGTTTCTTCCATTATAATCCACAATGCAAATGTTATGGCTCAATAAGTTGAGGGAGAGGTAGTCGGGCAGTATCAAACCATTTAGTAAGCAGGTATTTCCCTACCATGTATGACGGTAGAAACTGCAACTTTGTTTTGTTTCGATAGGGTACTTGCACACGTTGGTGCAGTTCTTGGTAAACACAGGCTACGTTCGTGATGACACTGTGCGAGCAGCCCCCTATGATTGGAGAGTTGCAGCATGTGAGTAGAGATAATGGACACCTCATCAACTATGTGAAAATTTAATACTATATTCTGAATGACATCTTCAGTGGCACTTCAGCACATGATCTAACAGCATAGGAGACCATTCAACCCATCATGACTGTGCCAGGTCTTTGAATTAACTATCCAATTAGTCCCACATCCAATATTTTGTTGAAAGTCATGCAATTTTTTTCAGTCATACAGCATGGAAGCAAACCCTTTGGTCCAACTTGTCCCTTCCGACCAGATATCCTAAACTAATCTAGTCCCACTTACTAGGAGAAAGTGAGGACTGCAGACACTGGAGATCAGAGTCAAAAAGTGTGGCACTGGAAAAGCACAGCCAGTTTGGCAGCATCCGAGGAGTAGGACAGTCGATGTTTTGGCCACAAGCCCTTCATCAGGATGGGCTTATGATGAAGGGCTTCTGCTCAAAATGTCAACTTTCCTGCTCCTTGGATATTGCCTGATCTGCTGTGCTTTTCCAGCGCCACCCTTTTTTGACACTAGCCCCATTTACTGTTCTGTTAATTCTCTCGAAGGCTACTTTGGGGCCCTGCTTCCAGATTATAACAACTCGCCGTGATTAAAAAATTTCTTTCCATCTCAGATCCATTTTTATTTGTCAATGATTTTAAACTTCACCCCCTAGGTACCAACATTCCCGTCAATGGAAACAGTTTCTCTTATTTAAAAGAAGCAACAAACTGCTTCCTAATTCTGACCAGATTTCAACTTAAAAAAGAATATTGAAGTAAACCTTTTTAAAAATGTTCTTATCCTGTTCCTCTTGATGTGGTCTCTCCACCACAAACACCTCAGCACTTTGTCAGTGTTCTGGCTTCAACCTTCCACCATACCATGGGGATTGTGACACCCTAAGTCGGGTGAACATTTTTCTGGGAAAGTGTCCAAGAGTTGAATCAGTCATAGAGTCATAGAGATGTACAGCACGAAATAAGGCCCCTCCATTCAACTTGTCCATGCCACCCAGATATCCTAACCTAATCTACTCCCATTTGCCAGCACTTGATCAATTAACTGGATTGGACTAAAATGTTAATTCATGTGCAAAAACAGAAAACCGGCTTACAGTCTAATTTTGTCAAATTACTGATAGCACTGATATAGCCTCTGTGCGCAACAGCATGACTGTGATGGAGAACTATTGGGTCAAGTGCATGAACTCAATCCTTTCTGAGCCCTCAGATGATACAACCTAGCACTTGAGTACAATGGGGCTCTTGTTGATTATAATACTTCATGCTTCTTTGTTTTTCACAGATGAACAAGAAGAATATTTTGACAAATTGAAGCAACTGATTGAGGAAATGTACACAGCACACAACAAGCCTGTTTACCTGCTGGGCCACAGCATGGGGAATCTATACATCCTATACTTCCTGAAAGAACAGTCCCAGGAATGGAAAGACAAATTCATTAATGGACTCATTTCACTCGGAGCTCCATGGGGGGGAACAGTGAAATCTCTCGCTGTGCTTGCCTCAGGTAACAATTATGTGTGCATATTTATTCTCCCACCCTTGTTTTTGTGCAACTTTCAGAGGTGTAAGTGAAGTCATAAAATCTGACAACCTAGTTTCCATCATCATAAAGAGATGTAAGATAACGAGAGGTAGGATTCTGAAAATCCTATTGTGAATTGGAAATTTGAGTAACAGTTGATTCAAGATTGGCTTTCATTTCACCTCATGTTGCTTTCACCCCACTATCCCCTAACATGAAGCCTGTATTAGCAGAGTGTGTGCACATTGAATCTAGCAATGATCTCAGTTCTCTGCATGTTGCTGATGATGTGGTTGCCTTTTGCTGTTTTGTTCGTGGGAGGTGGGGTTAGGTTATTGTGCCTGCAGACTAGAAAGTTGACAGGCTCATCTCACTAAATCTATTTCCATAACCATTTGGAATATAGAAGGAGAACCAGGATTTATAAATATGCAGCTCACTAATTCTTTTACTCCATGTACCTCCAGGAGTTGGAATGGATTCTGTGCAACCTAGTAACCACTCACAGCCCAGTCTTCTGTGACCCCTTAGTAACTTGTGTTCTTCAGTTTCTTGATTAGGGAAATGTTTATGCAAGCTGTGAATTTAGCAGAGTTCTTGCAGAATGCGGCTGGTATGAAACAAATTGCAGACAGAGCCTTGCTTTGATCTGTTCAACTTTTGGGAAGTGGTTGGGTACAGGTGGGGAAAGGAGAAAACATGATTAAGGGGAGTCAGATTTTAAATAGGTGCCCAGAACTAAAACTGATGTTATTTGATCAGTCGTCATCATTGAATCCGTCTGATTTTCATTTAGTTTCAAAACAGAGAACAAAGCAGTTTCAAAGCAACTATTTGCAACAGTGTTTATTTCCTTCAAGTCCCTCCCACGGACTCTGTTGAAATCTAGAATATTTTCATGTTTAACCAACTTTGAACTTGGTCTGTTCCCTGACATTCAGAGCACTCACCTCAAGGTTCTTGGCTTGGGCTTAGAACAGCATAAAACTGAAAGGCTTACTCCAATTCAAATCCATTTTTGTGTCTCATACTTGTTGTGGATATCAGCAGTGCTCAATCAAGGTTGCCTTTACTTGTCAGTGCATTGACTTTAAGTTAGGAAGTCATGTTCTGGACGTACAGGACAATGGTTTGGCCACTTTTGGAATACTGTATTCAATTCTGGCCTTCCTGCTACAGGAAAGATGTTGCTAAACTTGAAAGGGTTTAGAAAAGATTTAATAATTTACAAGGATGTTGCCAGGATTGGAGGATTTGAGCAAGAGGGAGAGGCTGAATAGTCTGGGGCTAGTTTCCCTGGAGCATCAGAAGCTGAGGGGTGAGCTTTTAGAGATTTATATGATCATGAGGGGCATTGATAAGGTGAATAGATAAGGTCTTTTCCCCAGTGTGGGGGAATCCAAAACTAGAGGGCATAGATTTAAGGTGAGAGGGGAAAGATTTAAAAGGGACCTAAGGGGCAACTTTCTCACGCAGAGGGTGGTGTGTGTAAGGAATGAGCTGCCAGAGGAAATGATGGAGACTGGTACAATTACAACATCTAGAGGGTACATGATTAGGAAGGGGTTAGATGGATATGGGCCAAATGTTGGCAAATGGAACTGGATTAATTTAGGATATCTGATTGGCATGAGCAAATTCGACCAAGAAGTCTATTTCCGTGTGGGAAACTCTATGACTCTATGGTTCCAAATCAAGGGAGGTAGCCTTCTGTCAGGGGTCCTTGCACAGTGAGATGAGGGGCAGCCTCCAATACCAGTCCAAAGGTCTGTCAGTCAGCTGCTCAGAGTGGTCAGAGTTAGGATGGTATCCAAATAAGGAGCGAGGAGCTGAATGTTTATCAGTCCATCATCCAACTTGTCTCTTTGTGCCCAATTGTGGCCTGGTTTCCTCCGGCAATTTGATCGAGAGGCAGGTATCAAGGGAAATGAAAGTGAGTGGCATTGCTGTTATTCTTGGAGAAAGTGGGGAGGCGTTGAGACCTCCACCACTGCCCCTGAAAGAAAAGAATGACCTGCCTGCAGCATATCCTTTACCCTGCCCACAAAGTGAAGCACCAATTTTTCCTTGTTTGCCATGCCCAGGGTAAATGTCAGGAACATTATGGTGTTGCTCCAGACTGACCGTGCTTGGCCTTTTAAAGATTCCGTGAGTGCCAAATATGCCAATCAATTCAAGAATGGCCATTCAGTGAAGGGTTGTTTCAGGAATAGAGCAGGCGGAAGGATGTGTTCAAAATCAAACAAGGGGAGTGGCAGAGGGGTGATAGCGTGTTTGATAACATACAGCAAGAATCCTCACTCAGCCTCACAGATAGAAACCATCTATGAAACTTGACAAAACTAAAACTTAGTCAAAAAATGTAAGGGACTATCCTTCCACTTTATATCTATCCTGCCTAATGCATTTCTAATTTGAAAAGCTTCTCTCATGCCAATTTTAAGTCTTGTCTTTCTAACAAAAGGTATCTTCATGTTCAATCCTACCTAATAATTGCCATCCTTGTTAATCTTTTTTTCTGCATCCATTGACTCTATGTCCTTTCTGTAGTCTGGAGATGAGAATTGTGGGCAGTTCTTTAAGCGTAGTCTGACCAAGATCCTACACAAGTTTAACATTACTTTACAATTTTTAAATTCTGTACCTATAGGAATAAACCCCAGGGCTTTGATGGCATACTTTGCTGATGAGTGAAATTACTCATAGTTTTTGTTCAGCTTTATCCCTAGATTCTTTTCATTTAGAGAAATACATTTGTCACATAGTGAGTTGCCTTGCTGTTCTCATTTCCCTTTTATCAACTTATATGCTGTCATTTTAGTTTGTAGTAGTCGTTAATTACACAAATCAGGAGTCTGACTTTTCAGAGCTGGAAGAAAGTGAGTTTCTGTAACAAAAAGAAAGGACAGCAAGAAAGAACTAAAACCATATGTTTCCAACTTTGAACTGCTGGGTGAGGCGGGGTGGTTGTGACTTTTACATTCCCTGCGACACTGGAAATAAATGGAGACATGAGACGGAATTGGAATTTGTTCTACAGTTGGAGATAAAGTTATGATATAGCTACAAAGTTAAATAACAAGACTGAAGAAATAAGTGTAGCAGCTCTGTTATTAGTGCTGGGGAAAGAGTGCTACAAGCCACTCTAGATGTTTGCAGCCTAGATGTCACTGAGGAGCAGAAAAGCCATAAAGGAGATGTATGATAGCTTTTCAAACATATTTTTAAACCCATATTATTGCTCCTTATGTACAGCATATGATCACGATCAGAGATCGGGGAAGAGGGAGACTATTAATCATTCGTGACTGCAAGAATATTTCTATCTGAATGTTGTGCATTTGGATCACAGAAAGGTGATCTCATCATGATAGGATTGTATTAGGCATAAGTGATCCTGCTATGAAAACATGTCTACTGAGAGAGGAGACACACTTTCAAGAAAGCAATTGCAATTGCAGGAATAATGAGTTTGTCAATCATCAGGTACAGGCAAAAGTGGGTCCTGCAGATGCTGGAGATTAGAGTCAAGATTAGAGTGGTGCTGGAAAAGCACAGCAGGCCAGGCAGCGTCTGAGGAGCAGGAAAATCAATGTTTTGGGCAGAAGCCCTTCATCAGGAATGAGGCTAGGAGCCTTGGGGATGGAGAGATAAATGGGAAGGGGGTGGGGCTGGGGAGAAGGTAGCTAAGAGCGCAATAGGTGAATGGAGTTGGAGGGGAAGGTGATAAGTCAGAGAGGAGGTTGGAGCGGATAGGTGAGAAGGAAGATTGACAGGTGGGACAGGTGATAAGGGTGATGCTGAGCTGGAAGGTTGGAATTGGGGTAAGTGGGGTGTAGGGGAAATGAGGAAACTGGTGAACACATATTGATGCCATGGAGTTGAAGGGTCCCAAGGTGAAAGATGAGGCGTTCTTCATCCAGGAGTTGGGTGGTGAGAGAATGGTGGTGGAGGAGGCCCAGGACCTGCATGTCCTTGGCAGAGTTGGAGGGCGAGTTGAAATGTTCGGCCACGGGGTGGTGGGGTTGATTGGTGTAGGTGTCCCAGAGATGTTCTCTGAAGAGCTGTGCAAGAAGGTGTCCAGTTTCCCCAATGTAGAGGAGACCCCATCAGGAGCAACGGATACAATAAATGGCGTGTGGAAGTGCAGGTGAAACTTTGATAGGTGTGGAAGAGGTCCTCGGCCTCCTCTACCGCTATTCCCTCACCACCCGCACCTGGAGGAAGAATGCATCATCTTCTGTCTCAGGACCCTTCAACCCAGGGCATCAATGTGGACTTCACCAATTTCCTCATTTTCCCTACACTCACCTTACCCCAGTTCCATCCTTCCAGCTCAGCACCATCCTCATGACCTGTCCCACCTGTCAATCTTCCTTCCCACTTATCCACTCCAACCTCCTCTCTGACCTATCACCTTAACCTCCACCTCCATCCACCTATTGCACTCTCAGCTACCTTTTCCCCAGCCAAACTTCTCCCATTTATCTCTCCACCCCCGAGGCTCCCAGCCTCATTCTTGATGAAGGGCTTTTGCCCAAAACATCGATTTTCCTGCTCCTGACCTGCTGTGCTTTTCCAGCGCCACTCTAATCATCAGGTACAGCCTACTAATAGAAGAAAAGACAAAGCTTTCATCATGCTGGGAAGCATTCCAGCTAAATAAGAACAACACATTGGAAATAAAGAATAAATGCTATCAGAAGAGCCAGCAGAAAGATAAAGGCCAGAGAACAGAATGTGAATATTCTGGAGGATACTAAAGAAAATACAGCATATCCAGCCAAGGTCAAACAATGTTGTAACTAAAAGAAACTAAATCAGCAATCTAGAATCTGAAAGGAGCAAGCTGGAGATTGTTAAGGAAAGATTTGAGGCTTAGCAGAGTAAATGTAGGAGGTTAGGTTGAAGCTTAAAAAACGGAACCTGAAAAGTAGTAATCTCTATTCCTGGTGCCAAGTTCTAATGAGGGAAGGAGTAAATGGATGGGACAGATAATTCAATGGCTGAAGTGACAGTGCAATTCAGGTTTTTGGATCATTGGGATTTCTTCTGGGGCAGAAAAGACATGTTCAAAAGGGTTTGGGTTCACCTGAACTGGAAGGGACCAGTATCCTGGGAGATTTGCTAATTCTATTTTGGGAGCCTGGAAATCTTAGAGGGGTGGGGAATGGTGTTCCTAAGCAGCCATGAAAATAGAAAGACAGATATGGATGGTTTGGAATCAGAAAAGAGCAAGTTAATTAGAAAAGACAGAAGAGCAAGGTAACTAAAGAATTAAACTGCATTTATTTCAATACAAAGGGTCTTACAGGTAAGGCTGATAAACTCAAGGCGTGTATGAGAACAAGCAACTGGGATGTTATAACTATTACAGAAACTTGGCTGAGGGAAGGAGAGGACAGGACTGGCAGTTGAATGTTCTGAATTTTAGATCCTATAGGAATGATAGAAAGGAGGCAAGAGAGGAGGGGGAAATGTGTTTTTGATTTAAGGAAAACATAATACTGTAATTAAAGAGGAATATTTCAAAGGGATTGTTCAGCTAAGAATATGGATTGAAAGAGATGATCTCCTTGATGCGATTGTACTATAAGCCCCCCAATATTCAGAAATTGAGAACAAATACAGAGATCTTTGATAGATTTTAGAATGATAGCATTGCAATAAGGGATTTTAATTTTCCAAACATTAACTGGGACTGCCACAATGTTAAAAGTTTGGATGATGAGGAATTTGTTAAATGCATTCAAGAAAATTTTCTTTATCAATATGAGAAGTAATTGAAATTTGAATTGAATTCAACATCTGGAATTAAAAATCTGAAGATGACCAAGTAATCATTATTGTTTGTCAAAAAACAAAATCTGGCTCACTAATGTCCTTGTGGGAAAGAAATCTGCCATCTTTGTCTGTTCTATCCTTCATGTGACTCCAGACCCACAGCAATGTGGTTTATTGTCAACTGCTCTCAGCATCAACCTAGGCACCAGAAAAGACAATGACAGAAACAGCCCTGTCAACTCTGCAGAGTTCTCCTTGCAAATATCTGGGGGCTAATGTCAAAATAAAATTGCTGTCTCAGCAACAGCCTGACATAGAACATAGAACATAGAAGAATACAGCGCAGTACAGGCCCTTCAGCCCTCGATGTTGCGCCGATCAAAGCCCACCTAACCTACACTAACCCACTATCCTCCATATACCTATCCAATGCCCGCTTAAATACCCATAAAGAGGGAGAGTCCACTACTGCTACTGGCAGGGCATTCCATGAACTTACGACTCGCTGAGTGAAGAACCTACCCCTAACATCAGTCCTATATCTACCCCCCCTTAATTTAAAGCTATGCCCCCTTGTAATAGCTGACTCCATACGTGGAAAAAGGTTCTCACTGTCAACCCTATCTAACCCCCTAATCATCTTGTACACCTCTATCAAATCACCCCTAAACCTTCTTTTCTCCAATGAAAACAACCCCAAGTGCCTCAGCCTTTCCTCATAGGATTTTCCTACCATACCAGGCAACATCCTGGTAAACTTCCTCTGCACCCGTTCCAGTGCCTCCACATCCTTCCTATAGTATGGCGACCAAAACTGCACACAATATTCCAGATGCGGCCGCACCAGAGTCTTATACAACTGCAGCATGACCTCAGGACTCCGGAACTCAATTCCTCTACCAATAAAAGCCAGTACGCCATATGCCTTCTTCACTGCACTATTTACCTGGGTGGCAACTTTCAGAGATCTGTGTACATGGACACCAAGATCCCTCTGCTCTTCCACACTACCAAGTAGTCTACCATTAGCACAGTAATCCATCTTTTTATTACTCTTACCAAAGTGAATCACTTCACACTTAGCTACATTGAACTCCATTTGCCACCTTTCTGCCCAGCTCTGCAGCTTCTCTATATCCCGCTGTAACCTGCCATATCCTTCCTCACTGTCTACAACTCCTCCGACTTTCGTATCATCCGCAAACTTGCTCACCCAACCTTCTAACCCTTCCTCCAGGTCATTTATAAAAATGACAAACAGCAATGGTCCCAAAACAGATCCTTGCGGAACACCGCTAGTGACGGCACTCCAAGATGAACCTTTGCCATCAACTACTACCCTCTGTCTTCTTCCAGAGAGCCAATTCCTAATCCAAACCTCCAACTCACCCTCAATGCCATATCTCTGTATTTTCTGCAGTAGCCTACCATGGGGGACCTTATCAAACGCCTTACTAAAATCCATATATACCACATCTACCGCTTTCCCCTCATCTACCTCCTTAGTCACCTTCTCAAAGAATTCAATAAGGTTTGTGAGGCACGACCTGCCCTTCACAAAACCATGCTGACTATCCTTGATCACATCATTCTTATCCAGATGTGCATAAATCCTATCCCTTACAATTCTCTCTAAGACTTTGCCCACAACAGAAGTGAGACTCACTGGCCTATAGTTACTAGGATTATCCCTACTCCCCTTCTTGAACAAGGGAACCACGTTTGCTAGCCTCCAGTCCTCTGGCACTACTCCTGTCGACAAAGAGGACACAAAAATCAAGGCCAATGGCTCTGCAATCTCCTCCCTTGCTTCCCAGAGAATCCTGGGATAAATGCCATCAGGCCCAGGGGACTTATCTATTTTCACCCTTGCCAGAATTTCCAACACCTCTTCTCTACATATCTCAAAGCCATCCATTCTACTTATTCGTGCCTCAGTATTCATATCGACAACAATGTCCTGTTCCTGAGTGAATACTGACGAAAAGTATTCATTCAGCGCCTCCCCAATCTCTTCAGCCTCCACACGCAACTTCCCATTACTATCCTTGATTGGACCTATTCCTTCCCTAGTCATTCTTTTATTCCTAACATACCTATAGAAAGCCTTAGGGTTTTCCCTAATCCTACCAACTAAGCACCTTTCATGTCCCCTCCTTGCTGCTCTTAGCTCTCTCTTCAGGTCCTTCCGGGCTACTTCCGAGTACATATTGATACTCATGGTATCAAACATTATTGACAATGTCCCAGTCCCCAACATCATCTTTCCTAGATATGTCATCTTTCTCTGGAATAACAGACTCAACATAGATGGAGGCAGAGTGGGAGTTGCCCTGGGAATCCTCAACATTTACTCCGTATCCCAAGAAGTCTCATGGCTCCAGGTTAAGCAAGGGCAAGGAAACTGCTTGCTAAGTAACATGTACCATCCTCCCTTGGCTGATGAATCAGTACTCCTCTGTGTTGAACAAAACTTAGAGGAAGCACTGAGGGTGACAAAGGTACAAAGTGAACTCTGGAGGTTTTCAATGTTCACCACAAGTGCCTCAGCAGCAGCACTACTGATCAAGCTGGTCATATCCTGAAGGACACCGCTGCTAGACTGGGTCTCTGGCAAGTGGTGAGGGGAAAAACATAACTTGATCTCATCCCTGTCAATTTGCTGACTGCAGATGCATCTCTCTTTGAGAGTATCTCTTAAAGTGACCACACTGTTCTTTTGAAGTCCCACTTTCACATTAAGAATAGCCTCCATTATGTTGTGTGGCACTGTCCTTGTGCTAAATGGGACAGACCTCAAACAGATCTGGCAACTCAACTGGGCATCTGAGGTGCTGTGGTCCATCAACAGCAGCAGAATTATACTCCACAATCTGCAACCTCATGGTCTGATCCATCACCCACTCAACTATTGCCGTTGAGGCTGGGGATCAACCTGCTTCAATGGAGAGTGCAGGAGGGCATGGCAGGAGCAGCACCTGGTATACCTAAAAATGAGGCATCAACATTTAAAAGGCATCTGGATGGGTCTATGAATGGGAAGGGTTTAAAGGGATATGGGCCAAGTGCTGGTAAATGGGACTAGAATAGGTTGGGATTCCTGCTTGGCATGGATGAGTTGGACCAAAGGATCTGTTTCCATGCTGTACATCTCTAAGGCTCTATGACTCTGACTGGAGTTCCAGATAGCAGACAGTAAGCAAAATGCTGGAACAAGGCTAAAGTTTGCACTGGTAACCTGACACACACCACAAGAGACCTGCTGCATTTTGCAAGCCGGCAAGGCTGCTGAACTGCTGAAAGATCATAAAACATTACAAAGATATTTTATGGATGTAGGTTTGCTTGCTGAGCTGGAAGGTTTGTTTTCAGACCTTTCGTCACCATACTAGGTAACACCTTCAGTGAGCCTTTGAATGAAGCACTGGTGGTATAGCCTGCTTTCTATTTATATGTTTGAGTTTCCTATGGTTGGTGATGTCATTTCCTGTGGTGATGTCATTTCCTGTTCTTTTTCTCAGGGGATGGTAAATGGGATCCAAGTCAATGTGTTTGCTGATAGAGTTCCAGTTGGATTGCCATGCTTCTAGGAATTCTTGTGCATGTCTCTGTTTGACTTGTCCTCAGATGAATGTGTTGTCCAGTCGAAGTGGTGTCCTTCCTCATCCGTACGTATGGATACGAGTGAGAGTGGGTCATGTTGTTTTGTGGCTAGTTGATGTTCATGTATCCTGGTGGCTAGTTTGCTGCCTGTTTGTCCAATGTTGTGTTTGTTACAGTTCTTGCAAGGTTTTTGTAAATGGCATTAGTTTTGCTTGTTGTCTCTATAGGGTTTTTCAAGTTCATTAGCTACTGTTTTAGTGTGTTGGTGGGTTTGCGACCTACCATGATGCCAAGAGGTCTGAGTAGCCTGGCAGTCATTTCCAAGATGTCTTTGATGTAAGGAAGAGTGGCTAGGGTTTCTTGACATTTTTTGTTTCCTTGTTTCGGGTTTGTTGCTCAGAAATCAGCGGACTATGTTCATTGGGTACCATTCTTTTTGAATACACTGTATAGGTGATTTTCCTCTGCTCTGCATAGTTTCCCTGTGCTGCAGTGAGTGGTGGCTCATTGAAATAATGTTCTAATGCGGATGTTGGGATGATTGCTTCTGTAGTTCAAGATTTGGTCCGTATGTGTTGTTTTCCTGTAGATGCTGGTTTGAAGTTCCCTGTTGGCTGTTCGCTCTACTGCGACATCTGGGAATGGCAGTTGTTGTTGTTTTCCTCCGCTTTAGTGAATTTTATGCCTTAAGGGCATTATTGATGGTCTTGAAGGTTTCCTCTAACTTGTTTTGTTTAGTAATGACAAAGGTGTCATCCATGTAGTGGACCCAAAGTTTGGGTTGGATGGTTGGCAGAGCTGTTTGTTCAAGTCTCTGTATTACTGCCTCTGCTAAAAACCCTGATATCGGAGATCCCATGGGTGTTCTGTTGGTTTGTCTGTAAGTTTTGTTGTTGAAGGTGAAGTGGGTGGTAAGGCATAGGTTCTCTAGCTTGACAATACTATCCTTATTGATGAAGATGGTGGTGTTTGGTGTATGTGTCTTTGGTTCTTCTAATAATGTAGTCAATGTTTCCTTGACCAGGTTGATGTTGATGGATATGAACAGGGCTGTTACGTCAAAGGAGATAATTATTTCATCCTCTTCTATCTTGGTGTCTTTGATGGACTTCAGGAATTCTTGGATGGAGTGGAAGCAGTAGTGTGAGTCTTCTACTAAGTGTTTCAGTCTTTGGGAAAAAAAACAGTAAATTACATCACCATAGGAAATGATGCCACCACAGGAAATGACATCACCAAACATAGGAAACTCAAACATATAAATAGAAAGCGGGCTATACCACCAGTGCTCCATTTGGAGGCTCACTGAAGATGTTACCTAGTGTGGTGACGAAAGGTCTGAAAATGAACCTTCCAGCTCAGTGAGCAAACTACTTGCAGAACCTCAATCTAAGCTACAATTCTTCTCAAAACTCACCAAAGATGTTTTATGTTGTTTGGGATGTCTTCCTGGTGAATGTCATCTTGAAGAAGGTGAGAGTTGTCTGCCACTTATATATCAGCCTGTTCCCTGGCCAACATCTCTGTCTCAGCCTTGATGAAATCTTTGACTTTTGTGAAGACTCCGAGAATAGTGTGGCCTGGTTTCCAGCATGCTACCCCATTGTGGGAAAACAAAACATGTCTGCTTTTCTACCCCCTTCAGTTCCTCATTTTGTAAAATAGCATGGGCCACACAGAAACCAGATGGTGCATTTGGAACGGGGAAAGAGAAGCTAGAAAACCATGGGGAAAAGTGCAATCACAATTAACATTTAACTATTATTAAGTGGACTGATGTAGATAAACTTAAGTAGATTCTTTGCTTCAAGAAAAACATATGCTTATATGTTAATGAAATATAGCTAAAGGATAGTTGCATTTGGAGGGGTGGTTAGTAATCGAGTCTATTGGTTACCAACTTGGCTAAAACTCTACATTGCATCATTTTAACTATTTTCAAGTGCTGCTATTTGGCAACGGCAACAGGGAGTGATACGTAGCCTCCAGACTGGTCATCTTCCGTCTGAAAAAGAAGATGATGTCAGCTCAGCTATCTGAAAGTTGCTCCCAGATCAAAAGGGAGCCTTCACCCACAAAAAGAGAGTTACACGATTAGCAAATTAGAGGGTGAGCATCCAATAACTGCATTGGCAAACACAGGAAAGAAACTCATCTTCCATAATGCAGAGCTAGGACAGCCTTCATGGTATCTGGAAAGGAGTTGGATCAAACTATGTTTCATGGCATGTGGAGTAAGTGGGGGAGAATCTGCTTGATGTTCCATTGTTCAGGTGAGGGTGGGTGGATGATATGGGAGATGATCAGAGCCTGTGTGTTAGGTGGATATGGATCTCAGAATGGTTCATAATCTGAAGACCGGGAGCTGGATCTTAGCGTGGTTTGCAGAAAGCTTAGAGTGTGTATGATATTGAGAACTTGTCCTCTCTAACCACCATCATCCTTTACCTCTGCCAAGCTTTCCCCACTCCAGAAAGAAATTTGATTGAGGTGCTTAAAATCATGAACCTCTGTCCATGTCAATTCAGTATTTGAGCTAGGTGGGTTAGGGGCATTGCTATTACTGAGGTCAGGAATTATATAGGTGCCAGGCTGTGTCTGGTTTATATGAGAAACAAGTCAGACAAGCTTCTTTAGTCAATAAAGAATAACAAGGTAATTATAAATAAAAACATAAGCAAACAAACAAGCCAAGATCATTAACAAAAAGCTTTAAACTGTACAAGGATAGATATAACTGATATTCTAACATCCCAAAACTAATATGAAGTAAATTTGGGGAACGGACAAACCAAGATTGAACACTCATGTCAAATAGCAAAGCTAATTGAGACAGATACCACAGATTTCTCAGCAATCCCCCTCCAGGTGTCAGTAAATCTCATTCAACCTTCACAGGGGATTCCAATCCCTAACCTTCAACAATCCAGCCTCGAACTCTCTCAAAGATTACTCTGTTAAGGAATGCCTCAACAAGTGCTCCTGTTCTAGAGGTTCACCTTCCTTTCCTGCGATTACACTCCTTTTGATTATGGGGAAATTGCATTCCAGCACTTAGTCACAGGCATAACACCAGCTTTTCACAAACAGTCAGTTTCACCAAGCTAGCACTGCCCCGAGTTTGTTTTCTGAGCTCCAATCTTGCTTGATTGCACCAAGAAATTATTGTTTATGGGTTTTCAACTCTAAATATTAATGATGCTTAGTCTGCCTTCAAGCCGTAACCATAACTGCCTACCAACTCCCAGGATGTTTCCCTGTATTCTGACTGCACAGAGCTAACCAACTTGACTTCTTCCTAAGTCCCCAAGTTTTACCATTATGTATGCACCTACTGACACCAAAAACTTCTTTTAGACTTCAATCTGCACAGAGTCAATGACCCTAAGTTGCCCTTCAGCAACACAGCTTAACAATTCTTTTCTTCAAGGAGCCTACATCCAACAATCTGCTGTCTTCTCAAACTAACTGTGACTCTGGGACTGTTTTTCAGTGACCCTGAACTGTTTGGGTTGACTTAGTGAAAACCTTGCAAATTCTCTATGCAGTGTTGAATGTAACTTATATATTGGGACAACTCAAATATAGCAGCCCCTTTGGAACTGTCTGTTCCCCGAGGGTTACAAAGTTCACTAAGGGCTGGCTGCTATAGCACAAATTACTGATAACAAAATGTGTGAGTCCATCAAGATCAAGAGGACATGTGAATCAGTTATGAAAACATCGAGCTAGATTTGATTTTTTTTTGCAGTTGCCTATTGACCTTAGGAACAAATTACCTGCTCATGCAGTGAGTGCGGATCAAACATTCACAGGGGGAGTGTTCCTAGCTCTGGTGTTATCATACGAGGTAGATTGAAAAATAAGACATTTGGCATTGAGATTCTATGGAAAATAAATTTAGAGCAGATAAGTGGAATGGATTAAACAGGAGATGTATAATTAAGAGGCACCCTCTTTAGGAATATGGGAATTTGTTTCTTCCTTTGTTGTTCATTCACTGTAGATTAGTATCGAATGAAGCTGACTGAATACTGTGCTTTTAAATTGATTATTTAATCTAAGTTTAATATATACACATTTACTCTTCTATGGTCAGGCTAAACATGAATACTGTTTTCAGCTAACATTATGTTACATTGGAAACACATAGTCCAGAGTACTCCAAAAAGAACTATGAGGCTGAAGAGGCACCAGGAAAGTACAGACCACCCAGTACTGAAAGAAAACAAATTGGAAGAGGCATTGTAGTGGAGATGAATCTGTGGTTTCAAAGCCTGTGTTTTGTTTTAACACAGCACCCTCATGAAAAGTAATGGAACAGCAAAAGAACAATATAACTGTGGACGGTTGAAACAGGAAACCAAAAGCAGTAATTCCTGGAGAAATTCAGCAGGTCTGCCAGCATCCATGGGGGGGAAAACAGAGTTAAGAATGAACAGTTAAACAGAATTCGTGTTTCAACTCCAGCGATCCTCCTTCAGAATCTCTGAAGCCAGGTTCTGAAAAAGGGTCACAATACTCGAAACATTAACTCTGCCTTCTTTCCATCGATGCTGCCAGCCAACAGAGAAAGAAAACTGGTCAGGAATCGCAGGAGGTCTTGGAAGTGGCAAGCACTTCCACCGCAAGGAAGTCTCTGAGGTGTGCTTTGGCTCTCAGAGAAAAATTCTCCATGAAACTCCAAAATGTCCTTGCTCAGTCAATCTTTAGTATAAATTAGACCATAATTTTTGACCTGTACCAAGACTGTAACAATATGGATATAGTGTCCAGGGGAAGTAGGAAAGATAAATCCAGATAAATCAGTATTACATATTGAACCATGACAATTAATTAAAAGAGAATTACAACCGGTCTAGTCAGAAAAAAAGAACTTGCTTTGATAAAATGCTTTTCATACTATCAGTATATTGCAAGGTTCATAAAGTCATAGAGATATACAGCATGGAAACAGACCCTTCGGTCCAACTCATCCATGCCAACTAGATATCCTATATAAATCTAATCTCATTTGCCATTATTTAGATTAGATTAGATTACTTACAGTGTGGAAACAGGCCCTTTGGCCCAACAAGTCCACACCGACCCGCCGAAACACAACCCACCCAGACCCATTCCCCTACACTTACCCCTGCCCCTAACACTACGGGCAATTTAGCATGGCCAATTCACCTAACCTGCACATTTTTGGACTGTGGGAGGAAATTGGAGCACCCGTAGGAAACCCATGCAGACACGGGGAGAATGTGCAAACTCCACACAGTCAGTCGCCTGAGGCGGGAATTGAACCCGGGTCTCTGGCACTGTGAGGCAGCAGTGCTAACCACTGTGCCACTGTGCCACCCACTAATGCCACCGTGCCGCCCACTATTTGGCCCCTTATTCCTCCAAACCCTTTTTATTCATATACCCATCCAGATGCCTTTTAAATATTGCAATTGTATTAGCCTCCACCGCTTTCTCTGACAGCTCATTCCATACATACACCACCATCTGCTTGAAAAGGTTGCTCCCTTATGTCCCTTTTATATTTTTCCCACTCCCTTAAACCTATGTCCTCTAATTCTTTGCTAACAATTATCTTTTGAACAATTTTTACATTAATGCTGGGTATTAGTTTCCACCTAAGTATTGCTCCCACAATCAGCAGGTCGGATAGGTATGCAGTTAGGTAACTGGGGTGGATGTTGACCGGGACTAGGGTCAAAGACAGAAAACATGGACCTAGTGCTGCTGTAATGGGCCTCCACCAAGAAAATGGGCTTATCAGTAAAAGGTTTTGTGCTGGGAAAGTCATGTCTTACCAACTTAATAGAATTCTTTGAGGAAGTGACAATGTTGTTTGATGAGGGAACAGCTGTAGATGTCATATATGTGAACGTCAGTAAGGTGTTTGATAAGGTTCCCCATAGGAATCAGGCTGATAGAGAAAGTGAAGACGCATGGGGTCCAGGGTATACACACTAAATGTTCAGAGAATTGGCTGCTGTCACAAAGCTAGTTCCTTTTTTATCTAAAAGTTGTTCTTTGGGTCAGGGATACTCTGTCCTTGATTTTTTCAGAGGGATCATAAACTAGGTCAGGCTCCAATTATTCTGGTTTGGTACCGAGATTAAAAGATTTTGAGAGATCTTTTGTTTATATGTAAACAGATGATACTTCAGGCCAAAGTGGTCATTTTTTAGACGTATAATGAAAGGGAAGTTGTCAGCTCTCTAGCTGAGCTGAGCAGTTTAGTTCAGTCCACAACTGGTTGGGAGTTCAACAGTGAGCTGTGTTGAAACTCTCTCTTCTGCCCTTTGAACTTCAACCTGGAAGAGTCTGACCCTTTTTTGTACTGTGTTTTAAAGTGGGTTTGCTTATTGGGACTGTTGTGTATATTTGGAAGAGCATACTTAAGTCTAGTTTGGATAGACTGAGTTCTGTAAGGGTTCTTTATTCTGTTCTTTGTGTTTCATTGTGTAATTTTGTGAATAAATTTTTTTTGTCTGTTTTAAACCTGGTAGTCAACCTTGCTAACATAATCCAGGTAATTTTCACTGTACACTTACCGAAACAAATTGCAAAGTTATGGGGTCTGGGCTGCCTGCTTAAGAATGTTTTGAGTGGTCTGGCCTAGTCCTTAACACTGGGCATCAGGAGACAGAGGGTAATAGTGGAAGGGAGTTACTCAAAATGGAGAACTGCGACCAGTAGGACCACTGTTTGTGTTAGGACCACTGTTGTTTGTGATATACATAAATGACCTGAAGGAAGGGATAGAGGGTCTGATTAGCAAGTTTGCAGATGGCACTAGAATTAGTGGAATACCAGATAGTGAAGGGGACTGTCAGAGAATGCAGCAGAATATAGGTAGATTGGAGTGTTGGGCAGAGAAATAGCAGATGGAGTTCAATCCGGGCAAATGAGAGGTGGTGCATTTTGGAAGATCCAATTCAAAAGCTGACTATATGGTGAATGGAAAAGCCCTGGGGAAAATTGATGTAGAGTAGAGTAGCTTTTAATTGTCATTTCTACCAGATACAACTGATACAGTAAAAATGAGACAGCATTCCTCTGCGACCAAAGGTGCTACATGGATAACACAAACTACATGATGGTAGACAGGGCAGCATAAAGTGCATAAGAAGCGCAAAACACACAAATTACAGTGTAATCATAGAAATTAATTAATAAACATTTTTCTAGCAGCAATTTGAAGTTGTGCAAAGAATTTCAGATGGGAAAGTGTCCGATCATACCATGTTAAAGAGCCTGATGGCTTGGGGGAGGAAATTGTTGCACAGTCTGGCTGTGAGAGACCGTATGCTCTGGTATCTTCTGCCAGATGGCCAGAGGGAGAAGAGTTTGAGTGAGGGGTGTGTGGGGTCTTCCACAATGCTTTTAGCCTTTTGGGTGCAGCATGTGGTGTGTATGTGTGCAATGGAGGGAAGAGAGACCCCGATGATCCTCTCAGCTGTCCTCACTATCCATTGTAGTGGTTTGAGAAGGTGCAATTCCTGAACCAAGCAGTGATGTGGCAGCTCAGGGTACTCTCAATGAACCCTCTGTAGAATGTGGTGAGGATGGGGTGTTGGGAGGTGGGCTTTCCTCAGCCTGCATAGAAAGTAGAGATCCTGGTGGGCTTTCTTGGCAATGGAGCTGGTGTTGAGCATCCAGGTGAGATTCTTCGTCAGGTGGACGCCAAGAAATATGGTGCTCTTCACGATCTCCACGGGGGAGCCATCACAGTCCAGCAGAGAGTGGTCGTTCCATGCCCTCATGAAGTCAACAACCCATCTCTTTTATCTTGTCCACATTCAGAGACAGCTTGTTGAATCTGCACCAGTCCGTTAGCCACTGCACTTCCTCTCTATATGCTGACTCATTGTTCCTGCTGATGTGACCCACTACAGTCGTAACCTCAGCAAACCTGATGATGTGATTCAACCTGTGTATCACTGCACAGTTGTGTGTCAGCAGGATGAACAGCAATGGACTGCTGTACAGAGAGATCTGGATGTTCAGGTCCATTGTACCCTGAAGGTGGCAACACAGGTTGATACAGTGGTCAAGAAAGCTTTCCTTCATCGGATGAGGTATTGAATACAGGAGTTGGTAGGTCATACTACAGTTGTATAGGACTTTGGTTCAGCCAAATTTGGAATATTACATACAGTTCTGGTCACCACATTACCAAAAGGAAGTGGATGCTTTGGAGAGGATGCAGAGGATGTTCACCAGGATGTGGCCTGGTATGGAGGACACTAGCTATGAAGAGAGGTTGAGTAGATTGGGATTATTTTCATTAGAAAGACGGAGGTTGAGGAGGGACCTGATTGAAGTCTACAAAATCATAAGAGGTATAGATAGGGTGAATAGAAAGAAACTTTTTCCCAGAATGGGGGACTCAATCACTAGGGATCATGTGTTCAAAGTGAGAGGGGAGAAGTTTAAGGGAGATATACATGGAAAGTTCTTGAAACAGAGGCTGATGGCTGCCTGGAATGCATTGCCAGCAGAGATGGTAGAAGTGGGCACAGTATCATCATTTAAGGTGTATCTAGACAGATACATGAATGGGCAGGAAGCAAAGGGATACAGATCCTTAGAAAATAGGCGACAGATTTAGATAGAGGATCTGGATCGGTGCAGCCTTGGAGGGCTGAAGAGCTTGTTCCTATGCTGTAATGTTCTTTGTTCTTTGTTCCACCAACTCAAGGACAGTGGCCCCTTCCACAACCCAAGCACAGCAAGTCCCTTAGAGCCCAAGTCATTGATTTTGGGTCTAATTTTGGGACCTCTTTGTCTTGACAGTGATATTGGGATCCCTTTTCAACTATGTGTTCAGATCTTATACATTCCCTTGAACATTAATGATTGGTTCATAGCTTATCACCTCATTTTGCTGATAATTGCACTCTCTGTACAATCATTCAAAGGTTTTCAAATTCATTTATGGGACATGAGCATCACTGATTGATCCAGTATTTATTGCTTTGAGAAAATGGTAATCAGCCACTTTCTAGAACCACTGTAATTGACCTTGTGCTGTGGAAAGTGAGTTCTAAGATTTTGACACAGTGGCTGTAAAGGAACAATGATATATGAAGGGAACTTGCAGGTGCTGATGTGCCCAAATGACTACCGCCCTTGTTCTTTTAGGTAATAGATATCGGAAATTTGGAAGGTGGTATCAAAGGAGACCTGGCGAATTGCAACAATACATCATATACATAGTTCATCGAGCTGCTAGGTGCACCTGTGATGGAAGGACTGAGTGCTTAACTATTGGATGGGTGCCAATTATGTTGGCTGCTTTGTCCTTGGTGCTGCCATGATTCTTGGGTATTGTTGAGCTGTACTCTAGGAGGCCAGTGGAGAGTGCTCCATCACACTCCTGGCATGTACTGTTTAGGTAGTGGACAAGCTTTGGTGAGCCAGGAAGTAGTTTTCTTGCAGCATAACTTCTTTAGCCACATTATTTAAATTTCTGATTCTGTTATTTCTGTCAAAAGTAACCCAAAAATTGCTGATGGCTTGGTATTTAACAATGGTAAATGTCATTCAATATTAAGGGGAGATGGTTACATTCTCTCTCACTGGAGGTGATCATTGTCTGGCACTTGGATGACATGAATGATTAGATCAAGCCACTGCCATCATCAACTATTAAACTTCCTAAAGAAGTCCAACTTCATAAATACAAAAAACCTACAGGGGAAGGAAGGAAATCAGACAATACTTCCATGTGAAAAATACTCTTTTCTATCCCTAGACCCTCCCACAGCCCCACTGTATAGTATCTATTGTCAAAGAAGAGGAAGGAGATTTCATATTTGTGTGTTTCTTTCTCAACCATCCAGGGGACAACTATGGCCTCGCTCTTGACCTCATGAAGATACGGCAGCAGCAACGGACAACAACAACGAACCCTTGGCTACTTCCTACCTCACAAGCCTGGCCAGCAGATCATGTCTTCATCTCCACCCCAAGCTACAATTACACATACAAAGACTACAGGAAATTCTTCACTGACATAGGATATGAAGATGGCTGGTTCAAATGGCAACACAGCAAAAGGTTTCTGACTGACCTGCCTCCTCCAGGGGTGGAATTGTATTGTATGTATGGAACAGAAGTTCTAACACCAATGACTTATGTGTACGATGAAAACTTTCCATCCAACCAGCCAGTACAGATTATCTACGGAGGTGGTGACAACACAGTGAATAAGAGAAGCTTGTCTCTGTGTGAACAATGGAAAGACCAGCAAAAGCAGAAAATTCATGTTATAGAACTTCGTAACAAACATCATTTTGACACAATTTATGACATTGACGCTTTACAAATGATTCAAGATATATTGTTAGGAAATTATTCTGAACACTAAGTCTATTCTGAACACTAAGTCAATTCTGTCAACTAGATGTGGTTTTCTTAGTGATTGGGTACATCTGATTCAGGTACACATAAACTTCAGATTTCCAAATCAGAGCTTTAAACTCGACTGGGCTTCTCTGAGGGGTTCAACAACATCTTTAAATTGTAATAACTGTTTCTGCTGGGAGTAATAACTACCATATTTCATTGCTTATATCCAGGAATTCTGAACTTACAAGCTACAAATTATGATCAGACCCAGTTAAGTTTACACTTCTATATAAGCAATCTAAGCCCAGAAATCAATATCTTCAGAATGCCAAACAAATTCACATCTATGTTTTCCCTTATAAAGAGATATTAACCATTTCAAATCATATCTCAAATTATCAGGTAATTCCAGATGAAGGCCACATAGCTAGTTGGATGTTGTTTGCTGATATCTTAAATAGTAATTTGTAAAATGTTCTCAAAGTTACAGCATCAATCAATTACTTAATTCAGATAAAAACCATTTTGCTTTAGTGTACTTTTTTTTAAATAAAAAGGATTTTCATCCTGAGGAATATGAATGAGCTCTCAGACAACCTTTGGCCTGGCCAATTATGATTCTACATCTCTCGCATTTGACTGATCCTTAATCTGGAACAGCTTTATCAATTCTCAGAGAAGCCACTAGAGGGCACATGGAGTAAACAGACATCAGGCGTGTGGGGAAAAGAAACTTTAAATGTACAACAGCAAGAAAACATTTTATTGTTACTTTTCAATGTAAAACTCCATATGTAAGAATTGAAAGCTGCTGAAGTTAACCGGAGCTCTAGCAGCTCCTTTCCCTTTCTAAATGTTGAAATATGAGCACCCCACGGTGATTTACAAATCGTGGAATTCTTTATAATGGACAATGTTGGAACTGAAAACTTAGAGTTTGTGTAATTGCTAAATTTTCCACAAAGTGAAACATAATGGATCAAACACATGCTCATGA
Source organism: Chiloscyllium punctatum (assembly GCF_047496795.1). Classification (NCBI taxonomy): domain Eukaryota; kingdom Metazoa; phylum Chordata; class Chondrichthyes; order Orectolobiformes; family Hemiscylliidae; genus Chiloscyllium; species Chiloscyllium punctatum. The sequence goes on along the minus strand of NC_092764.1, from coordinate 59,819,000 downwards.
TACATAGTTTGTGAGAGTATCAGTTCTCAGAAAAATTAGTAGGCAAACATCTCATGGTTTAGACACTGCTTCAATCAGATCTTTCTCAGTATCGTTAGTTTGTCAGCTATACATGTCCTTCTGTGAAATAATATTTTCCAATCTCAATCTTATTGCCTACAGGGCATACCTGTCGCTTATTGAGTATAACTTGACATTCTCACCTGGACTGGCCACAGAATGGCTGGTGGGAAAAATGTCACATTGCTGCAATAGAAGCCACTAGAACAGAGAATTGCATCATTTCCTATCTAGCTGCATGGTTGTACAATGTGCTGACAACAGTAAAGTCTTACTCTGCATTACTTCAAAAGTTACATCTATAAAGTTGGGAGTTTTACAAACAACAGTTCTGATAAGTCACTGGACTCAAAATGCCAGACCTGCTGAGTTTCGCCAGCAATTTCTTCTCTTGTTTTATGTTCAATTAAACAGTGGTTTCAGTTTTTTTTGCTGAAACTGACTTGAAATTGCCAAATGACTGGAAACAGATACTTGCTTATGAAATTGAATTGGAGCTTTCCTGGATTTCACAAATGTTTGTTGTTGATTGATGTGGATTTTTTTATAGTATTGATCACGTGGTTTTAGAAAAGGAGATAGAAGGGCCAAGTTAGTTGCTGCTTGTGAATTCCTGGACAAAGAAAGAGTAATTTTAACACTGGTTATATGGGGGTAACTTGGAGGTAGGTCGGGAGGGGGTAAGTCCCTCCTTGGAATACTTTTCATTTTAATAGTTCCCCAAGTCTCCTTTGACAGCACTTTCCAAATTCATGACCATTGCCATCTAGATGGCCAAAGATAGCAGATACATACGAACATCACCACATGCAAGTTCCCCTCCAAGCCACTCATCATCCTGACTTGGAAACATAACACTGTTCTTTCACCGTCATTGGGTCCAAATCCTGGAAATCCACATCTACAAACACACACACACATGGCTGACAGTGTAACAGGTTGACCAACACCAAATGGCCAGCATTGTTTCAAGAAGGCAGCTCACCATCACCATCTCAAATGCTATTAGGGATAAGTAATAAATGCTGGCCAAGGCAACTATACCCATGTCCTATGAAAGATTTTTTTAAAAGACCTTCTTTGGCCTTGTTAAAACTATATTGCAGATATATTCTTCATCAACTTAATGGAAACAACTAAACAAAAAGATATTAACTTTGATTTTTGTGGTAATTATCAATAAACTCTTCACCTTTATGTTTATGACACTTATATTCCATTTTAATGTGGCTGAGCTGTAAATTCTAAGTAATGGTTTTGTTTAAGTCTTCATTGCTTCTCAGATGGTGCGCGACTGCAGGCATCATAGAGGGTGAAGGAGCTCCTGCAAGGCTGGTCCCCATCTGCAATGCTATTGAAATATTCCTCGGAGTGGTGTGACAGCCCAAGGACAATGCTCTGAATTTCCTCTCTCCCACTATGAGGGTTGTCTCTCCAGCAACCTTCTCAGCTTCTTTATTGTCACTTACAGGAGGAATCAGCTCACAGGTCAGTGGAAGCTTATTTAAGTGGCAATTATACACAGTAAGGAGCAACATTTACTTTATCATAGAGTGCATCAAGAGTACTACCTGATCCAATCTCTGCTGCTATCCACACAAATAAACATATTTCAGGTAGGAATGACTGATCACAGACAGAGACCTTGTGCTGATCTGGTGTTAGAGGTAGAATATAATTGCACTTTGGAAGACAGAAAGGAAATGAATAAGGATGTTGCCAGAAATTGAGAATTTTATATATGAAGAAAGATTGGATGGGCTGGGGATGTTTTCTTTGGAATAGAGGAGGCTGAGGAGAAATATAATTGTGGAAAATGTTGAGAGATCAGAAAGGATCTATTTAATTAGCACAGATCAAGAAGCAAGAGACAGGTATTTAAAGTGATTGGTGACAGGGTTAGCAGTGAGAGTTAAAGGATAACTTTGCACCCAGGGGCTGGTGGGGATTTGGGACTCACTGTGTGAAAGAGTGATACAGGCAGAACCTTCCAAGCACTTAGTTATGCACTTCAGGTTTCATAACCAAGAGGACTATGGAGCAAGAGCCAGTAGTTGGGATAGGCTAGACAGCTCATTTTGAGCTAGCATGGACATGACAGGCTGAATGGCCACTTGTTGTGAATCAAACATAAAGTGGACCAATATACAGTGGATACCCTTCAGAACTGAAACTATTCCACTGCATCTGTGTAAGGCAGCTTGCCAATGCTGTCTCAATGAACAGTTAAGGATGGACAATAAATGTTGAGTAAGTGCCTTGCTAGAAACCCTGTACCCCAAGAATGACTTTTATTGTAAATTATAAGTCTATGGGACTGATATATTTCATGGGGAACCTCACTGGCTGAAGTTGATCTCTTTTTGGGAGCAGCACTTCTTCAACGGTCAATGAATTAGTTCAAGCGCTCCCCCAGTGACTGAAATGGTCATGACCCTGACATGGGAACCTCACCCTGATGTCAGTGATATTACATGTTTGCTTGTTGCTATAGTTAGGGACAGTTTCCTTATTAATTTGTCAGGTAAAAACAATGACTGCAGATGCTGGAAACCAGATCCTGGATTAGAGTGATGCTGGAAAAGCACAGCAGTTTAGGCAGCATTCAAGGAGCAGCAAAATTGACGTTTCGGGCAAAAGCCCTTCATCAGGAATTTGTCACTGAGTGCATAAGCATTACTATCAAAAGATATCCCCCCTCTGGCATCTTAGTTTTTTTTTACGAATCAACTTACTCAGACATGTTATGACACACCTCTGAAAGCAAGTGGGACTTGAACTCAGATCATCTGATTCAGAATTTGGGACATTATCACTGTACCACAGCAACCCCTTCAGTCGAGCTCATATGCATAGATTCAGATGTTAGATCTACCAGGAACAATATTGGAAATGTAGCTGTTTTCTGCAGAAATTTCCATCTATTGAAGATAAGATTTGTTCTGTATGGAAGAGTGAAATACTCTTACCTGTGCATAGCACCTGTCATAACTTCAGGACATCTCATAGCACATTACAGCAAATTCGCACAGTGGCTCAATGGTTAGCACTGCTGCCTCACAGTGGCAAGGACCCTGGTTTGATTCCACCCTTGGACAACAGTCTGCGTGGAGTTTGTACATTTTCCCCGTGTCTGCATGGATTTCCTCTGGGTGTTCCAGTTTCCACAGTCCAAAGATGTGCAGGTTAGGTGGATTGGCCATGCAGGTTTACAAGGAGAGGGTGGGTCTGTGTGGAAATGGAGGATAGTGTGGACTCAATGCGCTGAATGGTCTGCTGTCGGGATTCAATGAATTAAGTACATTTGAGGTGGCTGTCACTGTTGTAATAAACGGAACACAGCAGCCAATTTATGTTGACCAAATTCCCACAAAAAGCAGTGTGATCATGACCAAATCTGGGAAAAGGGAAACAAGAGCTAACATTTCTTCTCTAATGTTACTCTCTTTTTTCCAGCAAACTCTGTTGTGCTTGTTGACAAAAATAAACATTTTTGTGTTTATTTCAGATTTCCAGCAAATGAAGTATGTTGCTTTCACCAAATACATCTGCTCAGAGATGAAAGAGCAGATGGCTCAACAGTTGGGGAAGAACAGAGCACTTTCTTGTTTTCTTCCAAAGCCAGGAGATTGTTTAGGACAATTTAATACTCAGCTGAGAGAGAGTTATTAAAATTTTTGAAGTAAATGGGCGACAAGAAGAAAACAAAATAGGACAATGCTGGAGATCTCAAACAAACAAACAGCCAAAAATTGCTGGAGAAACTCAGCAGGTCTGGCAACATCTGTCGACAGAAAACAAAATTATCGTTTTGAGTGCAGTGCCCTTTCTTGAGAAAGGTCTCCTACACCAGCATGGTATTCCCCAGGGCAACAAAAACAGAAGTTGCTAGAAAAGCTCAGCAGGTCTGGCAGTATTGGTGAGAGAAATCAGAGATAACGTTTGAGGTCGAGTGACCCTTCCTCAGAACTGAGTTTTTTTTCCATGAATGCTGCCAGACCTGCTGAGATTTTTCTCTGCGATTTCTGTAGATGCAAATTACTGCAGATGCTGGAATCTGTGCTGAGAACAAGAGATCAGGCGCAGCAATTTCTGTTTTTGTTTCCGATTGACAGCATCCGCAGTTCTCGCGGTTTTTATTTGATATTCTCAGGGACTAGACTGGATCGCACTACACTACACACTGAGTCATGATCATAAAAACGATTGGGTAAACCTCCTCTGCTTCGCTTCTTCTTATCGGGCCCAATCCTGCCTCCTTATTGGCTTATTGGGTGAGGGCATACCAACCGAATCCCGAGGGTGGCGTTTATATCCCCCCTAGTTTGGATTGGTAGAGCCTGGTTTGTTATTTGTGCCTTACTGTGTGGGGGACTGTTGCTTGCTATGGACGGGCCGAGTTCCAGGGTGCGCTCCCTTTTATGTCAGTTTCCCAGTGAAACTCGCTGTTAGTTACATTGTATCCGCGGAGTTGTTACATTGTATTCGCCGCGTTCCACCGCCGCTCTGACCACCTCCTCTCTGTCTCTCTCACCGTCACATCTTTCCTCTCTGAGTTATGAGAGCTGGGAAATGATTTCCAGAACTGGCCTCTCCTCTCTTCTTCTCCTTCTCCTCCTCGCCGCTGCCTGCCCCGGCGCTCCCTCCTTCGCCTGCGAGGATAAGCCATCATCGCCGGGTTGCTTAAAGGTGACCAGACCTCCTGTTGTCCTGGGTGAGTTCACGAGTAAAGGAGGCTCGGTTTTTGTCTATTTATTTAACGTGTTTTGAGGCACCCTGTTCATTTTTTTTTTAAAAAAGTCAATTTCTGTAGCCAAGTGTATTATTTTGCTTTGATGCCCGTGGGCCTGCGATTGAATGCATCATCCTTCCGGTTGAATTTGTTTTTTTCTGCCTTAATCGTGTGAAAATGTCACTTTTTTAAAATCGCTCTATTGACTTATGACAGCTTCAGCCTGACAGTAAAATATTCAATAGTGTTGTTTGCCTAATGTATTGTTTAAACATTCCCAAATGGATTGGGTAATTATTGTATAGATAATATTTCTACTGTCTCTAATATTCACTTTTCCAACGACTAACTGCACCGAAGTAGAAACTGAGTGAGGTGTTTCTTTGATGTTTGTTACCGAGCAGTACTGAGCTGTATATGCAGTGACTGGGAGAAGTGAGGTGAAGCGCAGGCCATAGTGCCTGAGCTGTTCCTGCCACACATTGGCACATTGTTTTGTTTTAATGTGAAACTGTTTGAAGGGCGAACACTTGCATTCAATCATACTGATAGTTTAATGCCTATACTGTATTTTCATTTAATGTTGTTTTGAACTGTAGTAGCAGAGTCCTTTTTCATCACAACTGGAAAACTTGATTGATGAGGAGGAATTGAGCAGATTGAGATAATACTCGTTATACTTAGACGAGGCGGGGGGGGGGTGGAATCTTACAGAAACACATTAAAATTATGAAGGGAATAGGATAAGATGGAAGCAGGGAGGTTGTTTCCACTGGTCGGTGAAACTAGGTGTGCATAAGCCTCAAAATAAGGGAGGGCAGATTTAGGACTGTGTTGAGGAGGGACTTCTTAGCCCAAAGGGTTGTGAACCTGTGGAATTCCCCACCCAGTTAAGCAGCTGAGGCCACCTCATGGAGTGTTTTTAAGGCAAAGATAGATTTTTGATCAGTAAAGGAATTAAGCGTTATGGTGAGTGGGCAGGTGAGTGGAGCTGAGTCCACAAGAAGATCAGCCATGATCTTAATGAATATGGAGCAGCCTCAAGGGGCCAGGTAATAGGCCCCTGCTGTTATGTACTTCACAGCCAGTGAAGCCAAGTCACTGTTGCAAAGTAGGAAAACACAACAGTTGGAGGTCAATGATCGAAGTTGATTGACAAAACAAGCAATGGTAACCTGGAAAATGTATAAGTGGTGAGCACGTTTTGGTGTAAATGTGCTGAAGTATTACTGTGGGACAGGTATATAGATTTAAATGGCCCTTCACCTAATATAACCATGTCTTGGAAACCCATCTAGTTCACTCTCCTTTAGCGAGGGAGGTCTGCTGTCCTTTCCTGGTCTGGCCTGCATTTTCTCCAGATCCACAGCAGTACTGTTTTACTCAAAGCTGGGAAATTAGGAACAGACAATAAGGAATGGTCTAGCCAGTGGTTCCCATATCACACCAACAAATAAAAATATTAAGTGTTCTGAAAGCCGCAACACACAGATGTTATTGAATGGCAGAGCAGGCTCCGAATCTCCCAGTTCTGCTTCTGACTGATGTTCATGTTGAATGGTTAGAATTTGGAATGCACTGCCTTTCTGGTGCCCGTGCTTCAGTCAAGACATTCCAAAGAAGAGAATTGAAGGATTGTTGAAGGAAGGAGGATTTTCAAGGCTGTGGGGAAAAGGTGGCATTAAGTGGCAGATAACCAACACCAACATGATAAGCAAAGGCTTTAACCATTCTATGATTACATTCTAAGCTGCCAAAAACAGCAATTGGCCAGATAATCTGTTTGAATGAGACGAATGAGAGATGGACTTTGGTCGAGACAACAGGAGAACTTTGCTCCTCTTTAAATTGCATCCTTCCAAGGTGGTAGAAATTTTGTTTAAAACTTGGCAGTGCTGAATATAACCATGCTCTTTATTACTGCACAGAAGTTGTCGCCTCGCTTTTGTGCACAAGTGCATGAACTTATCGTCGACAAAACAGAACACCCCATCTGATCCACCATCAAAGCTGCTGGTTGTGGATTTTTGTGTGCAAGTTAGCTGCCTCACTTGCTTGTTGAATGCATTTCAGAAATAATTCCTTGATTTTTGAAACATTTTGTCATGTCCTGAGCATGTGCTAAGTAACTAAATGAACAAGTTCTTTTCACAGATATAATGGGGATGGTTGAGGAAGGGCAGTTGGAGTGGTTTGTCTTGATCAGTTAAACTCCTCCTTTACCCCTGAAATATTTAGTTGCAAGGTTGAATGTATCGAAACAAGAACAGAAGTTGCTGGAAAAGCTCAACAGGTCTGGCAGCATCTGTGGAGAAAAATTAAAGTTAACGTTTTGGGTTGAGTGACCCTTCCTCAGAACTGGAATATATTGAGTCTGGCATCAATGCCTTTGCTTTACAACTGAGTCTGTTTCAGAAGTAAAGTTGGAGTTGTCAGATGAAGTTGTTGATTTTTATCATTAACTAACTACACATCTTTCTGCATTACTGCCAATTTCTGACTTCTGCTATTGTATGTAAATTTTAGATGTTGCCTAATTCTGCTACTGGCAGTGTGAGGAATATGGTGCTTATAGTTGAAGTATTATTTTGTACGTGGGATCTGATAGTGTCAATCAGCCCTGCTTATCTTACTTGATAAGCTTATTCTGTATTGTTTTACTCTGAGTATTGGAAATCTTTGCCCTTGTTCCAAAGGAGCTTAGGTCGACAAGATAACTTTCAAAAATGACAATTTTATATTGATGAGGGATGTTCCAGATGAGGAAGTCTTGTTGCAAAGTGGGTAGTGTCTGCCTCGCAGCCAGAAGCTCCATGTTCAAGTCTCATTCCAGGACTTGATCAGCAAGGAAGACATGCTAATACCATTGCCTAACAAGTTGATTATCAATCCTTAAATCTTTCAAACACATACCACTGATGTAAGAGAGGGAGAGATTCCTGGTCAGTCATGTAATGGAAAGATGCTCCATGCTACAACATGTAAGTAAAGGTATATGTTGCCTGAGAAATCTAAATTTACTTGTGGGCTAGTTGGCTCTGTAGCCTGGAGGCTTTTGTGCATCTAATTGGTGCCAGTAATAAAAGGTTTGACTCGATGGTGGAAGTCGCTGTGGATTAGACCTGCCTTCCTGTGGAAAACTCCATGATGATGATTCAGAGTTATAGAAGTAATGTGCAAATACAGAGTAATCTTTAAAACTGAAATATAAACAGAAAGTATTGGAGAAACTCAGCAGGTCTGGCAGCATCAGTGAAGGGAGAAACACAGTAAATGTTTTGGGTCCCCTATAATTCTTCTAGAATGGAAGCCTGAATTCATGCTCTGAAGTTGTTGAACACAATGTTGAAGGATGTGAAGTCTCAATGAAAACTGAGGTGCTGTTTTCCCCCCCTTCAAGTTTGCTTTGGGCTTCACTTAAGCACTGCAGCAGGCCTGGAACAAAAATGTTGTAGGAGAACAAGATGGTGGATTGAAATGTTCAATAGTTGGAGTCTTGTTTGTGGGCAGAGTAGATGCAATCCCAGTTTGTTTGGTTTTGCCAGTGTCAAGCAAACCGTGTTTTGAGCACTGAGTACAGTAGACTAGATTGAAAGTAAATTGCTGCTTCACTTGGAAGATGTCTTTGGGATCTTGGACATTGAAACAGGAGGAAAAAATCACATTGAGACAGGTGATTGGACTACGATTGTATATGGAAAGGGGCCAGGATGGGGTGAAAATGTGTTGGGAGTGATGGAAGAGTGGACAAGACTGTCATGGAGAGGGAAGGTGTGTTTCGTAGTGCCTCCTGCTGGAGGTGATGGAAATGGCGGAGGATGATCTTTTTGAATACAAAAGTTGATATGGTGCTCCCTATCCTCATTTTCTAACCTATCATCATTATGAAATGGAAAGGAAGGGGTGAGGGCAGAAATGCAGGAAGTGGGTTAGGCGGGCCTGGAAACTGTGTCAGCCATGGGGGTAGGGACGGATATGGGGAAATCCTTGATTGAAGAGAAAGGAACATGCATTGGATTTCCCCCATCAATAGAACAGTTGCAACAGAGGTGGAGGGACTGAGAGAATGGTATGTAGCCCTGCAGAGTGTGAGGAAATCTGGTCAAGGTTACTGTGGAAGTCAGTGGGATTGGAGTGGGTATTAGTGGACAAACTATTTCCAGAAATGGAAGTCAAAGAAGGGAAGAGTCAGATTCACCAGAGAAGGATGTACATTGGAAGCAAAACTGTTCCAATTCTGTGTCAGAGCAGGAAGCAGCACCAGTGGTATAATTGATGTAACGAGTTTTAGGAGGGGGCCCCATTTAAGACCGGAACATGGCATCTTCCACATACCCTTGCAAGAGATGGGCATAACAGGGACCTGTGTGGGCACTCAAATCAACTTGTACTTGGAGAAATGAAATGCATTAAGGGAGATTTTGTTCAAAATAAGAACAAGTGTAGGCGGACACAGATGGATGGTGGATAAGGACTATTTAGGATTCCTTTTCAAAGAAGAAATGTTGAGTATTCAGACCATCCAGCTGAAGGATTGAGTGGTAGATGGGCTATATGTCCATGGGGAAGAGGAGGCAGATGGGCTACAAAACTGGAAATTGTGACTGATACATTTCGATTATAGGTTATAGAAACAGAATTAGATCATTTGGCCCATCAAGTCTGCTCCACCATTAGATTGTTATGTTTTGTTGATATTTCTTAACCCCATTCTCCTGCCTTCTTCCTGTACCCCTTGATACCCCTAAGAATCCAGAATTCTGCAACGGGTGTGAGCAAGAAACCTCATTTACAATTCTTCTGGCACTTTTTTTATAAGTGGGAAGTGACCGAATGAGGGGAGCAAAAACAGTCGAAATAGGAAGGAGTTAATTCAGTGGGGTAGGAACAAGCAGGTCTATCAGGTCAGTCCAGTTTTATGGATTTTGGGAAGGAGGTCGAAGTGGGCAGTGCAATAGGGTTGCAGCACTAATGAGGTGGGGAGATTTCTAGTGGAGTCTAGGTCAGTGCCAATCCTGAAAACAACAGCTTGATGGTGAGTGGTGGTGTCATGATTCAGGAGGAGTTAGGATGACCTAACCAAGAGGTGGCATTCCTTCTTTTTAAAACCTGTCCCTGTTGGAATAGTTGACTTCAAGAAACTGGGTTTTTGACATTAGCTAAATGCATTTTTTTAATCTAAGGGTTTAGCTGCCTTTGGTGTCACTGTCAGACCAAAGTAAAGAATATTCCTGGAATTGTAACTCTGGTTACTTCCTCATTTCATCCTCCTGCTTATTGTGTTTATCTTCCCATTAATCTTTCTTACTGGAGGAATGCATTTGTTTACTCCCGGTTTATTCCTCTGTCTGCCTCTCTTCATTTCTTGTTCTGTAAGTCTGTGCTCACTCCTCTCTATTGCATATACTCAGAATACTTCGTACATCGATAAGTCATCAATTACTTCGGGATGTGTCTGAACTAAAATAAGGAATTAACTTGGTGTGTTTGTTCAATTCATAATACTTTTCTCAAATTAGCATCTTTTTGGTTGGAAAGTTGCTATATTTTAATGCCCCAGGCAATGTGCATGTACACAGCCCATCACTAGAATAGCTTAAAATGAGGCTGCCACTCAGATCAAGTGAAAGCCACCTACAACACTCTCTGTAGATTACATCTCAGACTAGGGAGCCACAGCACGAAGCTGGGAAGTGGGGTCATTTCTTCTTAAATGGTCACAATCAGCAATGAGTACTATACAATGTGTGTGCACCTTAGTCTTCACTGTTCCACAAGGCTGAAAATGTGTTGCTGGAAAAGTCCTCACTTTCTCCTCCTGTTCCACAAGGATCAGCCATTCAGCATCTAAATCAGCTGTGAAATCCAGGAATGGGCAGCAAGTTCTGAAACATTCCGACATCTGAAATATTCTTACACCACAGCAGTGACTGAGCTTTAAAAGTACTAAGTTGGCTTAAACATGCATAGGGATTTTTTGGGCTTGTGAAAGGTACTTTATGAATGCATGCCATTTTTGCTTGAATGTGGAGCAGCCAGAGGGGAGTCTGGACCCAGCAGGCAATGGGGCTGGTGAAATCCCAGAGTTGATAGGTACTCTGCAGGATCAGGAATGAAGCCCAGTGTGTACATTAGTGGATTGGACATGAATGATGTACATCAACACATGGAGTTACATTAGCTTAGTCAGTAACCAAACAGGATAGCCCTCCTCCAGTACAGGAGCTTTCCTGTATTGTTGTTTGCCAATGGATTAAAACACCATTGATAAAGTCCATCTGGGTGCAGTAAGCTATTTAATGTGGCCTTTTCATTTGAAGGCAAATCTGAATCATTACTGCTAATTGCAAACTCGTGGCATCACTTACGGGACCTTGTGTGGCCAGGTATGCAGTAAAAAAGCCACATTTAAAACTGCTGTGTGTGACACCAATCTCAAGATCCATCCCCATCCCCATCCCCACCCCTCAACCTCCCCCTCTGCCCGCCACCACCCACCAACTCCCCCCCCCCCCCCCCCCCAACCCCTCCCCCCCCCCCCCCCCCCCCCCCCCATTCTAGAGGTCAGCAGTTCTGTGGAACTTCGTTACAGTGGCAGTACTTCAGAGATTTGATCCTCCTAATTGGAGCTGATGAAGTTGCCAATTTAAAGTGGCCAGTATTTAAATATATTTTGTTGCATCAACCAGCAACCTTGCCAAAATGCAAGTATTTTTCAATGGATGTAATAATTCAATCTTCCTTTCATATTCTCTAGCACAGGTTGATAAATTGGGTGGTGTTAGTCTGTCAGGTTCGGAACTGCCACTTGGAATAGGAGGAGCCTTTTTTTTCATCGTTTTGTTTTGGATGACTGCATAACTAGCAAAGCCAGCTCATCCTTAACTCCCTTGAAAGTGGTGTATTGCATTGCTGCTGCATTCCATGTGGTGCAGGCCATAAGAATCATAGAATCCCTACAGTGTGGAAACAGGACCTTCGGCCCCACAAGTTCACAAACTGACTCTCTGAAGAGTAACCCACCCAAACCCATTCCCCTGCCCTATTATCCTATATTTACCACTAACTAGTGTACCTAACGCACACAACCCTGAATACTGTGGGCCATTTTAGCATGGCCAGTTCACCTAACCTGCACATTTTTGGATTGTGGGAGGAAACCCACGTAGACACAGGGAGAATGTGTAAACTTCTTGCAGACCGTTATGAGGCTGGAATTGAACCTGGGTCCTTGGAGCTGTGGGGCAGCAGTACTAACCACTGAGCCACTGTGCAGACCCTGGGGGCAACAAGAGTGGGTCATTTGGTCCATCAAACTTAGTGAATGACAAACTAAGATCATGGCTGATCTGCCTGAGACCTGAACACCACCACTTTGCTTTCTGCCCCTCCATAATCCTTGACTCCCTTATAGAAAAATAATCCCTTTTAAATCAGCCTTGAACATATTTGATGATCTAGCCTCCACTGGTCTCTAGGTAATAGAATTACAAACATTAACACCTCCTTGAGTGAAGAAGTTCCTCCTTGTTGCTGTCTTAAATCAGAGATGCTTTCCTTCAAAATCTGTGCCCCTTTGGTCCAGATTTTGCCATGGGTGGGGGTGGGGGGGGCAGCATCCTCTCTCTCCATCTACCCCATCAAGCCCCCTCGATCTTTTTTTTCCTTACAGGACCACCTTTCATTCTTCTAAACTCCAATGATTATAGGCTCAAACTTTTATCATGTAAGAATTACTTTATTCTAAAAATCAGCTTGCATGATTCTGCATCAGGAAGGTTTTGTAATTTGGAATGTAATAGCACAGTGGCACAGTGGTTAGCATTGCTGCCTCACAGCACCAGAGACCCGGGTTCAATTCCCGCCTCAGGCAACTGACTGTGTGGAGTTTGCACGTTCTCCCTGTGTCTGCGTGGGTTTCCTCCCACAGTCCAAAGATGTGCGGGTCAGGTGAATTGGCCATCCTAAATTGCCCATAGTGTAGGTAAGGGGTAGATGTAGGGGTATGGGTGGGTTGCGCTTCGGCGGGGCGGTGTGGACTTGTTGGGCTGAAGGGCCTGTTTCCACACTGTAAGTAATCTAATCAAAAATAGATCTGAAATCCTCCAAGCCTAAGGAGGAGAGGAAAAAAATCCATTTGCAGCTTTCTTTTGACTTGCATGCACTTGTAAATCTGTTTTTCTTTTCATAGATTAAGTGCGACAAGCTGGAGTGTACCAGTAAACATGCGCCACACTTCAGTCACATGACTGACTGTTACTAAATAGATTGAAAAACAAGCTACTCACATCACCATGTCAATCAGAGGAAATTAAATTGGCAGAGAACTTTAGATCTGTTTCTCCTTGGAAAAGAATGGTGGGGAATAGAGTCACAGCAGTAGTTATATATACATTATTTACAATGGATATGTTAGAAAATCAAATTGACAAGATTCAGAAGATGTTACAATACTTTTACCTGAAAATTAGCATTAACTTTGAAGGAAGTGGTCTTGTGTTGACATTTGGTTGTGAAGTTTGCACATGGTTGATGCAATCCATGAATTAGCCCAGTAAGACCTTGTGATGTGAAGCAACTGGAACTGAACTAAAATTGAATCCTTTCTTTGAATGGAGCTTTTTTTGTGTGTCACAGGTCTTCAAATGGACATGATGTTGCTTTTAATTATGCCTCTTAAGCTGAGGGCAGTATATTTAAAGCAAGAGCCACTGCATAAAAGTGTGGTCAAAAATGCATTATATTAAGAGTTGCATTGCTGTTATTCAAATGCCAATAATAATGAAAAACAAGGCTGAGGCATTTATTGATTCTGATTCAGTTCAGTGTTACTGATGCTCACAGATGTACATGTATTGCTAATCATCACTGCATTCTTCTGGGCAGTAGAATGACAAACATTTCACTGTGTGCTCTCTCATTCAACTGTTGCAATCAATTCAACTGTGGCTCTTTGCAGACAATCTTGTACCTACTATCAACTGCTAACCATTGATGTGGAACCTGCAGGCAGGGTAGCACAAGAGATCAAGTACATTAACTGAACAATTGTCACTAGTGCTTCCTTGGACCAAAGTAGTGAAGCCATTAGCAGCATTTTGTCACCATCTGACAGAAGGTGTGTACAGTGGTCAACCTGTTTAAAGGAATAAATTTTTTTTTCTATTTACTTGCTCTTTGTATCTTTTACTGTGTTGTCTAGATACCCAGATAAACATAGGAAAGAATCTGTCATCATCTTAAAATCTTTCTGCTCATGGTGATGGGTGCTACGTTGTTGAGTAACTTATTGTGGATGTTTGGTTGCATTACTGATATTGCATTAGTCACCTGACCTCTCTCTGTAAGAGCAGGATTTCATAACGTTGGTAGTTTAAGGTCGTATTGTTTTAAGTAGTCAGTTTATGGCATGAAGGTATTGCATTCTATCTTTTTAAAAATTCATTCATGGGAAATGGGCAATAGGCTATGCCAGTATATATTGTCTATCTCTTAAGAGAATGGTGCCTTTGGTGCAGTCCATTTGGTGTGGGTAGAGAGAGATCCAGGATATTCACCCAGCAACATCGAAAGAACATTGATGTATTTCCATGTCAGGATGGTGTGAGACTGGAGGGGCTCTTGCAGGTGGTGATGTTCCAGTGAATGCCCTTGTCATCTAGCTGGTCATGGTTATAGGTTTGGAACGTGCTTATCTAATGAGAATAGGTGAATTTCTGCAGTGTATCTTGTAGATAGTATGTCCTGTAGCTACTGACCATCAGTGAGGAGAGAATCGATGCTTGTAGATTAATTGCCAGGCAAGCAGACTGCTTTATCCTGGATGGTGTCAAGCTTCTTGAGTATTGTTAGAGCTACACCCGCTCAGGTAACTGTGGAGTATTCCATCACACTCCTGAATTGTGCCTTGTAGATGGTAAATAGGCTTTGTGGAGTCAGGAGGTGAGTTACTATATGAGGCTCTGGTCAGCCTGAATTTGGACTATTTTGAGCAGCTTTGGACCCAATATCTAAGGATGGATATGCTGGTTTTGGAGGGGGACCACAAGAGATTTACTAGAATGTTCCTGGGAATGAAGGGCATGTTGTATGAGGAGCGGTTGAGGGCTCTGGGTCTGTCCTCATGGAGCTTAAGATGAGGAGGGATCTGATTGAAAGTTACAGGGTACTGAGAGGCCTGGATGGAGTGGACGTGGAGGAGATGTTTCCAGTAGTAGGAATGACTAGAGCCCGAGGGCACCACCTCCGTGAGGGGACAACCCTTTAGAACTGAGATGAGGAGGAATCTTTGTCAACTAGAAGGTGGCGAATCTATGGAACTTGCTGCCACAGAGGGCTGTGGAGGCAAAGTCATTGAGTGTTTACAATAGGGGATCAAAGGTTTCTCCTGCCTTCTCCCTGTAACCCATCAGCCATGATCCGAAGGTGCAGCCTAATTCTCCTATATCTTCTGATCTTACATGCTGCAAGATCCTTAGCCTCAGACCGGTTTTTGCAGCCACAGCATTTATGTGGCCAGTTAATTTCAGTACATACTACATAGCTGGACTAAATCCTATGGAGACAAAGGTAGACAGGCAGGAGGCTGGAAGGGTACTGCAAGCCAGGCAGCGTTAGGAGGTGGAGAAGTCAATGTTTCTTCAGGACTGAGACTGAGTGTAAGGGGAGCTGCAGATAAAGGGGGTGGTGGGGGGCAGGGTAGTGAAGTAGGCAGAGGGTATAACCTAGTTGGTTGATGGGAGGAATGAATCCAGTTGGTGGCTAGAAGGAAGGGTCAATGAGAGTAATGTAAAGGAGTTGGGGGGGATGGGATGGGAAGGGAAGGTTATTTGAAATTGGAGAGCTCAATGTTGAGTCCTCCAGGCTGTAGGCTGCCCAGGTGGAAGATGTAGTGTCGTTCCTTCAATTTGTGGTTTTGTTTGTTGTTTTAATGGAGAAGGCCAAGGATGGTCATCTCAGAAAGGAAGCAGGAAGGGGAATTTAAAATGGGCAGTGACTGGGCAGTCCAGTCCGCCCCTGCAGACCCGACTGAGATGCTTGGCAAAATGTTCCCTTAGTTTACATTTGGTCTTCCGATTGTAGAGAAGACTACATCAGGAGCACCAGATACAGCAAACTAGGTTGGAGAAATGGCAGGTGAACCTCTCTCACCTGGAAGGACTATTTGGGGCCCTGGATGGAGGTGAGGAGGGTGGTGGGCTGGCAGGTTTTGCATCTTTTCCGGTTGCAGGGGAAGGTATCTGGGGTTCGGGAGGGTGATGCAAACTAAGGGAACAGTCCTTGCAGAAGGCAGAGAGGGATGGGGCCAGGAAGATGTTCTTGGTGGTGGATCTAGTTGGAGTTGGTGGAAGTGTTTAAGGATGATGCGTTGGATACGGAGACCGGGAGGTCATAAGTGAGGACAAGGGGGACCCTGTTTTTATTTCATTTTAGAGGAGAGGGAAACAGAGGTGGTGGGGTGGAGGGCTGTCTGGATGACCGGGGGAGGAAGAATGCATTCTTCAAAATTGGTGGACATCTGGGATGCTTGAGGGTGGAATGTCTCCTCATCAGAGCCGATTGTGATGGAGACGGAGGAATTAGGAGAACAGGATGGAGTTCCTGCAGGATATTGGGTGGGAGGAGGTGTAATCCAGGTAGTTGAGAGTCTGAAGGTTTATAGTAAATGTCTGTCTTGAGACGGAGATGACCAAATCATGTACTCATTGCCTAAAAGATGGAACAATTCCAATCACTGGAAGATGATACTTTGGTAACCCCAGAAATAGAGATGTATTCCATCTTGATAAGAAACCAAAGAGGGTAGTTGGCAAACTGATCTGTCTTTGATATATATCTCAGTCTTACAGTATCCCAGTTTTCCCAACTATTTCAGTACACCAACCCACACTGAGCACAGATACAAGAACTCTCCACAGTTTGATTTATATAAAAGAAAATTACTTTTGGCTCAAGAGGTAGCTGGTGTCTCAGTTATGTTCCCTGTATCACTCCTCCTGTGCAATATCAAACAAAGGCATGGTATCTTGCTTTGATCTTTCCCAGTAAACCTAACACGATGGTGGTACTCTGTATTTATATATTGTACTGAGCAGATTGTTTACAAAGAGACTGTTAACCTTGGAGCAGTTACCCAGTCCTCCAATTCATGTGACTATTAGGTTTCTCAACAACAACTATAAAAGTTTGAGTGCAAGAACAATTGCAGTAAAAATTAAAGAATGGAGATGAAGATGTAGAAGAGCTGACTAGACAGTCCAGCTTGGTTTTAAAAGTCAGAGAAGGGAGGAAAGAATGATGGTACACTGCTGTGAAGTAATCCACAGCAAATAAATTAGGTCGTGTGATTTTGTGTTCAATCATGTTCGCGTGAAACTTTGCATACAAAACACCACACAGTGCCTACATATCAGTTTGGTATTAATCTCCCAACTACATAAAGAAATTTGGGGAATTTGTAGAAGGTGCAGCAGTACAATTTATCTTGCAACAGGCTTTGAAGCAAAAGGGGAGGTAATGTCCAAGATGGTTTTATGTTGAAGTGTTTACACTCCAATGCAACAGTTTTCTTTATTCTTTCTTGGGCTGTGGGATCACTGGCAAGACTGGCATTTGTTGCGCCTCCCTGGTTGGCCTTTAACAAAGTGGCTTTTTAAACTGATTGAATCAGGTTTATTGCTACATGTACTCCCATGAGTACAGTGAAAAGTTTACAAATCACCAATTATGGTGCATTCATTCGTACAAAGTTACCTAGGCACAGAATTTTAATACAAAGCACAGCAATAAACAAGACGAAGTTTAAAAAGTTAAACATTACAGTCCTTCTTACTAAAAAGTAGAAAAACAAAGAAACACAGTTAACAGTTCAACACCACAGCCCATAAGTGTCTGGCCATGCTGGGCTCGCACTCCAAATCATTGGGTAGTTCAGGGTAACTCCTGTTTCTGTGGATCTGGACTCTCATAGAACAGATTAGATAAGGAGGCAATTTTTCACCACCAAAGGAAATCTGAGTCATGTGGGTTTTTTAGAACCATCACTATGTGGTCTCCATTAGACTGGCTGTTCAGTCCAGATTTTAGTGAATTCAAATGTCACCATCTGCCATGGTGAGAACTGAACCCATGTCCCTGGACCATTAGCCTGGAGTTCAGGTTACTAGTCCACAATACCATTTGCATTTGGGAAACTATTGTCCCATTCATGCATGAGATGTGCCATTGTTTCTTCACTGTTAATATATTACTGAAAGCCAAATTACTAAGATAGTCTGCCTTCTGATCCGATTCAGACACCAGTAATAACTACTTACACCAACATCAAACATTTTGTTGCATTCAAGATGCTAAGGACCTTCTCAGGAATACACTCAAATGAAATGCAACACTAAGCTACCTGGGAATACATCCATGCAGGTAATCAAAAACTTAATCAAACTGGTAAATGTTAAGTAGCAACTTCAAGAAGGAAAGAGAGAGGTGTAGAAGTTTGGGGAAGGCAGTTTTGAGTTAAGTTCTCAGCTGCTGAAAACCCAACCACCAGCGCTAGTGCAATTATAATCCGAGTTGTGCAAAAGGCAAGAATAGGAAAACAAGCAAATATGTAGGAAGTTATTACAGAGGCCATTGAGGAGAATTTTGAGAGCTTTAGACTTGGGATGTTGCTTAAGTAGGAATTGGTGGAGATCCGTGTACACTAGGTGATGGGGGAGGAATGTCGGCCGGATGGTATTTGGTGCCTGTGATGGCGCAGTTTGGATAAGTTCACAAAATGTAAGAGGTGTGACTGACCAGGAGTGAGTTTGAGTAGTCCAGTCCAGTCCAGCAGTATCAAAGAAATGGAAGAGGATTCCAACAGCATAAAAGTGGGAGTGTCACAAGTATGGAAATAGCTGCTGCAGGTAATTCTCCTATAAACAAACGCCCATTTATTAAACACAACTTGGTTGGAATGTGATTTGTGAATTGCGGAGTTTTTTTTTTGAGGCGTTTGCTCCCGTTTGCTGTTACCCGATTCCATCCCCAGCACTTGCTGAACAGCAAAACCCAGCATCCGGATCCTCAGTCTGCAAAATACAAATTCGGTGTGTTCAGTTAAAACAGGAATGCAATCAGCTCTACAAGCCTTGAAACTTAGTTGGAAACTGGGAATTGTAGTCTACATTTAGAAGGAACTTTTGATTACTAAACTTAGTGATCTCGGACTACGCCTCATTCTCTGCAACTGGATCCTCAGTTTCCTGACTCACAGGCCACAATCAGTGAAGACTGGGGACAATATTTTGCCCTCACTAACCCTCTACGCACCCCTGGGGGTTCCAGTGTTATCAGCCCCCTACTGTACTCACTGTATACCCATGACTGCGTCGCCAAAAACCAGACTAATGCCATTTACAAGTTTGCTGATGCTACCACAGTAGTCAATCGAATCACAGCTGGCGCCGAAACAGACTATAGACGGGAGGTGGAAGACCTGGAAAAATGGTGCACTGAGAACAACCTAGCTCTCAATACCGGCAAAACCAAGGAACTCATTATTGACTTTCGGTGGGATGTTACTCCTGCTCCCCTGCACATTAACAGCACCGAGGTGGAACGAGTGGAGAGTGTCAAGCTCCTGGGAATGGTCATCCACAACAAGCTTTCTTGGACTCTTCGTGTGGACGCACTGGTTACAGAGGCCCAACAACATCTTTTTCCTCAGGCACCTGAGGAAATTTGTCATGACGGCAAATACCTTTGCCAACTTTTATAGGTGTGCCATCGAGAGCATTCTGTCTGGATGTATCACTGCCTGATGTGGCAACTGTGCAACCGTCTCCAATCTTGAATGGTAGAGAGTGGTGAACTCTGCCTGGACAAGCCTAAAGGCCAACCTTCCATCTAGAGAATCCATCTACCGGGCCCCCTGTCAAAGAAAGTCTGCCAGCATTCTTAAAGATCCATCCCACCCTGGCAATGCTTTTCTACAACCTCTACCATCAGGGAGAAGGTACAGAAGCCTGAACACACATCAGCTGGTTTTGAAATAATTGTTTCTACCCTACTGTTAGAATACTGAATGGACTCTCGAGCTCTTAGCATTCGCCTGTACCTGTGTTTTTGTTTTTGCCACTGTTTACCTATTACTTACTTTATTTATGCTACTTAACTATGTGATCTGCCTGTATAGCTCGCAAAACCAAAGCTTTTTCACTGTGCTTCGGTACACGTGACAATCAATTCCAATCCGATCCAACCCAATCTCTCTGAGGACTGGACTCTGCGTTTGGCGTCACGTGGTCAGTCTCACCTTGTGTGCTTTCTGGTGAAGAGCTTTGTGAAAATTACAGTCCTGTAGTTAGTGATCTTAGTGTTAAAGTATTACACTTACTGTATTATTTCACTTTAAATTATATGATTCAAAGATTGACTTAGACTATGCTATCATTTGTGTTGAGCTAATTATCATTTTTTGTTTCAATTTTTACTAGTATTTTTGGTGGTTTTCCCTAACCCTGTTTGTCCCACAGGCCCCATTTTATATATATATATACGCAATTTTCTATAAGTGTTGCACAGGACCACAATTACTGCATTATAGGAGATCTACCTGTATCTGTGATGAGGTGTGTATGTAGGTTCAAAAGCTGAGGTAGAGCTATGTATTGTCAGCGACATGAACGGTTTTTCCAGGATGTTGCCAAAAGGAAACATGTAAATGAACAATAGGCCAGGACCAAGTGGTCAGTCGAAGAAGCTTAATGTTTTCTGTTATATTCCATTCTTAACTGAACAAAATTAATTTTTTTCTCTTGCTTTTTTCTTTGGTTTAATACCAAGAAATTTTAAAAGGAATTGCTGAAACCCTCAACTTCTAGTAATACATTCTGTAGGTGCTGGATGTTATTGCCTGTGTTTATGTAAATACTGAAAAGCTGCATTCAAACACAGAATAAGTGACTAAACAATTTGGTCAGTTGAAATGATTTATTATGCTGTATGTTTTACTGCTGTTTGTTCATGAGATGTGTGTCACCCAGCAAGGGCAGCATTTACTGCCTGTATGTAATTACACTCAATGGTGACGTGTCTTCTTGAACCCTTGGAGTCCATGGTTTATCCTCCGTGCAGTTGGAAAGGAAGTTCCAGGATTTTCACTCCAACAGTGAAGGAAGAGCAATGTAGTTCCAAGTAAGGGAGGCATTGATGAGTTGCTGCACTGCATTTGTAGATTGCCATTGTGGGTGAGCAGTGTATACCTCTTGAAGGGAACAAATGTTGAAGATAATAAGATTTCATCCAGTACATTGCTTTGTACTGGATGGTATTGATCCTCTTGAGTGTTGTTGAAGCTGCACTCATTCAGGCAAATGGAAGTATTCTATCACACTCCTGACTTGTGCCTTATGGGTGGTGGGCAGCTTTTGAGGAGGCAGGAGGTGAGTTACTCTTAGAATTCCTTGCTTTTAACAAGGAGTTTCCAATCCTTGCTGTCACAATATGCATATGGCTGGTCCAGTTCAGCTTCTAGTCAGTGGTAACCTGAAGATGTTGTAAGGGATTAGTGATGGTAATGCCTTGCAACATCAAAGGGAGATGTTTGGATTCTTGCTTGTTAGAGATGGTCATTACTTGGCACCTGTGGTATTATTATTGTTTGCCACGTTTCAGTCTAAGCCTGAACATTGTCCAGTTTTGCTGCATATGGGCACGGACCCTTTCAGTGTCTGAGGGGTTGCGAATATTGCTTAATGTTGTGCAATCATCAGTGAACCTCTCCAGTTCTGACCTTTTTATGAGGAGGGAGCATCATTGCAGCAGTTGAAGATAGTTGGACCTGGGACAGTAACCTGAGGAACTCCTGAGTAGATTGACCTCCAACAGTCACAACCACCTTTCTTTATGCCAGCTATGGTCCTAACCAGCTTCAGTCATAATGGAGGGGAATACAGGAGGCAGATCACCTGAATAGTCTTCCACTCCCCTCCAAGTAACCAGGAGCTTGCTCTTTCTCAATCTATAATCTATTTCTACATTACAGCAGCAGTTTGACTATTCTTTTGAGAAACATGGGGAATCCCCATGAGGTTTGACCCTGTAGTGACCGTAGAAGTATTTTAGATGAACATCTTCACCTGATCAGATCCAGTGCTGCTCCATATCATTTGAACTTGACATGGCAAATGTACTGGATTAGTGGTGCTGGAAGAGCACAGCAGTTCAGGCAGCGGTTGTGCATCAGGAAATCTACCAAATGCCAGCAAATGTGGAGCAGTCCACTAATCTCCTCCTAGAAAGTGTTTTGCACATGGATACTGGTTGAATTTGATGTGCATTATTAAACAATTGTGTTTTACCATCAAGGTTGAAGCTGCTAAATTGGTGAGAGATGTGGTATAAAGTACTTTTTATCTTTAACTTGTTTTGTTACTGTTGATTCAGGCTCTGCCCTTTTGAGTAATTAATGTGTTAATTTGCACGATTTGAGAATTCAATGTCTTCTTGGCTTCCACCCAGCTCTTGGCACATGGGTAGACTCCAAATTCCTCATAAGATTCTCATGTGCTCCATGTCGATTTTTTTTATTTGCTGACGTTGTATCCCTACAATAGGCACCTTAGATCATAGCTGGCACCGCTGCTCTGTTGTAAAGCTTTCTGATATTGCATTTAATATTAATGTATAAATATCACATCTAGCGCATATCTTTAATATTTGTCTGTGATGAGTATCATAAAAGAGAAACTGAGGACCGCAGATGTTAGAATCGGAGCCAAAAAGTGTGGTGCTGGAAAAGCACAGCAGGATGTCTGCATCCGAGGAGCAGAAGAGTCGACGTTTTATGCATAAAGCCTTCATCAGGAATGTCATTTCTGATGAAGGTCTAATGCCCCAATTAATGGCATAGTGGCTCAGTGGTTAACACTGCTGCCTCACAGCACCAGGGACCCGGGTTCAATCCCAGCCTTGTGTGAAGTTTGCACTCTCTCTGTCTGCATGAGTTTCCTGGGTGCTTTGGTTTCCTCCCACAATCCAAAGATGTGCAGGTTATCGGCCATGTTAAATTGCCCCATACTATTCAGAGATGTGTAAATTAGGTGCATTGGTCAGGGGTAATTAGAGGGTTGGGGAATGGGTCTGGGTGAGTTACTCTTCGGAGGGTTGGTGTAGACTTGTAGGGCCAAGTGGCCTGTTTCCACACTGTAGGGATTCTATGATTGTCCATTGCCACATCTGGCTACTTGCTTGGTGATTAAGATCCAGCTACAGTAATGTAGGGTTGGAGTCCCATACAGACCGGATTGAGAACAATTGGCAGCTTGCCTTTCCTGAGGGGCACTAATGAAAAAGGTTGGGTTTTACAAAGATCTGAAAGTTTTATGATTACTTGAGCTTTTAATTTCTAATTTAAAATATAATACTTACAAATGGAATTCAAATACCACAGACCAGTTTATACTGTCAGCCCTTCTGGTTTCCTTGTCACTGAATTGATGCATCTTGACCATAGAGAGACAGACACCGACATACATATACACAGGTGAATGCAGGAGCGCACATGCATGCACACACACATCCGTCCATCCCTCCCTCCCTAGAGCAGTATTTATTGCCCATCCCTATTTTCCCAGATGGCAGTACAGAAGTAACCATATTGTTGTGGCTTTGGAGTCACATGTAGGCTAGACCAAGTAAGAAGGCATGGAGGGCATTAATGAGCCAAATGAGTTTTTTACAATAATTGACTGACAGTAAGTAATTGCCATCAATCTATCTTCCAGATATTTTAAAAATTGAATTGAATTCCCCAGCTACCTTTTGCGGGATTTGAAGTCATCGCCTCAGAATTTTAGCCTGGGGTTCTGGACTGCTAGTGACATTACTGCCTCCCACAGCCAGGAACTGTGATCCTTTTTTGTTTCGTGTGTATGCAGATGTGACTGCTGATTTGTTTCCTAGTTGTAATTTTGTATTTGTTTTGGAATTGACAGTTCCAGGTGACCTGGGGAACCAGCTGGAGGCGAAGCTGAACAAACCTAGTGTAGTGCACTACATGTGCACCAAGAAAACAGATGATTACTTCACCCTGTGGCTGAATCTGGAGCTGCTCCTACCCCTGGTCATTGACTGCTGGATTGACAACATCAGGTATGGTACAAGGTCATGCACCACCTGGTCAGAGAGAAACAAAATGACCTTTTTATGGTCAATGACCTTTGGTCAAAATTGGAAACTGTTAGAGATGTAACCAGTTTTAAACAAGTGTAGAGGCAGCCAGGGGTGAGGGTTTATGATGGGTCACAAGGCAGAGTCAGAGTTGGTCACCATGGAAACAGATCCTTCAGTTCAACTCGTACTTGCCAGTCAAACATCCCAATCTGACTGAGTCCCATTCGCCAGTAGCTGGCCCATATCCCTCTCAACCTTTACTCTTCTTATATCCATCCAGGTGCCTTTTAAATGTTGGAATTTTACCAACCTCCACCACTTCCTCTGGCAGCTCATTCCATACACTAACCACTCTCTCTGCATGAAAAAGTTGCCCCTTAGGTCCCTTTTCCCCTCTCACCTTAAAACTTATGCCCTCTCTAGATTTTGCCTTCCACCTGAGGAAAAAGATCTTGTCTATTCATCGTAGTCATGCCCCTCATGATTTTATTAAATTTTTGTAAGGTCACCCCTCAGCATCTGATGCTCCAGGGAAAAAAAGCTCTTGCCTATTCAGCCTCTCACTATAACCCCAACTCTCCAGTCCTGGCAGCATCCTTGCTAATCCCTCCTTCCAGAATTATACGCAGTCTTCTAAAAGTAGCCTCAATGATGTCCTCTACAGCATAACATGACATCTCACCTCTTATGACCAATGAAGGCAAGCATGTCAAATGCTACCTTCACCATCCTGTCTGCCTGCGACTCCACTTTCAAGGAACTATGCAACTGCACCCCTAGGTCTCTTTGTTCGGCAACACTCTCCAGGGCACTGCCATTAACTGTTTAGTCCTGCCCTGGTTTGCGGGTGTGATAAAATGATGGTGCTGGGTAAAAAGAGATGGTAGTGGGACAAATAATGGATCGCAGAAGCGCAAGTGGAAAATAGCAGAATTGTCAATAACTCCTGTGGTTCGACATTACTAGATCAGAGATTACACTTTGAAATAGTTGAATTCTGTGTTCATTTTTTGAAGGCTGTAAGATGCCCATCGAGAAGGTGCTGGACCTCCAACTTCATTGGAACAGCGTTGGAGGTGGAGCACAAGGAGGTCAGAGCGGAATCAGGCTACCGAATTAAAATGACCAATGTGCTGAAACTCTGGCTCATTGCAACTGGACAGAGATGTTTCCTGTGTTCACAGTATATTCATTTCAAGCAAATGTGTGAAAGATCTTTTCTTGATTTGAGAACTGGCTGATGTTTTGGTCTTTTTTTCCTGTCCAGTCGCGTTGCTGAGCATTGCTGGTGAGATGGCCAAGCATCTGTAGGAAACCACTTTGTGAACAGAACTATTCATAATCATCTCGCTATCTCCTTCATGGAAGACGCAATCTCATGCTTCATCAGGATGTTTTCGTGTTAAAGTTATAAGCTATGCAATTGTACCATCACCACAGTTTCAGATTAAATTTAGTTATTGTTTCTATTTCAAATGGGCAAGTACTCTTACTGCTCTTTCAGCACGGCCATTCTGAGTCTAGAAAACTTAATTTATTTCAGACATCTTCAGTGTCTCCCTGAAGCCAACAAAGTGAAGTTGGGCATATTTAGGTGGATTCAGCTGCAGCTTCTTAAATAAGGTCCAGGTGAAACTCTGCTCATGTCAGGTATATGAAATGGATCTCACTGCAGAGCTTTGCTCACAAATCTTTGAGGAAGTATGTTAACTTGCTTGGTTCTGTGCCTCCCTTTCCTTGCAAGCTATCTATGGTTTGACCCTGTAAAGTCATTTTCACAAATGGTTTCTGTTAACAGTGACTTCTGAGTTAGTCTAAACTGCAGTCTTTTACTCCAGACTCTACTTACTATCCCAAGCACTCTCTCTTTTTACAAAGTTTATATCTGTGTGTTTGAGATATTAACCTGAATAATGTAACAATACATTTCTGTCCTGACTTTTGTTTTTTGAACATCAATTGCAGCTCTGGTTTATGCTTGTTAGTGAGTTCGTTTGTGCCAATCAGATCAAATCCTGTTGGATTTGATTCTGTGTACTTTTTCTCTCGGGAAATGAGCCTTTATATTGCTGTAAACGACCCTTTTTTTTATAATCTCTTCTTTTTGCAAAGGAAACATGGCAACCAGTTTGTGCACAGCAATTGTTCACTAGCACCAATGTGACAATTATTAGAACATCTGATGTTGTTCACTGATATTCCACTGATGTTGGTTCATGGAATCTCTCTGCAATGTGGAAGCAGCCAGTTGGTCCATTGAGTCCACACTGACCCTCCAAAGAGCATCCCACCCAGACCCCACACCCCTACAGTATCCTTGTGACCCTGCATTTCCCATGGCTGTGGAAGGAAACTGGAGCATTCAGAGGAAACCTACGCATACATGGGACAAAGGTGCAAACTCCACACAGATAGTTGTCCAAGGATGGAATCGAGCTCAGGTCCCTGTGAGGCAGCAGTGCTAACCACGGAGCCATTGTGCTGCCCCCAAGGTTGAGAGAGAAATTGCGTCGGACCCTGCAGCACTTGTTTTTCAGTCACCCTGCATTCGAAAGACCAAATTAGCTGAAAGTGCAAAGCTTGTAAGCAACAACTGGAGTCCCTATATCAAACAGACCTCTGCTGTTGTAAATATTTAATAGTAAATGGTGTCAAGTTACTGGGCCAGAGTTCTGGACCTACATTATAGATATGGTTGCAAAGTGTGTCCATGATTCAAATGCAACCTGAAATAAACAGCTAGAGGGACAAATCAGGAATAGTGGGAAATGAACATACCTCGGCTATTGATCTTCATTTTGAAATTTACTACTTGGGTTAGACCAGTGTCCCTCATTGATCAATTCTAGCTTTATCTTTTAGGAACCATAAAAGCAGCTCCAAAGAAAATCACCTGTATTTATTGAAAAGTTTTCATTTGGAAAAATGCATTGGCAATTTTCCAGTGAATGACACAACCAGCTTTCTGTTCCTCATTTAGTGAAGGTCCATTTCCTCGATGATCACCAGATATTTTGTAGAAAATAGTTCTCGTTGGTCTGTGGGAAAATTCTGCGCCTACAGAAACTAGAATGAAGGATGATTCTGCAACAGAAAAACCTAGATGTGAAAGTGCTCTCTAATGCTATATTTGTTGCTGCAACATTCATGAATGAATTAGATTGAGCAAGGAGTGACCTTAAAACATTCTCTTCTGCTGTAGCTCCTGACTATTTAATGACTAGCTAATGTCTCTAGGGTCTTTAAGCCAAAGTTAGTACTTTAATTACGCACAGGATGAATATAACAACCTTGTAGATTATGCCAGTATAAAGATATTACAGAAGCAGGTTTATTGATCAACAGAGCTGTCTTGTAAAACTCATGTGATTTGTCATATCACTGGTCTTGTGATTCTGTAACATGCCTCTTCTGGAGAGGAAAAAAAAACAAATTTGAACATGTTCATAGAATTAGGAATAGAATTAGGTTTTAATGTCACGTGTACTCAATATAGGTATACAAAGTACAGTGAAACGTGTGCAAAAGTCTCCCTTCCTGGCGCTGTCTTGGATACCAAAGTACTAAGGAACAAAATCTTTAAGAGGCCATTGTTTGTACAGTAAATCCAAAGTTCATATCATTTAAAATGATATATAAATATTAATCGAAGAACTTTCCTGTTTGATCAGTTCTGAATCATACATGTAGAAGTTCTTAGGTTGGATCATAAGTTTCTGCCTTTTTTAAAATGTGACCATGCTAAGCAGCCTGTATGTTCCTGGATCAGTGCAGGTAGGTCAGGAGTCAACATACCCCACTTTTAATAACACCACAACTTTTAATAAAGCAAACTCTCATTTGTTTCCCATAGTATTTTACAGACAGTGAGCAGTTATCTGACAGTTTACTGATTTGTGTTTATTCAATTCTATTTACAATTGGTCAGATAATGAAACAGCCGGTGTCTACGTATAGCAAGGCCAAACAGCATCCAGACTTGAACTGTTAAATGACAAGTAACATGACAGCGTATAATCAACACCCTTTAATATTCACTTGCATTTCTATCATTAGATATCGCAGCATCTACATCCTAAAGGCCAGTAACAACCAGAAATTGAATGGGACTTAGTCATAGAGTCATCCCTTCAGTCCAACTAGCCATGCCAACCATGTTCCCAAGCTAAACTAGTCTAGCTGCCTGCATTTGACCCATATCCCTCTAAATCTTTCCCATTCTTATCCAAATGTCTTTTTAAATGTAACTGTATCTGCATCTACAACCTCCTCTGCAGTTCATGCCACTCACAAAACACTTCCTATCTTTTTAAAAAAACATTAAGGGCCAAGTCTGGGGGAAAAAACCCTCCACCACCACCCTCTGTTTTCAAAACGTCAGTATTTGTTTCCCTGAGTTCTCTAGCCTCCATATCTGTCTTCGCAATAAAAACTGATTTGCTACACAAATGCAGTGGCTACAAGAGCAGGTCAGAGGCTAGGGATCCTGCGGTGAGTTACTCTCGCCTTCTGACTTCCTGAAGTCTGTCCACCATTTAGGTCAGGAGTGTAATGGAATATTCCCCACATGCCTGTGCACCAACACTCTAATTGAGACCATTCGGGACAAAGGGGCCCACTTGATTCTTGATCTACCCAATCACATTAGGCATTCACTCCCTCGTGCCACTGCTGCACAGTAACAACAGGTGTGTGTCATCTACAAGGTGCACAGCAGAAATTCACCAAAGATCTTTAGTGCCTTCCAGCCCCATAACCATGTGAAATAAGAGGCAACAGATGCTTGGGAACTCCAACTTGGAAATATATCATTGCTGGTCCAAAATCCTGGAACTCCCTTCCCTAACAATAGTGTTCACCATTTGAAGAAGTCTGCTCCCCTTCAATACCTTTGAGGGAAATTTGGGATGGGTGTTAAATGCTTGTCTTGCCAGAGACACCCATATCCTGTTAGTGAATTAATTAATAAAAATAGACTTTGGGAACGATCAAATATCTGACAGGATAGAGGGGTGCTTGAAATAGAAGTTGACTGGGAGATGGGAGATGGTGGTGGGGGGGGGGGGGGGTTGAGTGAAAGCAATTCCAGAGTGTGGAACGTGTGTAGCTCTCGTGAAGTGCTGCGAGAGGTTTGGGTGAAATGGTTTAACTGTTTTTTGTGAGTGTGTGTGAAGAATAAAGGAACATTTAAGGCAGAGCTGTGGGAAGAGAGCAGTATCGAATTTAGATGGATGCACAAAAAGCTGGGTCACATTTAGACCTAGCTGCAATCTATTATCATTCAAGATTCTGGGATAAGCACAAATTCACTGAATTATTCTGCACCACATTGTGATGGACTTATATTGACTTCCAGCAAAATAACAGCTACTGGGTCACGCTGCTGCTACCTTAGATCCAATGAGGTTAAGACCACCTACAGTGCCAGACTGCATCGCTGAAAAGCAGTTATATTCAGAAGAATCTAAGAGGGAACTGATGGAAATTTTAATCTACTCATAATGGGCAAGACAGTAACTGTTTCTTGTGATGGAAGAAACGGTTTCTGAGGAAGTCCGATCCTCTGTGCTTCGCACTAAAAAGACACATTGAGACACTTGGAGGGGAATCCCTTACTTCAATTTCCCCATTCTGAATCTTTTTACTGACTGATTTGCTCCCAGTTAGTTATCTAATCAGAGCAGATGTTTGTGGTGGAGTTTTCTGAGGAACAGACTGCTAACTCATTTTGTCAACACAGTACCATTTTCCCACTGTTAGGGTATTTTTACTTCAACATGAGTAATGAGTGATCCACATTGACAATTGTAGGTCAGGTTTTGAAAGTTGATATGCATGAGATCCAAAGACATGACCATCAGGAACTGTTCTCTGTCCACTACAGAGCTGAGAGACTCTTCAGAACCTGCAGAATGTGCCAATCACATGTACTCATATAGCTTGTTAAATTATTTTGTTTGAGGTCAATATAAACTCATCACAATGTGGTGCAGACTAATTTGTGCTCATTCTAGAATCTTTAGTGGGAATAGATTGCAGCCAGGTTTAAATATTTTGGGGGAATTCCCAAGTCTGGCATTCATCGATTTCCCCAGATAAATCTGTTAAACCAGTGGAAAGGGCCAATGTCAAAACCGAGTGTACACAATACAGGTTCATAGCTGTGGAGAAGATGGATTTGAGTGTCCGAGAGCACAAACATCTGAACGCTCACAATAAAGCAAATGTTGAGTTCGGATGAACAAATACAAAACAAACCTTGTACAAGTCCCTGACTGAGCTTTAACTGGGAAAGAGTGGCCACCTTCTTTGGTCCTTTTGAATTGGTGGCTGATACAGAAGTCTTGGAAACTAATTTTACTACTTTTCCTCTGTGTGGGTGTCAAAGTGGTCTGAATAATTTCTTTTCACAAAGTCTGGAACTTATGCATTAACTTACTATACTGTTCCAATTTTAACACCAAATCAATTGGATTACAAGTTTCTCCATTGCACAATAAATCAGGAGGTTATAACTTCTGTTTCATTTTGTATCTGCATTCATTTAAACCCAACTTAATATCAATTACTTTAAATGGCTGTTTATCAATGGTCCTCTTGCCTATGTCGTCACCTCATCCTGTCCTGGCTTCAGACCTTGAGATCAACAGAGGTTTATTCATAATTAATAAATACATTCTTTTCCTTTTTGCCCTGGTTTGGTGCACCACTCATTTCTAGATTAGATCCCTTTTTGAATTATAGTGAAGAGTTGGAGTGTTCTGTAGAAATACAGGTATCCCCCGCTTTTTGAAAGTTCGCCGTATGCCACTTCGCTTTAACGTACCTGTTTTTGCTTATCAAAAGAAATCTGAAGAAGATTTTCACTTTTACTAGAGAAGTAATTGCTTCTTCGCTTTACGCCATTTTGGCTTACAAAAGGTTTCATAGGAACGCTCTACTTTCGGATCGTGGGGCAAACCTGTACTTGTATCCTTCTGTGTAAACATTCTCTCCTGTAATGTCATTTACTGAGAGGATGGGATTTTGAATATAACATATCATTACTGAATATAACAACAATTTGTTCTACATCACCAGCATTCCATAACAACCTGGCATTTCAGAGAAGTTTAAACAAGGAATCTTTTGAAGTGAGTTACACACATTGCTGGAATTTGAACCAGGATCTCCTGTTTACTGCACAGGTGCTTTAACCACCTAAGCCATGGTGCTGGGAAGCAGCTGCTTTCTTACTAGTACTAATCTAGAATTACGTTTTTAAAAACAATTACACAACAACAGGTTAGTCCAACTGATTTATTTGAAAGTATAAGCTTTCGGAACACTGCTCCTCTGTCAGGGAGTTAGTGGGGCAGGATCATAAGACACAGAATTTATAGTAAAAGTTCAAAGTGTCATACAACTGATGCAAAGTATTGAACAAACCTATAAGTCTTTAATCACTTGGAATGGGGATGCAGGGTTTGAATCATTAATATGTAAATCTCAGAACTTCTTTCAAATCACAGTCCCAAGATGACTTAAGGTTTTATTTTTTAAAACATGACATCTCTGCTCAGACAATGCGTTAACGGTGTAAAGTTAGAGTCTGTCTGTATCCCAACCTTGAGTTAGACTGTTTCTATTTCCAAAGCAGGACTTTATGAAATGTCACATGGACTGACTGCAAGGATTTTGTACTTTTTGAACAAAATAGAACGAATTTGCAAATATAAATCTGCAAATTCATCCCATTGACTTGTGTGTGTGCGAGTATGACGAGATATATGTGTGAGTGTGTGTGTGTGAGAGAGAGGGTCTGTGTGAGTGTGATCGTGAGTATATGTGCTTGTGTGTAAGTATATAGTGTAGTGGGATCACCTGTAGTGTGACATGAACCCAAGATCCTAGTTGAGGTCCTCCTCATGGTTACCGAACTTGGCTATCAGCCTCTGCTCGGCCATTTTGCATACCACAAAGTCTGCCTTGGAGGATGGTCATCCAAAGATCCAAGGCCAAATGTCCTCGACTGCTGAAGTGTTCCCCGACTGGGCGGGAACATCCCTGTCTGGCATTTGTTGCATGGTGTCCGTTCATCAGTTGTAGCATCTGCCTGGTCTCACCAATATACCCTGCCTCTGGGCATCCTTTCCTATAGCGTATGAGATAGAAAACATGTATGAGTACCTGCTCATGTACGTGGTGGGTGGTGTCCCCATGTACATGTTGACATTCTTGACACATTTTGCAGTAGTTGCCATGACAGTGTTGGATAGTGTTGTGGTCGATGTTGTCCTGAAGATTTGGCAGTTGTTTGAAGGCATGGAGTGGAGGCTTAGGGAAGATCTTGGCGAGATGCTCATCCTCATTGATAATGTGTTGCAGGCAGTGAAGAACATGGCATAGTTTCTCCGCTCCCAGGAAGTACTGGACAATGAAGGGTAACCCAATTGGTTGCATCCTATGCCTCTCTCCTGAGGAGGTCATTACGGTTTCTCACTGTGGCATGTTGGAACTGGCAATTGATGAGTTGAGCATCATATCCTGTTCCTCGGCACCTTCATGTGTCTGTCATGTTCCTTCTCATCTGAACAGATCCTGTGTATGTGTAGAGTTTGGCTGTAGGGAATGGCTGTTTTAAATATGTTTAGGGTGGCAGCTAGAGAAGTGTAGCATTATGCGGTTATCCATGGGCTTGCTGTAAAGTAAGGTGCTGAGGTGCCCATCCTTGATGGAGATGCATATGCCCAAGAATGAGACTGATTCAAAAGAGTAGTCCATGGTAAGTCTGATGGTGGGATGGAACTGTGTTGATATCACTGTGCAGTTGTTTCAGTGACTCCTCTCCATGGGTGCAGAGGAAGAAGATGTCAATATATTTAGTATATAGTGCTATTTGGAGAACTTTGTGCGTGAAACTGTTAGCATATTGGGATGCAAATTTAGTCCTCAATTCCATTTGTAACTTTTTAAAATAAAACATTGTTATCTTGAGGCTGTGGCTTTGAAAGAAATTCTGGGATTTGCATATTAATCACTTGAAACCTGCATCCCCATTTTAAGTGATTAAAGACTTAACAGCAATGTAAGCTTGTTCAATGTTTTGCATCTGTTGTATGACACTTTGATCTTTTATTATAAATTCTGTGTCCTATGATCCTGCCCCACTAGCTACCTGACAAAGGAGCAGCGCTCCAAAAGCCTGTTGGACTATAATCTGGTGTTGTGTGATTTTTAACTTTATCCACTCCAGTCTCCTCCACATCATATTCTAGAATTCTAATACTGGAATTGTTGTTTTATCACCATTTGAATAAACAGTCGTCCTCCTCAATAACATGTTATGCAAGATCTTTCTTTCTAGATGTAAGATTTTCATTCATAAAATTTTTTGGATATGGAGTGATTCAGAGCTTTTGTGATAAAGGATGAGCAGATGATATGAATCCAGTTGAAGCAAACTCTGCATCAATTGAGATTGAAGGTGACTTTCAGATGGGGATGACTGACAGATGGGTGATCCGACTTGTTGTTTGCCATGCACTGATAACCAAGTGGCTTCAAGTACAATCTTGTCTGAAATAAGAGACAAGATGCTCTCATGAAACTTATCAACGTCAGCTGCAATACTGTTGACAGGCTTTCAGTTATTGCTTTGGGAAAAGAGTGAACTTTGCTTTGGTAATCTAATGTGTGTGCACAGGACTGAAGGCCTCTGCAAACTTTAGAATTGAGCAGAAGGCAATGGCATGGAGTGAGAGAGCAATTGGGAGGACCTGCTGGGGTCTAATAATACTTTCTTAATTTTGTTTTTTGCAACTTCACCAGAATTTGTTCCCCATTCCTAATTTCCCTTTAATTATCTCAGGCACTTTAGAGGGTAAGTTGAGCACCAACTACGTTGCTGAGTCTAGAGTTCCATGTAGGCCAGACCAGGTAACCTTTAGGTTTTGATTCGTAAAGGACATTAATGCTTTGGATGGGTTTTCTCAATTATTTACAATAACCATGAAAATAGCTTTATAATTCCAGCCTTATTAATTGAGTTTAAACTCCACTGGTTGCAACATTTAAATCCATCTCCCAGCCCAATAGCCTGAGTCTCTGGATTAGTCCAGTGACTTTACCATAAAACATCCCCCTCCCCATACATAGTGGTTATGTTACTGGATTTGTAACCCAGAGACAAGAGTTAAAATCCCACTATGAAGGCTGGAGAATTTCAATTCAGCTAATTACATTTCAGATTAAGTGATTTAACAATTACGACTATGAAACTAGGACCTTCAATTTCACTTGATGCAGAGGTCACTTCAATTGGTTTCATGTCATCTGTTTATCCTTTATTATGAAAGTAATCGACATAAAAACCCTTCTGATTGACGCGTCCTTTTTTAAGTTGTCCTTACCCAACCTGTATGCCCTCTGAACTGGCTTTGCAAGTCACCCGGTTGTATTCGGGAAGATAGTTCATCGCCACCTTTGAAGATGGACAGTAAATGCTGGTTTTACCAGTAATGTTTGCATTTATAGAATGATTTGAACAAGAACTAGCAGGAACTGAATTCAATTATATTCTTGTAATTTCTTCTTTTGTTTTGAAGGTTGATTTACAACACGACAACTAAGACCACACAAACACCACCTGGAGTTGATGTGCGAATCCCTGGATTTGGTAAAACCTACCCCCTGGAATTCCTGGATCCTAGCAAAAGGACTGTTGGTCAGTTTTAACAAGATAAATGTGATATTTCGGGTGTAAATCTTTAAAGACAACCTCTAGTGGTTTAAAGTTATTTATCTGGAGCTGACTGACAAAGTACTTGGTTTGTTGAATTTGGACTGCAATGACGTAAAATACACTGTTGTGCTAAGTGTCTTTTCTTGAGCTTCTAGTTTTCTTGGTAGACCATTAGATCTGATGCCTTGATAATGCATCAGGAAATCTAAAGGACAGTATCCGTCACTGACAATAAAGGTGGCCATTTTTTGGCAGCATATTAACGAAGCTCTCCTGCATATTAAGGTCACATTTTCATTTGCAAGAAGTAAATGTTACCTTGGGTAATTAAACCAGTGTATTTGACATGAACAAAAACAGTGCAAGTGTCAACAAATTCTTAACATGGAGCAAGAATTTGTTTTGGAGACTATACCTTTGAAACTTTCTAATAGCTTTTCAGGTTCTCTTTAACTAGTGCTGCTTTAAAAAGACCTGTGTGACACCATTCTTCAGTGTTTGTAGTGTTGGCTACGGTGGACCATGAAATGATTCCACACAGTTCTAGTTTATTTTAGGGTCTTTTGGATTTAAAATGGAGAACTGGAAGCAAGATTCAGAGCTGGAGTGATAATGACCAGGAAAGTCAAGTGTGAAGCTGAGGGAA
This sequence comes from Chiloscyllium punctatum, assembly GCF_047496795.1. Lineage (NCBI taxonomy): Eukaryota > Metazoa > Chordata > Chondrichthyes > Orectolobiformes > Hemiscylliidae > Chiloscyllium > Chiloscyllium punctatum. The sequence continues at coordinate 59,783,684 of NC_092764.1, read as the reverse complement.
AAGAACCAAAGGGCAGGGGAATCCAAGGGACAAGTGTGCAGACTACAGCTTGCCCAATAAGTAAATGCCTTAACATGCTGTCACAGAGCCATTAAAACAAGTTACAAATCACATAACACCAGGTTATAGTCCAACAGATTTAACTGGAAGCACTAGCTTTCAGATTGCCGTTCCTTCATCAAGTGGTTGTGGAGTGCACAATTGACAATTGACTGCATTTGGGATCAGATTGTTGAGGAGAAAGCAAAGTCAAGCATTGTCTTCAGGCTGAGACTTCAAAGTAACTCTATTGTACATTGATCACTATATACAAGAATATTTAATATTATAGATATTACCAGGCTCTTACTTATAATTACATTAGGAAGGGACTAAATCTGTCTGTGTGTGTTCATGTCTATGTTATAGTGTGGTCTGGTGCACAGTACCAGATATCCCTTCTCATATAGATATTTTTAAATCAAACTGGTATTATGCATGTCTAGAACAGATAGGGCACTCTGACTACATCACAAGAGCTCCTTTTCTTCTAGTGTTTCCTAACTCTATCTACTACGTCTGTTTAGGATCTGTTTGCTGACACCAACATATCACACAGAGGTGCACAATGTCAAACAGATTTGTGAACAATAAAAGAAAAACTGCACTTTGTTTCACCCTAAATGTATATCACCACTAAACACCATTATCCTTATTTGTTAAACTTGTACATTTAATTGGCATTTGTGACTGACACACCGCCAGTTATTACCAAGTGAGAACGTTATTATGCCGATTTTAGAAGTTAAATAAAAGTTGTATTTTATTTTACACTCTGACTGATATACTCTTCATTAAAATAGCATTAAAAATGACAATTAATAGTGATGTGTATTTACATTTGAGACCCATTGCTGCTAATACATGTGCTCCTTCGTGTCAGCAAGTGCAGCTGCCCAGTCATACACAGCGATGTGATATCGCAACGATGCTCCACGTTCCTAATGCCTTTTAACACAACACACTAAGCTTTAGTGTTTATCTTTGAAGTAATCTATGTGGAACTTTTGTGCCCCTCTGAGAGGGTAAATAGAGCCTTTGTTTAAAGTCTTATCTGAAACAAAGCACCTCTGACATGTAGCAGTCCCTCAGTACTGAACCAGAGTGGCAGTGAAGATTGTTTTAATATCTAGTGTATCATTTGGACCAGGACCTACAGCCTGAGAGGTAACCGTTGAGCCAAGGCTGTCATCAGAAACAAAGTTGGTAGGAATAGAATCCAGAGCTGAAAATGTGTTGCTGGAAAAGCGCAGCAGGTCAGGCAGCATCCAAGGAGCAGGAGAATCGATGTTTCGGGCATGAGCCCTTCTTCAGTAAAGCCCTTCTGAAGAAGGGCTCATGCCCGAAACGTCGATTCTCCTGCTCCTTGGATGCTGCCTGACCTGCTGCGCTTTTCCAGCAACACATTTTCAGCTCTGATCTCCAGCATCTGCAGTCCTCACTTTCTCCAGGAATAGCATCGAGTCAATCAGAACAAAGATGTAAGTATCAGCAAATCAGGATAGAAAGCAGCTGACCCGAATGGAATAATGGTGACCGACTTGAGAAGGGAAGAGCCGAGAGGGACCACATGAAATAATCCACTGAGTTAGTAAGTAGGCACCTATTGTAGGCACAAAGGCAGAAGCTTTGCTGTAATTGTAGAATGCCAACGTCATTGATTGACCTAGTTATACACAGTTTAAAAAGGCATTCTTGTTTATCCACATCACATGGTCATATTTCATTCAGATTTGTTTTCTGCATGTACTTCATGTTTTAAACATGTTTGTCTTAGCCAGTGATGAATATTTCCTAAACAGATT